>NC_058159.1:271429-877069 GCF_020080835.1 Cotesia glomerata | reverse complement strand
TATATTTATAAATAACAATAATTAAGAAATGACCTTTTATCTTGTGAAATATTGACATTTTTAAAGATATAAGCTCATTCCGATGTTTCACTCATCGAGACCTTTCATTTGAATACCCACATCAATTTTTCATATATTTATATATATATATATATATACATATATGTATATATATTTATATATATATATATATATACATATATGTATATATGAAAATATATCAAAATGCAAGCTCTTGATGAATTTAACATCAGTATGAACTTACATCTTTAAAAACATCAATATTTAAGAAAGTACAGTGCACTTTAATAAGTCATTATTTAATAAAGCAAAATTTTAATTTTTTATAGTTCACATAGTGACTGCAAGGTTGCTAGTATTAAATTATTTGATATAGCAATATATAGAGATAATAAGTCATGTGAAAATTTTTTCGAAGGATTGTTATGACCCCTACTTGACGAAAAATCGATGTAAGTTTATAATTTCGACTCAATATGAATCAAACTACCGGAGAGGTCGTCATTCTAACTAGAGAAATTGTTACATCTTTTGAAGCAGTACTTCAAGTTAGTAAATAAAATTTTTTCTATTCTTCTTTCTTCTATTGAATTTCAGTAATTGATACAAAGTTTCATTATCGATTAACTTATTAAACTTTAAGAAAAAAAAAATAATCTAACATACCTTCCAGAGAATTTCTTTTTTTTTTTTCTTTAAAACTCACAGAGATAGGTTAAAAAAAACAGCAATTTTTTCTAGTGAATGAAATTTTCTCTAGTTTTATATTGAACATCTCCTTTTAAGTCTGAATAGTAGTTGCAACTACACTGTAAAAAATAACTTTTTTATGAGTAGATACTCTGACGGCGCGAGCGAAAAATTGTATTGCGAATTCACGATAAACTCATTGATACTCGAATAACTTTTACGTTGAAAATAACAAATAAAACAAGAGAGAAATATAACTACTATTTAAAATGAAAATATAAAACTTTCAAAATAAAACAAATTATTTTTAGTTGGAGAATTTATTTTTATCGATTGAAGACAATGAGCTTTTCAATCGAGCCATTGCAGTTATCAATCTAAAGTTTAATAATATTAATTTAAGAACCAAAAAATCAAGAGTAGAAATTTTCGAAGTGACACAATTGGTCTTTTTGCAAATATTTTTTGTGGTTTCATATTATTGGCTCCTATTTAAATTAATTATTTCTGCCTATAAATAAATAAGTTACTTAAATACACAGCAAAAAATTTTGCGTCAAAAAACTTAGTGTTAAAAATTTTTGTGATAAATATTTAACACTTTTATGTGTAAATTCAACACTTATCCTGTTAAATCAACACAAAAAAGTGTTAAATATTTAACATAAAAATTTTTAACACAAAATATTTTGACGTAAAATTTTTTACTCTGTTTAGACCAATCATTAGTAATTTTCCGTATTATTTTAAAACTTTTACTTCACGTAAAAAAATAATTAGCTACCAGCGGATTATTGAATTTTACATTTATCCTCGACAATTATAACTTTCAGCATAAATAACATATAGAATTTTAATCAAGTCATTCTGAATATTTTTGGACCATCTTTATCATAAGTCGAGTTCTAGTAAATAATAAATTAATTCAGACCCGAATATTCCAAATATATGACACAAAATTAATCCAGAGAAATTAAAGCTTCAAACATGTGTATGATTTTTTTAATATCCAGTAAATAGAGGTGAAGATTGTTGATGAATAACTAATCACAAGTTATTTCTGTTGAATGTTAAATAATTATTGAAATTTTCATCTACCGACGACAGATTTTACTAAAAGGTAGCATTTTGAAATAAATTGCATATTGATGAAGCGAAAATAATTAATTCATGTAACATATCCATAAAATCTAACGATTGCCATAAATATAGTGTGCACAGAAAAAAAGAATTATTTGTCTCAAATAAATCAATTTATTTGAGTCGTTTTTTTAAATATTTCTTTATGACAACCATATATATTTGGTACAAGTAAATATAACAGTTGATTCGAATTATTTTATTATTTGTCAGAAATATATCATGTATTTGTGGTAAAGATGCTAAATTTGTCCGAAACAACGACATCTTTGGCATTAAAACTCTGGTGTTTAAAGTCTGGTGTATAAAATGCTAAATATGCAGCATCATAAGTTGTTGCATTCGAATTTCAAAATATTGCTTGATGTCAGGGGTCGTGCTGAGCGTAGAAATCAAGTTCTGCATCAGCCTGCCTGTAGGACTGTTGCCTATGAAAATTCATTCTTGTTGACTGCAGTGAGGGAATGGAATCAGTTACCGAGTGATCTTGTGGCCGTGAATTCTTCAGCTGAGTTTCAGACGTTGTGTTACAAATTAATTTTTGATAAAGACATTTGAACTAGAGAGTCAATAATAATAATAAGTGTTCATTTACTTATATGATTAAAATGTTATTCAAAATGGTTTCTAATTTTGTATTCAGATTACTATTTAATTTTGTATTCAAATTACTATTTAATTTTGTATTCAAATTACTTTATAATTTTGTATTCAAAGTACTTACTCACTATGTAATATTATTAAATTTCTACGGCCTTTAGGGAACGTCAGTTCTAGGGCCGAATGTCTTCAATAAAAAAAAAAAAAAAAAAAAAAACTCTCAACTACTGCTCTCATGACGTCACTTGAACGTTGAAAACAAAACTTGAATGTTTTGATTGCAACTTAAGCTACAGCGACGTTTCAAAAAATAGTTTATTTGCATAAATAATATTAATTAATAACTATTCATTAATTGGGCATTAAAAAAAGTCATACCTAACCTTTATGGTAAGGTGCTTAAAATATTATATTTTACGAAAACAAATCTAAATTATCCTTAACCTACAATTAACACTTTCATTCAATAGAAGACACGGAAAATATTTCATTATTCAACTAAAAGAATAAAAAATAATTTTTTTTTTCATTTTAAAGCCATTATAACTTCTGAAAATTGATAAAAATTATTTGGCAGATATTTAATAATTTGTAGAACTTTTGTTAACAAATAAATTATGGCAAAAAAATAAGAGAAAAAAATTGACATGTAGAAATTTTAAAAAAAGTTTGGAAAATCCAAAAGTGCACGCCTCATAACGCTTATTCATTTTTTAAGAAAAAAATTAATTGTGTAATTGATTAAAAAAAAAAAAATTATAAAAGTAATTTTTTACAGAGTATTTTTTATTATTTTTTAAATATCGGCGCCCTTTTTTCTTGTCATACACGCACGCAGTCTAAAAAAATCTAGCTTGATCAAGTGGCGCCATAGTTTTCACGTGTCAAATAAGAAAAGTTCGTTTGGCTTTGTACGGTTGTATCGTAGTGAATTTTAATAAAAATTTAATTAAAAAAAAAATACGTAAGCTAGGCCACTGATATGAAATACGGACCCAGTTCATCGAGTTCTTAAACTAATAAAAAAGATCCGGTCTTGAAATATCAATTTGTTCGGGAGTAACCGTTGGTACATCCAAAATGGTGTGACATCCGGACGTCCACGTAAAATTTTTTTCAAAATAGCAAAATGAAATGATTTTAGAAAGTAAAAGATTGTTTAATTTATGTGTTTTTTCGGTGTACATCTACTTATATCATTGCATAAGTGTAATATGGTTGTGATAGAGGCATTTAAAGATCACAAAATTGTTTGACTTTGACGAGTCGAGTATAAAGCACAACCTCACGTGCTTCGCGCTATGAGGCGTGCAAAATTAAAAATGCAATTTTTAGAAAATAATTTTTTAGAATTAATTTATTTGTTAAATAAAATTAAAAATTGGTCAAGTGACAGCTAACTTTAATGTTACAATAAATTTTAAAAGTTCATTATTGTCGTCAACTATTATTTATTTACCACAAATAAACCATATCTTTACCATGAATAAACTATTTATTTGACGCAACTAAATCGCTCAAATATATTATATATTAACCAGAAATAAATATTTATTTGGCCATACCCAACTATCTTATATATTTGGCTCAAATAAATCTTATTTCGACCAAATATTTCTTTTTTTCTGTGTGTTAAAAATGTACATTCTGAATTTTTAAATCAACCTTTTAACACATGACACTTAAAGATTTGAATGTATACATCATTGGAACATAGGAGAGTATCGTGTTCGTAATAGAGAGAAGTTGTGTGTTTAACGCGCGTTAATGGCTCTTTGTACATCACCCATCACGGTGTAAATTTTAGTTAAATATAGTGTTGAATGGAGTGGTTAGTTTCTGTTCTGTAGTTCCCTAACTTGTCAACGTGGGATGCATTGACGGCTTAGTAGTTTATTATCAAGTATTACTTTGTCAATTATGAGTTCAAAAGAAGAAAGTGCGGCAATAATAATTCTTTAGTAAGGAATTATTGGCTAAACTATATAATAGTGCTTCAAAAAACTTATTGTATTATTTTAAAATTTTGGAAATGGAAAAATATTTTTTATACTTTTTATTTGATACCAGTAATATTTTTTACAATCGACGGAATCTACACTGATAGAAGCATTTAGTAAAAAAATTTTTATTCATTTATTTGGGAGAAACGAATATTTTGTACCTATCAATATTATTTATTACAGTTTAATAAATGATTTCTTTATAGGAACAAAGTCTTAATTACATGGAAGTAAATATTTTAATAATTAGTAACAGGTACTGAATATTTATTTGGTAAGTATTGTCGGTAGATGGCTATGCTTTAATTCCAATGTTTGTGTGATACATAACCTATTCACTGACGACTACTGCTCCCCCGCGCACTTTTTCTATCCATTTTTAAGCAAATAAAAAAAACAAAATTTATTATTTCACAAAACTATCCACAGAGCACTTGTCTACTTCGCTTCAAGATTGAAACTAAACTGAACAGAATAATAAATGATAAACAATATCAACATTATAACTTTCGCATTGAACAGTTCCTGGTATATTTAGTATGTATATTCCTAGTATATTAAGTATGTATAAAGGTATATATAGAAGTATAAAAATATATATTGAATATATATGAAGGCTTATGTCGAAAACAAAAGATTTCTTGGAAAGAACGAGTGCTCAAGTCTTCCAGGAACTGCCACTGTTTATTGTGTGATTCGCGACGATCGGCCGGCTTAGATGCTGCGTCACAAAATCGACTGTATCTTCGAAAATAATTCGAATTTTGAAAAATCCATTTAAGGACATATTTTTAAGGGTCTAAACTTTGAAAATATGCAAAAAAAAAATCGATTTTTTCAAATTTCTAGACCAGAATACCCCCTTAAATTATTTTATTCAGCTCGATTTTGGGAGATTTATCAAATCTTTAAAAATACATACTCCCAATAAATGGCTTCTATTTATATTTTTCCTCAGTGGAGTTTCGTTTACATTTTTCAATTTGTCTATTATTGATTCGTTAAAAACTAGTTTAATTTTAAATTTTATAAATGACTCAAACAAAACAATATAATTTAATGAGATTCTTTTCTTTATAATACCTTATATTTTTACTTAAAATTATTTATTTTAATTATTTTGATTTTAAGTTAAAAAGTTAGGTTACCTGCTAAAATTAGTTAAAAAATTAATTTCTTTCATACCAATAAACGATTTATTGAGTATCAATAAATCATTTATTGTATACTACTAAATATTTATTTGGTGGAACTTAATGAACTTTAATAAATAATTTAGTACCTATTACTAAATATTTAGTAATGAAAGGTTTGTTAGTAAATCATTTAGTATCCGTTACTAAATCTTATTAAATAGAACTTTAGTTCTATTTAATAGAACTTAAATTAAATAGAAGGATTTATCCTTCTATCAATCTTTACATTTTTTAATTTGTCTATTTTATTTATATGTTAAAAACTAGTTTAATTTTAAATTTTATAAATGTCCCAAACAAAAAAATATAATTTAATGAGATTCTTTTCTTTACAATACCTTATATTTTTACTTAAAATTATTTATTTTAATTATTTTGATTTATTTTGAGTAAAAAAGTTAGGTTGTACGCTAAAATTACTAAAAAAATGAATTTCTTTAATACCAATAAACAATTTATTGCGTATCAATAAATTATTTATTAAATACTACTAAATATTTATTTGGTGGAACTTAATGAACTTTAATAAATAATTTAGTACCTATTACTAAATATTTGATAATGAAAGGTTTGTTGCTAAATAATTTAGTATTTGTTACTAAATCATATTAAATAGAACTAAATCCTTCCATCAGTGATATAAAATCAAAATTTAAATAATGAAAAATTATTTAACGATCACTCGCTTCAGAATATATTAATTAATTAACAATCGATCGGTGAATATAAGCAGCTATAAAATTAATGTTACATTTTTAACTCGATTAAAATGAATTTCCCGTGCAGTTATTTGAACATTGCCGTGGATTATTGCCGTCGAACCATAAAATTGGTTCTCTTGTGGGCAATATAACTTGATTGTAAGATTTATAATATAATTTGCAAACGTAATGAATAAATTCGACAGAGGTAAATTAAGCGTTGATTTAGAACAGAACAAGAATTTCTAACATATCGCAAATGGTAGTGGTCAGCGATAAATTGGTAGAGCTTCCAGGAGCTTTAAGGAATCAACTGACGAAAATATAGCGGCGGCCCGCAAACTACGAATTGTTAGTTACTAGTACACTATTGTGAAATATAGGAGTTCAGTATACCTGTGGGCCACCAGAAATGCCAACAAAATCTATCTTCCTTGCAGACCTTGCATTGTGCATCCCTCAACCCTTTTTTTTTTTATTCTCAGTGACACTCAGTATTTACGCGTGCGAATACAATGAAAGTTGGTGCGTATAACTTGCTAGCTGAGCGGAAGAGGTACTTTATATATTGTCTTGTAAAATAAAATAAAACAAAATAAAAAGTATTGAAATATTTATACGTATACACCTATTTCCATTTCAATAGTTTTATAGCTCACTCATTTTACTTTTACTAGTTTTTTTTTATTCTTATTTCCTTCTCTGTTCTCCACTGTACTATATAGCGTACTCTACTCCTTTTTCTCTTTCTGGCACTCGTAATTTGAGGTTGCTATATACCAGTCGCTTCTCCATTTACATATACAACATTTTTCTCATAAGTGGTCTGTGAAATTGGATTTTCTGACTAATATAAAATTTTTCCCTTATATTATAATAAAGTTATAATAATCGCAAGTCTCTCATACCTGGATATTTCATAAAATGATAGTAAGAAAATTTTACGTTGTTGTATGTGTATTGTGTATATTTATCCATATGCAAACGAAACATTGCTAAATAAATTTATACATTGTAGTTCCGTGAAATTGTAAGAAAGTATTATCGTGAGAATAAAATCGTGTAAATTGACGAAAGTTAGATATCGCAGTGTTTCCAAGCTGGTATTAAATTTTTAAAGTAACATATAAGAACACTGTATATTGTGTAAATCTTACCAGTCACGACTAGTCACGAGCTACCAGGTGTTTATATTCCTATTGGTCTTGGTTCAACTTTTATTATGTTCGGTAAAACGGATATATCATCTTTTTTATCTCTTTCTTTTATCATTTTCTTTCTTTTCATTAACTGTAGTAATGAAATTTTTTTATACTAACAAAATAATAATAATAATTTCAAACAATTAATATATTAAAAAAATTAATAAAAAAATTTATTTATATTAATAAGCTTTATTAACTGTTAAAAAATGATTTTTAATAAATATTTCTTAACAGTTAATTATTTATTAAATACGATTTATTAATCGTTAACAAATAATTCAAACAACAGTTAATAACATTAATAAATATTAATGGTTAATGAATATTTGTTAACTGTTAAGAAATATTTATTTAAAATAAAAATCAGAAATAGCAATTTTCTTTTAACACTTTTTATAACCCTATAGCTGGAATACATGATAGTAATTCAATTTACTAAATAAATAAACGTTTTTAATATTTAAAAATATAAAAGATAATTATGAGCTGTGAAAAAATTCGAGATTTTTTAATAAACGTTATTATTATCTATACTAATAAGCGGAGAGTTGGTTTTTTTGTCCGTTTATACTGCGAAAACTACTGAACCGATCGGAATAACTCTTATACCATAAGATGCAGCGTGTTTCGGAAAAGGTATTCCATAAATGCTTGTAAATTAATAAAAATTCATAAAAATTAATAAAAATTAATTTCTTTAAAAATAATAATATTTATTTGATGCCGTAAGATGGACGGCGGTGTTCCTATGGTCCACCTTTACAAGCATGGAATGTGAGTGTATTCCATACATGCTTGTAAATTAATAAAAATTAATAAAAATTAATTTCTTTAAAAATAATAATATTTTATTTTATTTTTTTTTTTTTTAGTATATGATATGTTGGTGATTACTTATATGGAAGCTATATTTTTTTGACTTAGAAATAATGAATTTTTATTGTAACTAAATTTATTCTATTCGATTGTCATTTGTTTAAAATAAATTTTTTAATTCTATTTGTTATGTTTATATACTAGGCAGATTTCTTCACTTATGAGACCTGCAATTTCTTTAACTGAAACTTTCAATGCTGATTACCAATTTTTTTTCTTCATATCAATTATTATTAATTTTTGTAAGAAAGACACGGGAATGTTATAATGATTGCACATTAAAAGTAACAATAAATATTGGGAATTTGTGCAAGTCAAAGCAATACTCTAATTAAATTTCAAGTCTAGATCTAAAAATGCAATTCTATAAAGCGCCCAGCGGAGCGGGCGAGTAACAGCTAGTGCAATATAATTAATGCTAATAATTTATAATGATGATTTTTATCAACTATTAATAAATATTTGTTAACGACTAATAAATACTTATTAACTATTAATAAATGTACTTTCCTCCCAAATAAATATTTATTGAATGTTAAAAAATATTTAATAAATTAAATAATTGTCTTGTAATAAAATAAATTATTAATAATTAATAAATCCTATCAGTATAAATTTTACATCACAATTGCTATTAAGTTCAATAATTAAGCCTGACTTTCTGGAATTAAATGATTACTAAATTACAGTACATCGAGATAATTACTTTTTAATTTCTTTGATCCAAGTCAAGTTTAATTTGCAATACTCAACTATCGGTATTACTACAAGTACACTCTATACATTGATCATGCAACAGCGAAAACGTGCATCAATCATTTTATTATTTCGTAAATTGATAAACTCGAAAATTTTACAAACTTCAAAAATTAACTTGTAAGCTTTTTCCAATAATTAAAAAAAAAAATCAAGTAACTACAAAAAGCATGTTATTGAATGTGAAATGTTCCATACACGAAATAAATATTGATTGATTATTCAGATCGCGATTGATTCTATGGAAGGTGAACCCAATAAAGGAGATTTTTCTCACGAGTCGACCGGTCTGCAATCGGCATCCGAATCGAGTTATTGTCGCTTTTTAAAACGTTAAAGTACCGTACGATCGTTTAACAACCATTCAACTACGACCACTCAAATCCGGTGCGTTATCGAGGGTTTGAATGCAATTGTTATTATTTTTTTCTCATCCAATTCCAATTGTTTCTTTTTTTTTTATCTATTTTTTTGTTCAGTATTTTATTTCCTATTTTGACTGTCTTTAGTTTGACACGTCATCCGAGTACAGAGAGAGTAAAATGCATCGTGAATTTTGTCGGGTGTCAACATGCGCGACGAGCTCTCGACCGAAACATAAAAAAGGCGGAATATATGTTATATACAATGTCTATTTATTTGCAGACAATTCAATGGAGCAAGTGAAGGAAACGATAGATTTGTGGGAAGAGGATGATATGTAAAAAGAGAGACTAGATAAATAAAGTAGAAACAGAAACAGAAACAGCAATAGAAATAGAAATAGAAATAGGGAAAGTAGAAATAAAAATAAAAATCAAAATGACATGGCCGTTGCGAAATACACGCGGGTTCAATTGATCCACGATATTGCTTTTATTTGCTGGGTGTTGTTATCCGACAGCATGGCTGACCAGAGCATTGGGTTTTTCACTTTATTTCTCTTTATTTCTCTTTCCTCCTACTTACTCCATGAAATCTACTTTGAAATAATATCATGTATTGTGGATGCGCTTGTGTACACACCTAAGTAAATGCGCTGAGCATTCTTGTTCAGGTTGTCGACGACCTAACTCAGTTAATTTTTTTTTTTTTTATTTGCATACTCTGTTTATAGCTGGGTCTTGAAACAACTCGGGACTGCCAATTTTCTTTTATTGCCTTGTGCCCTTGTGGAATAATAATTACAATTACGTTTTATGATGCTTCACCCACTGGATAATATTATTCAATTTTTTTCATAATACACATGCTGAACATTCCGCCCTACTTGACGGAGATAAGTGAATTTCATAGACGCATTGCTAAATTTTAATTTTTAATTATACAGAAATTTATTTGACCAAAGTTAATTTTTGAAAATTTTTAATCATGAAATAAATTAGAAGAAATCATTAAAAAGAGACAAACAATAGCTTAAATTAAAAATAATCGTCTGAACTTTGAGATGTTTATTATATTTTAAGTTTTTCTGTTGAAAAATTATTTCGATAAAATTGACTAAATTCAAATTTATTTTTGGAAATTAAAGAATTTTTCAAATTACTTGATTCAAATTTATTGAGAATTGTAAGCATATTCCAGCTGATTTGATTAAAAAAAAAATTTATTTTGAATTACCAAAAGATTTTTACGGCTTCATCATTTGTCAGTAAGTGAGATCCTTTCAAAATTTCGACTGCCCAATTTTAAAACACAGTAACTGCAAAATTTTTATAATACCTGATTTTTTTTAGTACTGTTGCATTTCTTATAAATTTTAAACCTTAATTTCAAATATTTTTTCTTAAAAATATTAATATTCAAGTATTTTCTATTCATAAATAAAATTTTTTATTAATTTGGCGCGCAAATTTTTTTTTTAATAAGAAAAATTTTTTTAAATCTTAAAATTGTCAGTTACTGTGCTTTGGAATTGGGCAGCCGATTTTTTTTTAATTTCAACAAATTTTACCATGATTTTATTAGGTTTTCCATAAATTTGATCTAATCTACTAAAAAATAAATGAATTTTTTTATAATTTTTATTTAAAAAATGGTCATAAAATAAAAGCCCCATTTCGTCGCGCAATTTCGGTGATTTTAAAAGAAATCAAATTCTTCAAATTCAAAGTACCTTTGGCTACTACGAACTCAGCACAGTCAGCACCTATTGTTCGGATTTCCAACTGTGTTAATATGACTGCTTTTGTGAACTAGAACGACCACTTGATTTAATCATCTGTCCTGCAGGCTGCTCAATTGCATCGCTTGGCAAAATCATTGTTAGACTCCTTTAAAACATTCCTCGATATATAATTGCAATACTGTGGTTTTACTTACTGTAAAATTGCAACCATACATTATTATTATGCTTATTTTTTTCTCTACTTGTTTGATGTTACTCGGTTGTAAATAGCAATCCTATTACTGGGTTCGGTTGTTGAGTTTATTGTTTAATACCTGAATCAAACTAATTAATCATCACAATGGATTATAAACAAAGTATAGAGTTTGAAATAAACAATTATTCTCATTAAACGCAAAACTATAATTCGTCATCAATGTTTCAGTAATGAGATTCATGAACAAACAGTGCAATATATATGTATATATGAAAAATATATCAAAAATGCATGTGGGTACTCAAATGAAAGCTCTTGATGAGTGTAACCTCAAGATGAGCTTATATCTTTAAAAATGTCAATATTTAAGAAAGTACAGTGCAATTTACCAAAAGTCATTATTTAATAAAGCAAAATTTTATTTATTTATAGTTCACAAGTCACGGCAGTCACCTAGTGGTTGCTAGTTCAATTTTAACTTTGAAAAATAAAACGACAAGATGAGTTTTTCTTAATTAAACGCATAAAAAAATAACGACATCAATAATAATATCCAAAAGTGTACCAGTGGATTGTCAACTAGTTTTTTCCTTTTCCATTACATGAAAATTTGAAGAAATAGAATTAGAATTATCGACGGTGTTGGAGAACGGAAAAAAGCACGTCCGGTTTCCGGGTTAGATTGACCCCAGCTCCTTTACTCACTCGGACACCGATAGAGATCCATTTTTCATTGGGCCACTCTTGAAAGGTTCGGTACGGACATGGGACGTGGCACGTGTGAAGACTAGAAACGTGCCACTGCAAGTGAGACTAGTATACTTAGTCGATCCCAATATGCTGGGATAGGGCTTGATTCTTCCCGCGGCTATAAATTCACCCCTGTCGAATTCGGTGGATCTTTCTTCTCGCTCACTCTTGGTTTTATTTCGCCTGGCCGGTTCAGTTCGCTTTCGTGTGGCTCAGAGCTGCTATGTTGGAAAAACGTTAACGCCTCGGTTCGCGTTCGTCACGATAAATCGATAACTGAGGAATAGAAAACCCTCGCGCACCGACCGCGACAAATAGTCTCTCGCTTTTAGGTCTATCCGTAAATTTTCAACCGCTTTTCGGGTCCCACACTGATCCTGCTATTTTATTCTGATGTAAAAGATCCACTTATGTATTTATTGTGGTACCCACATGATGATGTGCGACTCGAATATCAAAATTTAAGCATTTCGATACCGTGAACTTTCAAATTTTTAATAATTTATAACCATACATAAATCATTCGAATCAAAGAAATTCATATTTACAAAAGTCAAGGAAATTACTTTGAAGATTATTTGTATTGATACTAAAATAAAGTTTCGGTGAATATGAGTAATTTCAGAAACGTTCTTTAAAAATTTATTGCACGGAAATAAGTGAACTGTGAAATTCGCTCGGATTTCGGTTAATTTTTATAGTTTCAAACAGTACAGCGGACATCGGGGTGGCACAATAAATATTACAAAGCTTAATGTAGAAAGTGTAAAAGCCACAATTTATAATTTAATATCGAAAATGTGATTAGTAGCTGTCACTATAGTAAATAACGACGCTCATCTTAAAAAATTACAGTTTCAAACAGTAAAAATTGCCGTTTTAATATATAGTCTATACTATGAGGAGAAGGGGAAGGTCTCACACTCGGAGAATTTAACATTTGAAACAGTAAAAATTCTACTCTTAAAATATATATTTTACCAGTCCAAGCAAATCAATAATTATAGTTTGATTTTTAGCGTTGCGTTTAAAATTTACCATTTTACTTTGTAAATATTGACGTTGCTTGTATAGAAAATTTAGTAACTGTAGTTTATATTTTTGACATATCATAAGATCATTTTTTAGATACGAAATGATAAATATCAAAGTCAAAATTCTTAATTATTATACTTTAACATTTTGGACTTTCACATAGCGAATATTACTGTTTGAAATAGTATTTTCTTCCATGTAAATAATAAATTGTAGCATTTAAATGATAAATATTATAAAGTGATTAGTAAAATCACGATTTTACTGTTTGAAATGGTAATTTTTTCCAGTTTATCATTAGTTATTATAAATCGACTATTATTTATTACAGTTTACTTTTTTTCCGTGATGAAAAACACTGATTTAATATCTTCTAGAAGTTAGTGTTCTATTTATTTTGAACTAAAATAATTAACAATACAATATATTGATTTTTTTTTTAAATAATAAAAAATGTGCAGGTATAAAATATAAAGTACGCTATAAAAAAAATCCGCAGTCTTCTTGTTAATAAATAAATTTTTTTGGCATATGAAATATAATCCAACAAAATAAATTTTTTATATGTGATCAATTAAAAAGAATGTGGAATTTGAAATATTTAATATTCCGTTTGTCCATTTTTGATATCATTCTATAGGTTATTTTTTATTTATCCAAGAATGTATTTTTTATAAAAATCTCAAGAATTTTTCAATTAATACAATTTCGATAGATTTTCTTTTTGAATAAATAAATGTAATGTTATATGCGTGCATACATGAAGTTATTTGAAAAAATGAATCAAAAATTTATCCTTGCGAACCATTGATTTAATTGGAAATCATTAAAATCACAGATTAATACGCTATACCACATACGAATATAATTATTAATTAATAATATGTAATCCTTAATTTAATTATACTTTAATAGGCCAGTATATTCCGATAACAAATGTTTTGATGGAGACAAATAATAGACATGTAGCTGTAGATGCTTTTCTAATTGCAAATACGTTTGTATGCATGCAAACTATTTCCTCATTCCTATCACTTCCGCTCATCCCGTCCATTTTATTGGTAAATGTTATCTAATTATCTAACAGAGTAAACACTTGAGAATTTGCACACTGTGTATAGGTAAATATTGTGCATCTGTTCTATGGTAAACCTTAATTATTAAATCTAAATCCAAGAACAACTCTCTAAAATCGATTGAATTATTTCCATGTTTCTATCAAGTAAGTAACCGCCAGGAAATTTAATTTTTCAAGAAAAATTATTCATGGTTTTGTTAATAATAATAAAATTTAATTAATTTAAAATTTTGTATAATTAGTAGTTGAAAAATTTATGTTTCAAGGATATTAATAAGTAAAATATAATGTTTTTGACTTAGAAAAGAAAAAAAATTTTTTTTACTAGAGAATAAAATTTTGAACGGAAAAATTCAAATTTTGAAGAATGTTTTTGTCTTGAATCACGCAAAAAATTTATTGAATCAAGTGAAATTTACTGAAATAAAAAAAATATCTTGCTTCGACTTTTTCTTTTTAATCAAGCTAATTTTTCATCAGAAAAGACATAAATATTAAAGCTTGAATAATAAAGATTGAGTTTAAAAATTTCCAATTTGAGATTCATATCTTTCAATAAGTAAGAGAGTCGTTTTTTACAATTTTCATTGTTGGCTCTGTAGAGCCATTTATTCTCTTAAAAGTTAGACTGTAATGTAGCATAAGTTTGATAATATAATGTAATATTAATATAAGAACGATTATTATTCTTACGATTATCGACAGTAATGATTAATACAAAAGATAACGAGGGGATAAAATTTGCCGTAGATTAGTTGAGTAACAAAGACGAGCATAAGTTATCCGAAGTGATGTCAATATCGAATAAAAGGTTGAGGGATGAGGATGTGGGAGGTCTTTAGAAACGGTTGCACCGAGAGCCTTACTGAGGACAACGGAGGACTAGGTACAAGGCACAAGGAATAGAAGGTACAGCTCACAATCCCGGTTTAGCTGAGGGTGCGCATAATGCAGGGGAACAATGCTAGAGCATAAATTTATCTTTTCCAAGAATTTTCGTATGAATGAGAGAATTAGAAGGGAGAGAAGGAATAAAAGTGGAGTGAGATGACGATAGAGAACCACAGAGAGAGAGAGAGAGAGAGAGAGAGAGAGAGAGAGGGAATAAAAACAAGTGGGATAAAAAGAGCGAAAGATATGAAGAGGGATTCCAGCGAAGGAATTCCCGGATGCAAGAGATTGAGAAAATGGCTCTTATACCCATTGACCAACCGAAGAAAAGAAAATAGTCTTTCAACACAGGGTCGTTAGAGTTGAGATATATCTTTGGCGTTTTTCCGGGGCACCACCGTTATATATTAATGTTTACGATGAGCAAAAACCCCGGCGTTTTTCGCTATATTACTACCGCTATGGATTAAGATCCAGTTACATACGATATACTGGCGACATTCGATATGGATGGCTTTTAACCAGAAAAAAAAAATCATTTTTTTTAATCTGCGGTATTGTTTGACCATTAGCTCAACAAAATTACAACGCGACAGTTATTAAAATTTTTTACGGGAACTTTTATGAAACAAAAGCTTTTGCATTAATATTAGGTTTTTATCATCAGTCATGATAACTACTCGTATTGAAATTAATGCTACTCGGAAAAGTACTTTGGTTTGATAGCGAATTTAGTAATAAAAAATTAAAAGCTTTCCATAAAAAGGATGTTATTTTAAAGGCCATTTACGGCGTTTTATTTACGAGCCAGATAACAGAGGTTACGTAAGCCTACATGAGCATACATGACACCGATCGAACGCTAAAATGGATGATTTAATTACTATGGAAAGAGGTTCGATTTTCAGTTTTCATACAAGACATCGGAGTTAAAATTTACCGGTTTAATATTTTTATTTTTAATTGAAGTGCATCAGGTTACAATACTACACAGAAAAAAAGGTTCACTAGCTAAGAAAGTATTTTTCTTCCTAATTATTTTCTTGAGAAAAAAAAATTTTTTGATAAGAAATTTCACTTATTCCAACAAAATTAATTCTCTTGCTTTAAAAAATACGTACACTGATAAAAGGATTTGTTAGAGAGCATTTTTTAATATTAAACAAATATTTCTTACTATTTAAAATGATTTGTTTGTATTTAATAAATCTTATATTCATTTATTAAATATTAATAAATCTTTTTAAATACTAAGAAATAGTTGTTAAGGACTAAAAAGTGGTCTCTAATAAATGATTTGTTAAATATTAACAAATATTTTTAATCCAAGAAAATTTATTTAAATCAAGAAAATCTTGTTGTTTTGAGAAAATTCAGCCTCTTGCTCCAAAAAATTTAGTTTTTGACAGAAGTTAATTTTTTTGTCTTGAGAAAATTTCTCTCTTGCTCCAAAAAATTAAATATTAAGATAGAAGATAATTTTCTTAATATTTTTATTTATTAACATGTCAAATGGGAAGATCAAATAATATTTCATCATTTTTTTTTCATTCAATATGTATAATTGCACGCTAAAATAATATAAAAAGGATATCAAATATTCTCGAGAAAAATTTTCTCAAGGTGAGAAAATTTTTTTCTCAGCTGAAGTAGGTGGCGCTGCTTCCCTAAAGTATCTAAAAATCTTGATCAAATATAAAAATTTATTGTATCAAGTATTTATGATAATTTGAATTAAGAAAAAATTACTTCCACCCAGAATAAAATTAAAAAAACAATTTTAACTTCGGCCAACACAAATTCAATCTTCCTTTCAGACAGCCGAAAATTTTCTTGAGCCAAAAATTTTGTTCTCCAGTCAATTTTTCTTTCTGTGAATCATTTGACGCTTAACGTAGAAATTAGTTTAGTTTCGATAAATGGATACACTGATAAGAAAGTTAATTTGGTTAATTTAACATCAACAAAATTCATCTTCATACAACATATTCTTATTTATAAATCAATCATTATTTGTCTTACTATAAATACTTATTACAACAGCCCAGTTAATTTCCAATAAACGCAATAGTCTCAAAAGTACTAAAACTTAATCCCAATCATAGCGTATTAAATCAAGTACCTAACCACTTCCTCCAACTGAACAATAATCGCGCCAAATGATTCAGCTTACTGTTGATTGTTCTTCAAGCGGACTACAACAAAGCTCCGCAAGTAAATCCCCCTTATTCCAACAGTTAAATGCACTAACGCGTTATTATTTATGCATTTAGCTACAATCATTTGATCAATTTGACAAGAGTAAATCTACTAAACAGTGATAGCTGGTGTAGTGATGTAAATTAATTTAGTTAGGTAGCCAATGCCAGTGCGAACTAATCAACAGTTAGTAACGCAAAAACATATTGGGAATTTTGTGGATTGACTGGATAGAACAGGAGGTACATTGGATGGTATACTAGACTGTAATACCTCGGTAAACTGTTATGGGTATTAGCCTGTCTCTCTCACTTATAATGCTGAAGCATGTTATTCGAAACTCAGCTATCGATCTTGTACTCTCTCCGGGATATGTGGTCAACGACCTGGCTTATAGGCGTAACGATGTGTAAAAGCCAGAAGGAGTGAAGGAGTGAAGGTGCGAGAGTGTGAGGACCAGATAAATAGATAAATAGATAAATAGATAAATAGATAGGTCGATAGATAGCTAGATACAATGGATTTATATCCGAGTTATGTATCGGTATGTCTGTATGTATTTAAAGTTTGATTCATGTTTGTATGGAGAAAGAGCTTCTCTGGAGTACAGCTAGCTGGAGAGAGAAAACTACCCCAGAAATAGAAACACATACCGAAGCTACTGGCTCTAACCCGTGACACCTAAAGACGTTTCTGCAATCTCTCTGTAGTTCTCCAAGACTTGGAGAGACGATTGGATAACTTTATAAATCCGATTACGGTTGAGTTTCGATTGCTTTTGCAAACTGACGTGCCTCTAACAAAGTTGCCAAAGATTAAGCATACACTTTTGACAAACCGGAAAAGCTCATCATTGAACCAGACTTTCATCTCCATCTTCATTTCAGCCTTACTTTGTCATAACCAATTGGATAATTGTTTTTAACTCTTAAATATTATTACGCTATACCTTCAACTTATTTACTTATTAAGAGACCGTCGAGATCTAGCTGTGGAAATGTAACCCAATTTCATGTGGTTGGAGATTCCTTCGCTGTCAAAGGAATGGTTCATTGGGACTATCGATTGGATTTTGATTAGCTGATTATGTTATCGTTATTGGGAATTATTTGGTTTGTTATTGAAGAGGATATCAAAGAGAATTCAGTAACAAAGATGTTTCTTTGCTTGGAATTTTTTGCGACTACTTCAAGCATTTTTATAATTATTATAAAACATGTTTTATTGATTAGAGAACTTCAAGAAGTACAAAAGAATTTTTATTGTAATTTTTTTCATGCCAAAAGCCATTTTAGCGCTTTTTTGGGTTAGATCTATAGTTGAGTAATGGAAATAGTTCCGATATGTTTCAGCAGTGGATCGATCATATGTTTGCATGAGAATGGTTGTTATCTACACATGGGAATAAACCTATAAATCGTAGGATCTGTTTCCGTAATAGTACCCTAGTAGAAATGATATCGAGTTTTTAGCCAGTAACTAGCCAGTTTGACTAGACTTAAACTAGTAACTGGCCAGTGTAATATCGAGTTTCTGTCAAGTAACTGACCAGTTTTACTAGAGATCGAGCAAAACATGGCGGCTTCAGTGAAACTGTCAATTTTCAATATTGAGGTTATCAAGGGTTATAAAAAATTGTCAAATAAAATAAAAATAATGTTAAATAAACGATATCATATAAATTTTTCATTTATATTATAAAATAAATAACATCATTAGACTGATAGAATAATCACAATAAATCTAACAATAAAGTAATTGTTTTTAATTGGAGAAAATTAAAAAAATATTTATTTAGGTTTTCTACTGCCTTCTCAGTCTTTTGAGTTACTCAAAATTACTCCGATAGCTTTTAATTCACACTGTTTTTTAATATTTTTTAAAACAACGACGCGTACAGGTTTATGACTTAGTTGTAGGTGGCGCGATTTCGAGTTTTTACTCGATATCACTGGCCAGTTACTGGCTTATATCGAGTGAAAACTCGATTATTTCTACTAGGGTATGACTAGAGAAAGAATATAGAGTTCTTTAGTGTTAATTTTGAAGAATCCGATAACTATCCGAGAAAAAATTTTCTGATATGGAAAAAAGGCCATTCAGCAGCCGAAATGAAAGTAGATTTTTCTAATAAAGAAAATTTATCTTTTATAAAATAATGTTAATAATAATATATAACTTAAATTAGTTATTGGCAAAAAAATTCAATAATTAATTTAAAACTATTTCGAATTAATTTTTTTAAAAATGAACATTTGCTGGGTTTGTTGATATTTTCCGGTTTAGAAATACATGAAAATATGTTAATTGAAGCTTATTTTCTCAGCTTTCAGTTGTATTTTACAGAATTTAAATATCTTAACACGTTAAAAAGTTATTTGCAGAAAAAGCAGTAAAAATATGGAGTTTTGGAATTTTCAAAATTTTAAAATGTTGTAATTTCTAAACTAATTGTCCGATTCAGCTCAAATTTGAACTTGACCTTCGTAATCGTCTATAGAATAAGTATGTTGAGTTTTATTAAGATCTCTTAAGAATTGTAGACACTATCGTGCTAACAAGCTGCGTTAGGTCGGAAAATAACAAAATTTTTGGAAAGTTTCATGAGGAAAAATACAATATTTAGATTTTAATGAAATCTACTAAAAGTGTGTACATTTTTAAGTCTTTGACTTGAAATTTGCATTAAATAAACAATCATTTTTCACAAAGTAGCCATCAATGACACAAAGCTGCAAATACAAACATTGAATAAAATAATCCGGAAGCAAACACACATAAAAAGTTTATCTTGAATTTCCAGAAGGTTTGGCAAAAAGCTCCAAGTGACCACATTATCTCCGAAGCGTGTTGAGTCCATCCTTTCTCAATAACCGTAAGAATAAAAGTCGAATCCTCGTAAACATGAAATGTTGGTAAAAAATTAAAAATAAAGATAAACAGAGTATTTTAGTAGTTGAGATGGTTTTTATTTGTGAATCATCGTGAGAAAAGCACACAGAATATATACCAGTAATACAAGTTTCTCACACGTAAAATATTATGTACGATAAGAAGGCCTTGGCTTGAAGCCACAATCGATGAGGATGCGGTGCCCGGAAAGTTTATCCAGTCTAAAGAGCTTATCCGCGCTCGTTGTCGTCGTTCTCAGCGTCATCCTCGTTCTCGTCCTCATCGTCTTTTCTTCTCTCACCTAACTTCCGTTTTATAAATAAACTTTGTCACGGGTGTGATTCCCACGTGTCCAGCTTGAATATCCTCCACTCACCGTCCCTATTCTGTTGAGTTTACCATCTCTGGTACCGGCATATAAACATCATAAATATACTCGGACAAACCCGGCAGAACTACTCTGCATGCTACACACTCCTCAAGTATCCCAAAAATTTACTCAAAAAAGTATTTCCGTAAAAAGCTACAAAGAATTTTTATTTTTTTTTCTATCTACATTCTGATCAAACTTTTGCTTCCTCTTTTACTAGCTTCGATAGAACTTTTAATTTTTAATTTTAATTTTTTACTCAACAAAAAATCCCTTTATTTTATGATAATATATATAATATTATAAAAAAAAATTAGTTAGAAATTTAGTTTCTAACGAAGATAGACAATTGAGTTAAATAAAATTGATTTTCCATCACTGTCGCGTCTCATTACGAGTGAACCATTAATTACTGGTTGGGAAATAATTGACGTACGAGAGAAGCTATGGTGTAAGAAAGAAGAATCTCAACGAGTACTTCGATAACGTCATTACGTTATAATTATCGCTTTAAGAGTAGGAACATGAAATTTCACTTAGACCATATAAAACTTTGTAATGAAGCCGCGTTATTTCTTTCATTTATTCTCTAAAATATATAAATTATATTATATTATATTATATAATCAGTTACGCAACAATCAATGCTAGTGCAAGCGGTCAATTTTAACGCGAATTCAATTAATTTGTTCCTGAAATTTATTTACCCTGTTTATTATTTGTTATTTATTATTTGCATAGTTAAGAACTGGAGATGCTCGAAGCTATGGAAAAATCCGTAAATCCTCGGTAGTAGCAATTTTGAGCGCAAAGTTATGTGCAACAATACATACAGAGGCGCTGCTAAAGTTTATGCATTCAAGGGTAGACTGTTTATTTTTCAAAGTTTATACTCGGTTTCGCAGGATATCTCTTCATTGTTACTTTAAAGAGGATATTATTTTAAGAGAAGACGAGAAAGTAAGAGGATTTATAGAAGAGTTATGTTTCTTAAAGGTATACGATATTGTGTGTTTGTTGTGCGTTTATTTTTGAATATTTTTATCGATTGCAGTATAGATAGTATTACTACGCTCCAAAATTTTACCCACGAGAAGATTTTCATACGTGAAAAAATTTTTGAATCCAAAAAACAGATTCTCTTTATAGTAATTTTCTTGGATCAAAAATTTGTTATAAATAAAATAGAATTTTTTTTTAATTATAATATTGAACTTATTATTCCCTTAAAATTGTGAATCAATTATAAAATTTGAAAAAAGAAATTAATTTTATAAGCTACATGAAAACTTAATAAGCTTGAAATTTAGCGATAGAAATTTTTTACTCACATAAAATTAAGCTACATTGTTTTGATTACTTATGATATAATTTAATTCTGTACATGCCACGAGTTTTTTGTTGCAGTACTGCTCATAATATTTGGTAGATAATAATTCAACTGGAAAGTTGGGACAGGTATACAATTTATGTTGTATATAAGCAAAATAATGGAGTTTAATTTTATGGTATGAGCAGAAAATTTTTGATATTACTTTAGAAGACATTAACATCAGATTAACTATTAAATTAAGCAAGGTATTCAAAAAATAATAGTAAATAAATAAGAAGTATGTAACCTAAGAATTTGTCTATTGAAAATTTCAAAAATTGAATTAATAAATAAATAAAAATTTATATCTACGCATATTTACTGACTTTTATAACCGAAGCAAGAGTATAGAAGCCGTCAAATAAGCTAAATTTAAAAATACATTAGATACAGATTTTGCATCACTATGTGGTGTTACTTTAGAATCACCAGTGGTAGTTTTTGTATCCCCTGATGCGATTTTCAAATCACTTTTTTTTCTGTGTAAGAGACAAATATTCATTCTAAAAAAGCTGAAAGGAAGTCAGACAATGAGCAGCAAGCTAAACAAGTGAGTTTTTCCCGGGAGACGAATCGGATTGGTTTTGACCTGGAAAAGGAAGGATCTTACTTGGAATCCGCCTTGATTTGATACATGCTCAAGAATTCTAAGTTTCATCTGAATCATACGAACGGTAATGTATTCATTATAAATTATAATTAGGAATAATATGATGCACACAGACGGTTTTATTGTGCTCTGCTCTGGCTTTGATGTACAAATACAGGCACTTGAACTAAAATATCTTATTTGCCTCTTCCGTATTGAGTATGCAATCACTCAACGTTCGTCGGATCTATGACTGAGGGAGAGTAGCTTCTAGGAAAGTTAGGAAGTCAGCCGTTTTATTAAACTTTTTTATTTGTAAATTTAAACTTTTTGAAGCAGAAATGTTGGGGGAAACTCCGTACATTTCAAATGAATATTTCGTTTCCATAGAGTTAAATAATGACTTATAATTATAACGATGTAATTAAACTTTTCGATCATTATAAGTTTTGAATTTTTCCTAATATAGTAATAACGCATGAGTGTTCTTAATTATTTACAGTTAAGATGAAATTAAAATTATTATTTTAAAATAAATTAGAGAATAAAGTTAAGAAACATATTTACGGATTTTGTTTATACATATATATAAAACTACTTTAGAATCTAGACTGCAAAGTTCTCATAATTTATATTCATTAGGCAAGATTCTCACGATACAAACTTAGTATGCCGAAAAGTTCTAAAGTAGACGTTTATACGTTTCAACGATTTCACTATTTTATAAAATAATAATAATAATAATAATAATAATTATTATTATTATTATTATTATTATTATTATTATTATTATTATTATTATTATTATTATTATTATTATTATTATTATTATTATTATTATTATTATTATTATTATTATTATTATTATTATTATTATTATTATTATTATTATTATTATTATTATTATTATTATTATTATTATTATTATTATTATTATTATTATTATTATTATTATTATTATTATTATTATTATTATTATTATTATTATTATTATTAATTAAAATGTGTGAAAAAAAACTAAGAGATAAAGCGAAGTTATTTATAATAAGCTCGAGGTTATACTTAAATATTAAAATAATTAAGATCTCATTTATTAAAAGTTGTCTCAACTCGGACACTTTTGTACTTATATTCAGTTGCCAGATAATTAAAATAGTGATAATGAAAATAATTCTTTATTATTATTATTCTACGTAGAAATTGTTAATAAAATGACTAATTAATTAAAAAATATATAAATAATAATTTTAGTATTTTTAATAATAAACGAACGTGTAATAAAGAAATTATTGAAAATTTTAGGTTCCAAACGTAATTAATTTCCATTTGGTTTTAATAAATTAATGGGTAATATCGTTAATGTAATAGAATTTTAATCAAATATAATGTTTGTATGATAATTCAACAATACTCTACCAGAGAGTAAAACCATAACATGAGTTATTCGGCATTTTTAATTACGATATACGATTATCTATACGTCAAAAACCTGCAAAGCATTATCTATTAATTAAATCAACATTCATAAATCATTACTGCAATTTATTAAGTATGGTTTAGTGCGAGAAATATAAAAAAATGAATAAACTTTATGTTAATTAACAATCAAAACCACCACGGATGGGAGAATTCAAAAACTTGTATCAAAACAATATTTGAAGCTGTTCAATATAGCTCTGAGCAATGTTTGTAATTACTCTACATAGTGCTCGGAATTTTCACTCGCAATCATCCTGCGCAAATTTAAACTTTTGTTTTCATACAAACATTTATTAATACGTTAAATTATATTTAAATCAATACATTTGCTTCATGTTTTAATAAATTTAATAGACTTATAATTAATAAAAGTTATTATTTGTTACTAAACTTTAATTATACTCGATTTGTCACTCAGGTGTTTGAAATCACCCCGTTCTCTCTTACGCCGAACTTTAAACGAGCTTCTATAATTCAAACTTGTTTTGTACTTTAACGATCCAGCATTATCAGAATTCGATTCCGCTTTCAATAATTTTATTATATTATTTATGGCAATTACGTTGAGTGTAATGAGTAGGGCCAGGACTTTCGCGGTTGTTTAAATGAGCATTCATATGTTTAACCTCAAATTTGAACAAAGAAAAAACGCCAACTTCCTGGCCCTAATTACTAATGAGTGATGAAAAAAAATGTTATCTTAATTTTTTGTAAAATAGTTTATCATATTAGACCCTACTGAAAACAATGAGATCCTTTAAAAATACACTGTTAGAAGGGTTTAGTTCTATATAATAAGATTTAGTAACGGATACTAAATGATTTACTAACAAATCTTTCATTACCAAATATTTAGTAATAGGTACTAAATCATTTATTAAAGCCCATTTAGTTCCACCAAATAAATATCTAGTGATATTTAACAAATGATTTATTGATACTCAATCTTTATCTCTACATTCCTTTCTTAATCCTTTCCTTCCAATATCCTGTTACGTGAATGTGGAACGCTTCACGTAATAATTACCGTAACTCCTATTCTTTCCCGCTTCACAGTATTATTTATATTTGTAAAAATGCTTACCGTAAGATGGACGGTGTGGCTTAATGTATATAGAATAAGCGAAAGGAAATTTAGTATAGACCGGATAGCTCAAATGGTAGAGTAGCCGACATGTCTTCGGAAGGTTCTGGGTTCGAATCCCAGTCCGAGCTATCTAATAATTTTTCTCGCATATTCTATAAACTCACATTAAGATGATCCTCTCCACATTCCTTTCTCAATCCTTTCCTACCAATATCCTGTTACGTGAATGTGGAACGCTTCACGTAATAATTACCGTAACTCCTATTCTTTCCCGCTTCACAGCATTATTTATATTTGTAATATATATATATATTATATTTGTCATTAATCAATCAATCGTTTATTGGTATCAAAGAAATTAATTTTTTAACTAATTTTAGCGTGTAACCTAACTTTTTAACTTAAAATAAATCAAAATAATTAAAATAAATAATTTTAAGTAAAAATATAAGGTATTATAAAGAAAATAATCTCATTAAATTATATTTTTTTATTTGAGCCATTTATAAAGTTTAAAATTAAACAAGTTTTTAACATATCAGTAATAGATAAATTGAAAAATGTAAACTAAATTCTACTGAGAAAAGACATAAATAGAAGACATTTATTGTGTGTATGAGTGTTTTTAAAGGTTTAATAAATCTCCCAAAATCGAGCTGAATAAAATAATCTGAGTCAGTCAATAGGTTATGTACCACATAAACATTGGAATTGAAGCATAGCCATCTACCGACAATACTTACCAAAGAAATATTTAGTACCTATTACTAAATATTATTTGGTGGAAATAAATATTTATTTGCATGTAATAAGACTTTGTTCATATAAAGAAATCATTTATCAAACTGTAACAAATAATATTGATGGGTACAAAATATTTGTTTCTCCCAAATAAATGAATAAAAACTTGTTTAATTATTAATTAAAATCGTATTGAATATTATAACAGTCAAGAAATTAATTTTGTAAAATATTCGACGAAGTCTTTAAATAACATTTATTTTGTAAATATTCGTCTGCGAAAACTAAATAAGAGCTGTTAATGAGTAAATCATTGTTCATGTTAATTTAAAGTACTTCGAAGAATTTATTTCCAAGAGAATATTTAAAATATTTAAAGCAGTTCATCATAATATTTAATCTCAGTGTGCTGTAAAAATACGTCCAGTACTCAGAATATGTAACTACAAATAAAAACTAAAGTTTAACTGAATACTTTAAAACAAAATTAATAAACAAATTGTAGCCATAAATCATAAAAAAGTGGATGTTTTTTTCAGCACATACTGGCAAAAAATCCTCTTTCAAAGTATTTAAATGCTAGACGTAATTAATTCATAAAAAGTAGGACAAAATAGGTAGGTAGAAGTTAAAGTTTTAAACCGGAAACAAAGGCAATTAAAAACAACTGCTGCTAGCTTTTAGCGTAACGTCTGAAAAAAGTTGACCGATACCCATTACTGTTTTGTTTACGGAGTATAGACCGGTTAAGTATTCGTCTCAGATACAATCGATTTAATTGCGAATTTGTTTTCAATACTCAGTATCCTATACCGCTCGAAAGTATTTTTACAAAGATAAAAATTGACCTGATTTTTTCTAAAAGTATGAATCTGCAGGCCATACTTGAAACTTCTCATTACTTTCGAGCTCGAAACGCTTAACAATTCACTAAATTAATCGCTTAAAGCTTAAAAATCTAAGCATTTTGTTTCAGAATATTTTTTTTGAATTTTTAGACTGCAATATCTTTCAAACGCGTAGATCAATTTTAATTTTTTTTTCAACCATGATGAAAACTCGACTGCTACACAGAAAAAAAAGGTTCACTTGAGCCAAGAAAATATTTTTCTTCCTCATTATTTTCTTGAGAAAAAAAAATTTTTTTTTGATCCAAGAAAATTTATTTGTCAAGAAAATCTAGTTGTTTTGAGAAAATTCAGCCTCTTGCTCCAAAAAGTTTAGTTCTTGATAGGAGTAAATTTTCTTGTTTTGAGAAAATTTCTCTCTTGCTCCAAAAAATTAAATATAAGGATAGAAGATAATTTTCATTAATATTTTTATTGATTAATATGTCAAATGGGAAGATCAAATACTATTTCATCATTTTTTTTTCATTCAATATGTATAATTGCACGCTAAAATAATATAAAATGGGTATCAAATATTTTCGAGAAAAATTTTCTCAATGTGAGAAAATTTTTTTCTCAGCTGAAGTAGGTGGCGCTGCTTTCCTAAAGTATCTAAAAATCTTGATCAAATATAAAAATTTATTGTATCAAGTATTTATGATAATTTGAATTAAGAAAAAATGACTTCCACCAAGAATAGAATTTAAAGAAAAACGAATCTTGATCCAAGAAAATTTATTTAAGTCAAGAAAATCTTGTTGTTTTGAGAAAATTCAGCCTCTTGCTCCAAAAAATTTAGTTCTTGATAGAAGTAAATTTTCTTGTTTTGAGAAAATTTCTCTCTTGCTCCAAAAAATTAAATATAAGGATAGAAGATAATTTTCATTAATATTTTTATTGATTAACATGCCAAATGGCAAGATCAAATAATATTTCATAATTTTTTTTCATTCAATATGTATAATTGCATGCTAAAATAATATAAAATGGGTATCAAATATTTTCGAGAAAAATTTTCTCAATGTGAGAAAATTTTTTTCTCAGCTGAAGTAGGCGGCGCTGCTTCCCTGAAGTATCTAAAAATCTTGATCAAATATAAAAATTTATTGTATCAAGTATTTATGATCTGAATTAAGAAAAAAGAACTCACCAAGAATAGAATTTCAAGAAAAATTTTTACTTTAGCCAACACAACTTCGGTCTTCCTTCAGGCACCCGACAAATTTTCTTGAGCCAAGAATTTTGTTCTCTAGTCAAGAAATTATTATTTTTATCTAAATAAGGAGGAAATTCAAAGTTTAAGAATCAGGAATGAATCACAAACTTTCTATTTTTGAAAATAATTAATTTTTAGAGCAGAAACAATCTTTAAAATAAATTTATTTTCGTACACTGATAGAAGGATTTATTTGTATCAAAAAATCTTTGTTAATAGTTAACAAATCATTTATTAGAGACCACTTTTTAGTATTAAACAAATATTTCTTAGTATTTAAAATGATTTGTTTGTATTTAATAAATCTGATATTCATTTATTAAATATTAATAAATCTTTTTAAATACTAAAAAATATTTGTTAAAGACTAAAAAGCGGTCTCTAATAAATGATTTGTTAAATATTAACAAATATTTTTAACTATAAACAAATCCTTCTATCAGTGTATAAAGCATAATTCTAGATAAATTATTCTAAAAATTAACGGGTTAACTATCTATTAAAAGAATATTAAAATACAAAATTCAAAAACTGGTATAAAATCATCTTCCAGTAAATAGAGTGAAAATAACATTAATCACAACAGCAATTAAAATAATAACTTTAGCGCTTGGCAAATAAATTAATAATCCATATACAGAGTTTGGAGGAACAATAAATTTATCTAAATATTATTATCAAGAGAGCGGGAGTGTAATGAAAAGATTTTTAATTAAATCCTTGCCGGTTATCTAATTTACAGCACTTGTATACACTCGTGGTAATTACATTTTCCTATATTGCTCTACAATGTTATTTTTATCATCAGCGTTTATAATTATTTTATAAGTGATTATTAAGAGAGATCCTTTTTATAGCTCGTTGAATTAAAATACTTAAAATATTTAATATTATAGTTGTCATAGTATATGGTTATTAAAAATGTCACTTTAATTATCATTGTACTTGTACATGTCATTGTTAATTGACGAGAATATGTAATTAAAAATAGGTGAAAAACGACAGTTAGATTGTCGGGGCTCTGCAATTTTATTAAAAATATAATGATGCGTCATTAACCTTAATTACGTTATTCCACGTTATGTATCGATTATAATATGATTCACTTGAATATTAGTGAATTATTAATGAGCTTGTAAAGTCTGACTAATAATCAACGTGTCATATAATTGACAGTATAATTACAGGACAATAGAAAATACAATGGACGAAATATCGACCACGCGAGAGTATTAATTATTGATTATTTAGAAAAATATGTACTCTAATTAGCTCCAACAGAAAAATTTTATAAACTTATATGTCATTTTAAATTATAACTTTAAAAAATATTTTCAATTATTTACATTTTTATATTATTGATCGTATTTACGAAAATTTCTCAAGTAATATTTTTTGACGGCAAAATAATGATGTCAATTATTTTTACTTTTTTTAAATCCGCGCTTCTCAACTTGATAGGTCATTTAATTTTAATAACTTTATGATTCTGTACGTGATTACTTATTCATCAGAATAATGGTAAAAATGTAAATTTTTTAATTTTATAAATTAAAAAAAGAAAATCGACCTTTTATAAAAGTTAAATAATTCAATTAAAATCACTTATTTAAATCCACACTGATAGAAGGATTTATTAACTATTAATAATTTAATTTATTTGAAGACTGTTATTTAATTTATTAAATTTTAATAAATATTTTTTAACATTCAATAAATATTTATTTGGGAGGAAAGTATATTTATTAATAGTTAAAAAATATTTATTAAGAGTTAATAAATATTTTATTGAGTGAATTTGTTTCGCTTGCAATGTCATATGATATGAAGGTTGCTTATAAACAAAAATCATCTTTATAAATTATTTGCATTAATTATATTACATTATAATAACGTTTATTGTAAAATAACAAATTCTATCACAGCTCATAATTATCTTTTATATTTTTAAATATTAAAAAGGTTAATTTATTTAGTGAATTTTATTATTATTATATATTCCAGCTAAAGTTATAAAAAGTGTCAAAAGAAAATTGCTATTTTTGCTTTTTATTTTAAATAAATATTTGTTAACAGTTAACAAATATTCATTAACCATTAATAAATATTTATTAACAGTTGATAAATTGTACTTAATAAATTACTTATTATACTGTGAAATAATAAAAATCCGAACAAAAACACTTTCACTGTAAAAAAATCGCGCCAAGTCCACGTTCATAAGACTATTAGGAAAAAAAAAATTTTTTTTTCTTTACAAAAAGATACAAAATTAAAAAATTAAAAAATATAAGTAACCGATATGATTGTTTATGATTTTCGGAAATTAAAAAAAATCTTATTGTAAATTTAAAAATTAAAAAAAAATAATTTCCCGTACAAAAATGGATTGATCACTCATTGATCACTGACTGACCAATTATTGATTACGGATTGATCAACAACTCATCGTTAATTGATCAATAATTGATCAGTCAGTAATCAACCATAGATCAATGAGAGATCACTTAAAGATCAATACCTGATCACTCTGAGGAGAATAATCTGATAGTGATCAATCAGAGATCAGTTAGAGATCACCCAGTGATCAATCAGCGACAACCTATAGATCATTCGGAAATCGCATAAAAATCGTCCAGTGTTTAAATGAAAATCACACAGTGGCCATTTAATTATCAAGAAAAGATTGGCCCTTTATAAAGTAATCATTACTGAATATATAACTATAAATATAATAAATAAATACAAAAGTAATAGCTGAAATAAAAAAAAAAATATTATCAAGAATACTTTAAATAAATTTTATTTTCAGTATCAAGCAATTTTTATCCCATCACTGGACAATTTTTATAATATCTCCGAGTGATCTGTAGATTGTCGCTGATTGATTACTGGGTGATCTCTAACTGATCTTTGATTGATCACTATCAGATTATTCTCCTCAGAGTGATCAGTTATTGATCTTTAAGTGATCTCTTATTGATCTGTGGTTGATTACTGACTGATCAGTATTGATCAATTAACGATGAGTTGTTGATCAATCCGTGATCGATGATTGATCAGTCAGTGATCGATAAGTAATCAATCCATTTTGTACAATTACAACGTATTTAGTGTGCGTGGTTGCAAAATATTTTACTTTTAATGAAATTCGTAAAATCTATTTACTAGGACTTGAAAAAATTGAAATACACAATGACGCACACCAAGTACGTTCTAAAATTTTTTTTTAATTTTTAAATTAAATTAAATTATGTAAACCAATGTAATTTAAATATTGATGGCTTTGAGGGAGCTTAGGTTCCAGAGCCAAATAAATTTTTTATCTATCTATTAACTGTTAATAAATATTTATTAAATCCTATGATGTTAAGAAATCATTTATTAACAGTTAATAAAGCTTATTAAATATTAACAAATCCTTCTATCAGTGCAACGTTATATATATTTATAATTTTATTTAATCAATTAAAGTTAGCAAATAAGAAATGATCTCTTTTTATATTTAATTTATTTTTCTACAAGTTATTTGATTATAAAAGCAGAAGCATTGATTTGTATTTATATTCTGATTAAATAAAACCTTTAGCATCCTAATAAATTTTGTATAGAAACATGAATTTTTATATAGTTTTATCTAAACTCCTGTGACCTTTATTCAAAAATTATCAATAAAATTATCCATGCCGACTGACATTTACGAATTTTTTCATCCTAACCAATAATTGATTACTAATATAGACTCGTCGAATCGGTATTATTCATGAAAAATATTTAGCACAGAGTCGTTGTATTTAATTAGTAAATTTAATTAAAAATCCTGAAATTTATTGTATTAAAAATTCACACTTACAATCTTAAGCTCCCGCCTTAAAAAATTTAATAAGTTATTTTTAGAAGTTGATAAAATTTCAAAATCAGTTTGACATTTAAAAAATTATTCAAATGACATTTCCATAATTTCCCACAAATTATCGGACCGATCAATGTCGAATTGAGTTTAGTTTTCCGACAGCAGAATCAATTTCTTGCAACGGAATTAATAAAATTCTTATTACACAAAATTCGTCTGCTGAAGTATAAATAGTCTCTGTCATTAATTTCCGACTATTTTGTCTTAATACTGATTGCCCGGTGTGAACTTCGAACCCAGCAGTGAGTCAGTAACAGGCATAGCTATTTCAATCTTTAACCTTTGGTAATTAATTTATCGATCGGCCTAGAGCTCTGGCGACTGGAATGTTGATCTTTCCCTCGCCCTCTTCTTAGAACTGCCGAAACACAAATAATAATCAAAGAGCACACGATATATAATAAAGTAAATTCATTTTCCGTTTCAATGCTCCTTGATTTGTTCGATAGAAGTTGATAATTAACTGGTTGATAATCTGTGTCAATTTTGATGTTAAATAACTGATAGGATTTCAGCAGCTCAAGTGTTCTTTATCTCATCATCATCGGTATCAAAAAATCTATTCGAATACGTTTCAATTCACGGAAAAAAGTAAACTGTAATAAATAATAGTCGATTTATAATAAATAATGATCAACTGGAAAAAATTACCATTTCAAACAGTAAAGTCGTGATTTTAACAATCACTTTATAATATTTACCATTTAAATGCTACACTGATAAAAAAATTGACTTGACTCAAGAGCCAAACTCTTGAACCAAGAATTCCATTTTGAAGAAAAATATTTTCTTGAGTCAAGAGAATAAATTCTTGACTCAAGAAAATTTTCTTAGACCAAGAATAATTTCTTAGCTCAAGAATTTATTCTCTTGACTTAAGAATATCATTTTCTTCAAAATGGTATTCTTGGTCCAAGAGTTTGGCTCTTGAGTCAAGTCAATTTTTTTATCAGTGTACAATTTATTATTTACATGGAAGAAAATACTATTTCAAACAGTAATATTCGCTATGTGAAAGTCCAAAATATTAAAGTATAATAATTAAGAATTCTCACTTTGATATTTATCATTTCGTACCTAAAAAATGATCTTATGATAGGTAAAAAATATAAACTACAGTTACTAAATTTCTATACAAGCAACGTCAATATTTACAAAGTAAAATGGTAAATTTTAAACGCAACGCTAAAAATCAAACTATAATTATTGATTTGCTTGGACTGGTAAAATATATATTTTAAGAGTAGAATTTTTACTGTTTCAAATGTTAAATTCTCCGAGTGTAAGACCTTCCCCTTCTCCTCATAGTATAAACTATATAATGAAACGGCAATTTTTATTGTTTGAAACTGTAATTTTTTAAGATGAGAGAGTCGTCATTTACTTTAGTGACAGCTACTAATCACATTTTCGATATTAAACTATAAATTGTGGCTTTTACACTTTCTACATTAAGTTTTGTACACGGAAAAAAATAAACTGTAATAATTAATAGTCGATTTATAATAACTAATGATCAACTGGAAAAAATTACCATTTCAAACAGTAAACTCGTGATTTTAACAATCACTTTATAATATTTACCATTTAAATTCTACAATTTATTATTTACATGGAAGAAAATACTATTTTAAACAGTAATATTCGCTATGTGAAAGTCCAAAATGTTAAAGTATAATAATTAAGAATTCTGACTTTGATATTTATCATTTCGTACCTAAAAAATGATCTTATGATAGGTAAAAAATATAAACTACAGTTACTAAATTTCTATACAAGCAACGTCAATATTTACAAAGTAAAATGGTAAATTTTAAACGCAACACTAAAAATTAAACTATAATTATTGATTTGCTTGGACTGGTAAAATATATATTTTAAAAGTAGAATTTTTACTGTTTTAAATGTTAAATTCTCCGAGTGTGAGACCTTTCCCTTCTCTTCATAGTATAGTCTATATATTGAAACGGCAATTTTTACTGTTTGAAACTGTAATTTTTTAAGATGAGAGAGTCGTTATTTACTATAGTGGCAGCTACTAATCACATTTTCGATATTAAATTAAAATTTTGTGGCTGTTACACTTTCTACATTAAATTTTGTAATATTTACATTTGTGCCACCCCGATGTCTACTGTACTGTTTGAAACTATAAAAATTAACCAGAATCCGAGTGAATTTTACAGTTTACTTTTTTCCGTGAAAATTTTAATTTATAAAAAGTGATCGAGACATTTGAACTTATATTTACTAACAGGCTATTAAACTAACTAAATTAAAACATTGCTATTACGTCCTATCCGTGTTATCTTATATACTAAAATTGATGGTAGAATGAAGTTAGCATAGTATCGAAAACGTGGACCCTGATTCCTTATTGGTTCAAGATTAGAGTGCGCGCGTATGCGCGCAATTTGAATTTCTAGTTAGTGCTTAAGGTAGTAATCTTAGATAAGACCTGCACGTCATCATATTACTGATAAATTCAACTAGTATATCCGGGTGAAAGCGCCACAGTTTGAAATGTATATACGTTTTCAAAGAACGTCTTATGTAGCTATATCTAATCTGCTTGATTATATACAATAAGTTTGGTAGCTTGTAATGTACTCCTCTAAAGATGATCCTAGTCTTTGATGTGCTCCACTTTGAACTGAATGTATGCATATGTAGTGTGTGTATTTATTGCTCTTTAGTATATTATTATATTGAGAGAATCAATATGATACTACCATGTTTGTAATGAAAAATATAAAAGGAAAGTAACATTCGTGTCGAGGACCCTTGTAAGAATTTTTTGATGTGGCCTAATACGTCCATATATTATTTGTCATGTGTCCTGATATCTTCAAACATACCCTGATATAAAAAATGATCTTATTCGATTATATCGAGATATGTTTGCTTTGATATGACGCGATATCTTCTGATATAGTCGTCATACTTACCATACATGATTTTTTGATCAAAGTTAGTGAGAAAAAATTCAACAGAAGGAATTTGATCGCTGAATCGTCTTCTTACCAAAAAAATTAACTTTGAAATTTTTTCTAAAATAAATAATCATTCTTTTTCTCAACGTTTACCTAAATAACTTCAAAAAAATTTTAAAACAAAAATATTTTAAACAAAACAAGATCTTCAACAATTTTTAACAATATTTAATTAAATTTGTATACAATTTATGAATAAAATATAAAAATTAGCATTATATAGACATGTAAAAAATTTATCTTTTTTGTTGATCGTTCTTAGAACTAATTTTTCAATGATCTACTTCAAAACTCAAACTTTAAAGATGAAAAAGGATGAAAAAAAGTAAAATTGGGACGTTGAAATATCACGATTTATATTTAATCCTTTGAATAAGAAGCCCTTTAGGATCGAAATAGCCAATTTTTCAGGAAAGACAAAAGGTACTTTTGTGAAATAGTTTCTCGATAAAAGAAATGAAACTCATGAAAAAGTTTTCAAAGAGAGGTCAATTCTTATTTATATGTTGTTAGTATCATGGCTTGGAATGTAAAATGTAATCATACAAAGCTTAAAAGGATGAATTTTATTTCGAAGAATTGTTAAAAAAATCTAAAAATAATTGGGTTAAAGCGCTTAAAATCCGAATTTTTAACTACAAGTTGCTAATTAATATAATTTTACGCTACACTTACATCAGAATATCAAGAAAAGCTATTTCTTTGTTTACTTTTTATGATAATTTTTTTTTCTCTCAGTGTAAAGAAATTAATAATTAATAATTAATAATCTATACTAATAAATGGAAAGCCGGTTTTTTTGTCCGATTATACTGCGAAAACTACTGAACCGATCGGAATAATACTTAGACCATAAGATGCAGCGTGTTTCGAAGAAGGTTTTCGTATATGATATGTTGGTGATTACTTATCCGGAAGCTATATTTTTTTGACTTAGAAATAATGAATTTTTATTGTAACTAAATTTATTCTATTCGATTGTCATTTATTTAGAATAAATTTTTTAATTCTATTGGTTATGTTTTTATGCTAGGCAGATTTCTTCACTTTATGAGACCTGCAATTTCCTTAACTGAAACTTTCAATGTTCATTACAAATTTTTTTTTCATATCAATTATTATTAATTTTTGTAAGAAAGACACGGGAATGTTATAATGATTGCACATTAAAAGTTACAATGAATATTAGCTAGAATAATTAGATGGATAAAAGGTGGATGCCAATTCGATAGAATTGGTAATCTGTGCAAGTCAAAACAATACTCTAATTAAATTTCAAGTCTAGATCTAAAAATGCAAATCTATAAAGCGCCTAGCGGAGCGGGCGAGTAACAGCTAGTTAATGATAATTAATAATTAATAATAATTTCTTAAATTAAAAATTTGATTCAAAATGATCAAATTTTTCTCTTGAATCGAATTAATTTTTTCATCAGCATCGAAAATGTCAAAATAAATTAACAAATTATTATTATTGTGAAAATTTTGATAAAATAATAATATAATATATTTGACATTCAATTTTGGCAGGGTATAACTTAGACCTCAATAGATTTAACAACATATTTAGAAGGTCGGGAACCTAGATTGAAGAATATGTTAGGTTCTATAGAGCGAAAATATTTGAAAGCGTAAAAATAAATGGTTAAGCGATGACAAAGCAGAACGAGGACATGAAAAGCGATTGAAAGTACTAAATTAGATATAACTGGGTGTTGGGTGTTGGATGTTGGATGTTGGATGTAAGATGTGGGCTCCTGGCTCAGTATTAAAGTAGTTGATGTACGTTCCAAGTTGAGCTTGCACTCGACCCCTTCTACATAATTGATAACACATCGGACCCCTGTCTCCATCCCGCAACTAAGTGAAATTCTTGTAAAGTTTAATTTAATTATATGACTTCCAGCGAGGCGATTAATCGCCTGCCGAAACGTTTCCGATAGCCGAACCCCGTTTGTCTTACGTTACGGAAGTCATATATTGATTCTTGCCTTAGAAACTTAGAGAGTAGAGCGTCGATGTCTTTACCGACGCCCCCGCCGTACCCTCGCTGGCATTCACTTTAAAGCTTTGTTACCAAGTTTAGTCTTTACTTGTTCGCTTCAGCAATAGCCCCTCTTTCTTCTACTTCTCTCTTCATTGCAGCTCTCGATTTTCATTTTTTTTTTTTTTTTTTTTTTTTTTCATCATCATCCTCACTTTAGTTTCTTATTCTTACTTTTTACTCTTGTCATAAAGATCTTTCTCCATTTTAAAAAGTTGAATCTAGGAAATATACTATTCTGACAAACTACCCAACGACTTTTTAATGACACTTACTATATACTTTTCATACTTCATTTACTTTAGTATTTCAACATCTCTGAACAGATAATAGTAATAATAATGACTCCTCGAAAGCGAGATTCAATTAATTACTTTTTGTTTGAGTTTACTTCTTTTGACGGAATAAGTTTTGGAAAATTCAATATTAGAAAGCAATAACAGCTAAAAGAGAATCCGGCAGAGGAAAAATTTTTCATTATTGTGCAAAAAGAAATTAGACAAATAATTTATTGAATTCAAGAGATTTTTTTTCTTTATCCCTCACAGAAGAAAAATTTCTTGACTGGAGAACAAAATTGTTGGCTCAAGAAAATTTGTCGGATGCCTGAAGGTAGACCGAAGTAAAAATTTTTCTTTAAATTCTATTCTTGGTGGAAGTCATTTTTTCTTAATTCAAATTATCATAAATACTTGATACAATAAATTTTTATATTTGATCAAGATTTTTAGATACTTTAGGAAGCAGCGCCACCTGCTTCAGCTGAGAAGAAAATTTTCTCACCTTGAGAAAATTTTTCTCGAGAGTATTTGATACCCTTTTTATATTATTTTAGCGTGCAATTATACATATTGAATGAAAAAAAATGATGGAATAGTATTAGATCTTCCCATTTGACATGTGAATCAATAAAAGTATTAAGAAAATTATCTTCTATCTTTATATTTAATTTTTTGGAACAAGAGAGAAATTTTCTCAAGACAAGAAAATTTACTTCTGTCAAGAACTAAATTTTTTGAAGCAAGAGGCTGAATTTTCTCAAAACAACAAGATTTTCTTGACTCAAATAAATTTTCTTGGATCAAGATACGTTTTTCTTTAAATTCTATCCTTGGTGGAAGTCATTTTTTCTTAATTTTATCATAAATACTTGATACAATAAATTTTTATATTTGATCAAGATTTTTAGATACTTTAGGGAAGCAGCGCCACTTACTTCAGCTGAGAAAAAAATTTTTTCACCTTGAAAAAATTTTTCTCGAGAATATTTGATACCCTTTTTATATTATTTTAGCGTGCAATTATACATATTGAATGAAAAAAAATGATGGAATAGTATTAGATCTTCCCATTTGACATGTGAATCAATAAAAGTATTAAGAAAATTATCTTCTATCTTTATATTTAATTTTTTGGAACAAGAGAGAAATTTTCTCAAGACAAGAAAATTTACTTCTGTCAAGAACTAAATTTTTTGAAGCAAGAGGCTGAATTTTCTCAAAACAACAAGATTTTCTTGACTTAAATAAATTTTCTTGGATCAAGATCCGTCTTTCTTAAAGCAAGACAATTAATTTATTTGAAATAAGTGAAATTTCTTATCAAAAAACAATTTTTTTTTGCTCAAGAAAATAATTAGGAAGAAAAATATTCTCTTGGCTAAAGTGAAATAAAATTTCCAATAATCAAAAACAAAGATTGAAAATTTACAAAAATAATAGGACCAACTCCCCAGATGCCGAATGCTCCTGTCGCATATACTTAACTGCTGCACAAAGAGTTTCGCAACGAAAACAGGACGAACATAGTCACTTCGGAGCGTGTACAGATATATAGAAGTATACAAGTATGTAGAAGTAGATTTAGATGTAGATGTAGACGTGGATGATGGTGTAGATATAGATACACACTAAAAGTAGAAGTAGACAAGGTACTCTCAAGGGAACCGAAGGACTCATGACGTTACGGTTCGACAGGCATGAGCCGCCAGCCGTGCTCTTTCCGCATCCTTGAGCTCCCACGCCACGCTTACTGGCAGTTTCGTTCGTACTCAGCTACGTAAATGCTTACTTTGCTTCCTCTACACTCTATACACTCCTTCAATTGCTTGTAGGCTTGTGCACTCTTATTCTATATATTCTATACAGAAACACGTATCAATGTACACACTACATACAACTCCGGTGCATGTAAGTCATGTAAGTACACAGATTTACGCCGTAGTTGGTGCATGCACCGCAAGCCTTATTGAATTCGCGGAGGAAAATTCTCGGAAGATGTAACCCTCGGAAAAAATATAAATAAGAGAGGAAAAATTTTATATACCAAAACAAAAACAAAATAATAATAAATAAAAGCAAGAACACGAAACTACAGGCTTTTTTAAGCAAGAAGACACGTAACGAATGAAAGCGAGAAATCCAGTTAGTTCACAAGGACTTTACCGCTTGAAAGGAGGACAATCACCGCGTACTCACCCGAGACCTATACACCGGGTACTAACTTTTTTTTATTTTATTTTTCCTACTCTCATTGCTTGCTGCAAGTTGTAACCATTGTCAGAGATTTCTTTTATAGCTTATTCTTCTTTATATATATACGAGTGTATGTATGTATATATATATATATATATATATATATATATATTTTTATAACTCACGTATACTTGAGTTTAATACTCATAAATGGGAAAAAAATTATAGCTTAAATAAAATCTTAGCTGAAAAAAAAAAAAAAAATAAAGGAAAAAAATTAATTATCGATACATTTATCTCTTCTTTTTCTACGACCCGTATGTTTGATAGAAGACAAGTTTTAAAAGAATCTTTACGGAAAATTTTTACAACCATTGTCGCGGGAATTCATGTTTTTCCTTATAGAGCTGACATCAAGACAAAGAAGTGAACAAGAAGAATACGCGATATTGATTTGGCTTTTTTTTTTTTCTTTTTTTGATTCAAAGGGAAGAAAAGTCTTTGAGAATTAATGTGATTGAAAGTATTGATTTTAGATTTTTTATATAATTATATCTGTTTTTTTAAATTGGATTGAAATTTTAATGAGATCTTATTGCACTTTTTTTGGTTAGAATATGAAATGATTTTGAAAAATTAGTAATTAGCGTCAATTCTCGTGTCTATAAGACAGTATTTACTTATCTTTTCCTTTATATTAAAATTACAACATTGTAAAATCTATAAACCGTCTTTAAAAAATCTTAAAAAAGTCTTTAAAAAATCTTAAAATAGTCTTGAAAAAATTATTAAAAAATTTTCAGGATATTTTAAGATGATATCACAGTGACAGCTCCAGAAAATTATTATGGAGCGTCTTTAAATTGTCTTAAAATGATCTTAAATTAGTCTTAAAAAAATCTTGAAGAGAAATTTAGAGGCTAGTTTAAGATGAGCTAACAGCGACAGAGCCCCGGAACATTGAAACGGAACGTCTTAAAATTGTCGGATAATAATTTTTTAACAATTTTAAATTCAATTTAAAAAGATCTTACTCAAAAATATTGCAGTTAGAAAGTCGTAAAATCGTCTAAAAAATGTCGAAAAATTAATTTTCACAACAAATTCGAAAACCAAATTTTCAAAAATTTGCTCTCGGAAATATTTTTTAAGCGTCTTAAAAGAGTCATGGTTTGTGTCATGTTTAAGATCTTAAACAAACGACAATTTAAAGACGATTTTTTTTACAAGGGCTGTAGCTGAGTGTATTTTTGTTAAGTAATTTTGTTGATTATGCGCTTATATAAATTACGTTTTAATAGCACTTCATACTGTTAACACTGTATTGCTGTATAAATAGTCAAAATGACCGTGTTAATGGCTAACGCTGTTGGGTCTATGTATAAGAAATAAATAAATAAATCAGCAAAAAAATATTTTTACAGGTCGAATTAGGAAAGTTATTTATGAGTTATAAATATAAACTGATCATAAAAAAAGATTTTGCACGGCTCATATAATGCGAAGCATCAGAGTAGTTTACGATCGAAGTATTTTTAGAATTTCTAATGCTAATATATGAGCCTGAAACATGTATTAAGAAATCAAATAAACACACAAAAGTTATTTGACAGTAATTTTTTTTTGTCAAATACTTCCATATGATGGTTTAGTTCGAAAACTAAAAGTTTACTATCAGAAAGGAGAAATTGTAACTTTACACCCTGTAAACTTGAATTTAATGCAAAAACTTACAAACTTGTAAACTTATATGAAGAATTTGTAATAGTACTTGAAATGTTCTGAAATCATTGAAACGTTACTTAAATTCAAAAGAGAAGTTAAATAAAAAGTGTAATAATATTATGATGGTTAATTAATGAGAAAGAGAAAGTGTTCGTTTAATTAAAACAAAGTTTATTTTAATTTTATTTTTTTCCACCAGCCTATTAAACTATTTTTTTAAAAATTCATTATTCAGCCTTCGCAAACTTATATCAGCTTCTATGTAACTGTTGAGCACAAATTTATTTCATTTTCCGGATTCTCTGTAGATGCAGAAAGCCGACGACAGTTCCGGTCGTTCCTTTGTTTTCATTTCAACATCCGGGTAGGAAACTTGACAGAGAGTACAGTATAGCATGAGAAAAAGATATTATCATAGGATTTTGTTTGCTCAACATTTGTTTATACGCGAGTATATACAGAGTCGCTCTGAGGGTGGAGAGTAAGTGAAATGAGGATGGTAATAAAAAAAGCTCTCTTTTTTTCTCGAATATGTTTGACATTTACTTTTAATTTACTGGAAAAGAAACAAGGTCAAAAATGACGTGATCAGTCAAGTATAGCCTTTTTAAAATATTTACGAGAGTAAAACAATTATTTATTGTAATTTGTAATTTTTTCTGCAAATGTGTATATCAATTAAAACATTAGATGAAACAAAAATTGACTTAGTAGTTGATTAAATTCCAAAATTATTGTCAGATAAATTCCTTAAGTATATCAGAGAATCATTTTTATTTTACAAATTAATACTTTAAGTTTAACTCTCTTGTAGGGAGACAATTCAGCGATCATGCGCCTCCTGTTGGATATTTTAAAAAACTATCTTTGGTCGAAAAATTAACTATAGACTTATATAACCATATCAGTCCTGATTTTTAACGGAATATTTATCCACTTCCAATTATTAATGACCAATTATTAATTATTATTCAATTATTAAATATAGCTGTTACTCGCCCGCTCCGCTGGGCGCTTTATAGAATTGCATTTGTAGATCTAGACTTGAAATTTAATCAGAGTATTGTTTTGACTTGCACAGATTTCCAATTCTATCGAATTGGCATCCACCTTTTATCCATGTAATTATTCAAGCTAATATTCATTGTAACTTTCAATGTGCAATCATTATAACATTCCCGTGTCGTTCTTACAAAAATTAATAATAATTGATAAGAAAAAAAAAATTTGTAATGAGCATTGAAAGTTTCAGTTAAAGAAATTGCAGGTCTCATAAGTGAAGAAATCTGCCTAGTATATAAACATAAACAATAGAATTAAAAAATTTATTTTAAACAAATGACAATCGAATAGAATAAATTTAGTTACAATAAAAATTTATTATTTCTAAGTCAAAAAAATATAGGCTCGGGATAAGTAATCACCAACATATCATATACGAAAGCCTTCTTCGAAACACGCTGCATCTTATGGTATAAGTATTATTCCGATCGGTTCAGTAGTTTTCGCAGTATAACCGGATAAAAAAACCGACTCGCCCTTTGCAAAGGTAAAGGGCGCATATTTTTTTTTTTATTGCCAATCGAGTATATTTTTTTTAAAAAAGAAAATATATCTAAAAAACGCTATTTGGCCAAACCTGAAATGGAAGGTACACAGTAAAAAATTTTGCGTCATTGCGACAAAAAACTTAGTGTTAAAAATTTTTGTGTTAAATATTTAACACTTTTATGTGTAAATTTAACACTTATTCTGTTAAATCAACACAAAAAAGTGTTAAATATTTTGCATAAAAATTTTTAACACAAAATTTTTTAACGCAATGACGCAAAATTTTTTACTGTGTAGATTTCACTGAATGATATCCTTGATTAAATAACGTATATAAGTCGGTTGTACTACACATTGCCTGAAAATAGTTCAATTGCAATCTTAACTTTGAAAAAATAACTAAAAATCGTCAAAATGTCAATATTATAAACGTCGAATTATTCATTTTAAGAAATAGTTATTATAAAATTTGGATTCTGGATGCTTGGTCATGATGAAACAGCTGTTCTATGAACGGCACCAGTAATTATATTCAATAGGGCGATTAAAACGGAAAATTTCAAAATATTTGAATATTATCCGTCATTTTGATTTTTTTTATTACTTAATTTTTACGTGATTTGTCTGATTGATTTATTTGTTATATGTTTATATCAAACTTTGTATATGAGGCTGTTATTTGAGTATAACTTTTCTTGTGAAAACATTATAAAACATTTGGTATAAAAATACAATTTTTTTTATGCGCCCTTTTACCTTTAAGTAGTACTTTTTTTAAAGGTGAAAGGGCGTATGTCGAGATACGCCCTTTCAACTTTAGGATACCAACTTTTTTTTTTTTTTCACAGATTTTTACGTTTCAGACAATTTCGAACCGAATGACAAAAAAACATTTTTTTATACGCCCTTTCAGCATAAATCCCTATTAACCCTTAGCTATAAGTCCTTTTACCTTTAAGCACGCGAATTGTTTCTTAACAAAAAATTTTATATTAGAAAAACAATATCATAAATTATGTATAAATATTTTTGTGTGGCATTTTCTTATGAAAGTTAGAATCTTATTGATAAGCTGAAAGAAAAATTGAACAGTCTGCAAAAGTTTTTTCTTCGATAATAAATTTCCAAATTTAGTCTGAAAAATCGAAGCAAGGTGTCAAAGTACTTTAAAGGAATAATGAGATAGAGTCTATACAGTTTTGAAATAAAACAGTATTAAGAATAAAAAAGTTATCCTATTTCACCTGGTTTTCTTTACACAAATAAATCTTGTGAAGAAAAGACTCACGCGAGTCTGAAGACACCATAATCGCGAGCTCAACTCAAAAAGGATTTCCAAAAGGCAGATCTCTTTATAAACTTTAGGGACGAAATTTATGTTTCTATCTTTTTATTTTTATTTTATTTTATTTTATCTTTTCAGCCTCTTCATCACTATAACTTTTTGTAGCATACATCACGCGTCTTCTTTCAAATGAACCAAATGAAATGAGTCAGTGGAACTGGGGAAGGGGCTTAAGGATATCACCAGCTCAAGTGGAATTTCAAAGAAAGAAAAAGAAGAAAATACAATGACAATGGCTGTTATTTTATGGATGACAAGTGCAGAGTTTATGGCAGTGGAACTGCTGGAGTTAGTTGCGTAATCAAAGATCGAAGCGCGAGTGAATTCCAAGATGGTGATAGCGGAGCAAAATACACGTAGAAAGCGCATATGACGTAAAGTGCAGGTAGGTGGAAGAATAGACGAGTGCATGGACCCTGGTGGATGGAGTTTGTGTATTTAAAAGAGGATAGAGGCTATATCTATCGGGCGATGAGATCGAAGCACGTTCTGAACTAGTTGAGACGAAACGATTGCGGAGGAGGTCTCGGGAAACTCTTCGCCTTAATTCGATTGGGGTCATCGCACCAATGGGCTAAGACGAGGCAGCGCTGAATGGAAGCGCGGGATAAGGAAAGGAACAAGTGTGCATTACATCTTCACTGAATCCCATGGGAGAGAGTCAGAGTGCAAACGCGAGTAGAACTGATTCGAATTGAGGTCTTGCTGAAATGATGCCATGTTATTCGTCCCGGGGAGATAACTTTGCTGTGTCTATATTTACTATATATATTTTTCTAGTCGTGGATTTCAAATTAACTTGATATCTGTTTGATATCCTCAAAAATTGCTATTACCCTTAATGCCAATCATTCTCATTGTCCTTTGTCTCAATTTATTTACTTTTTTATCGATTATTATTGTTTAAAATTGTAATTTTTTTATCTGGAAAAAATGTAGAATTTTCTTGAAAGTACAATAATGTATTTTTAGTTATTTACTTTTCAGGTCAACGAAAATGTTTAATGATTTTGTGTATGCTTTAAAAATTAACTTATTAAATAAGTAAAGATATCAAATCAAATCAATTACATTATTCGACCGTCAAATAGTACCTTTATTTAACCCTTTCCAAGTGAGGATAGAGCCAATAAAATTCCGTTGTAAGGCTGTATGAGTGAAAATTTATCTGTGGTAGTGTATACACTGATAGAAGGATTTAGTACGGAGTACTTAACTGATTTAATAACAAAATTTTTATTCATTTATTTGGGAGAAACAAATATTTTGTACCCATCAATATTATTTATTACAGTTTAATAAATGATTTCTTTATATGAACTAAGCCTTATTACATGGAAATAAATATTTAGTTCCACCAAATAATATTTAGTAACAGGTACTAAATATTTCTTTGGCAAGTATTGTCAGTAGATGGCTATGCTCTAATTCCAATGTTTATGTGATACATAACCCATTCACTAACTTAAATTATTTTATTCAGCTCGATTTTGGGAGATTTATTAAACCTTTAAAAACACTCATACTCACAATAAATGTCTTTTATTTATGTCTTTTCTCAGTGGAGTTTAGTTTACATTTTTTAATTTGTCTATTATTGATATGTTAAAAACTTGTTTAACTTTAAATTTTATAAATGTCTCAAACAAAAAAATATAATTTAATAAGATTCTTTTCTTTATAATACCTTATATTTTTACTTAAAATTATTTATTTTAAGTTAAAAAGTTAGGTTACACACTAAAATTAGTTGAAAAATTAATTTCTTCGATACCAATAAGCGATTTATTGAGTAGCAATAAATAATTTGTTAAACACTACTAAATATTTATTTAGTGGAACTAAATGAGCTTTAATAAATGATTTAGTACCTATTACTAAATATTTGGTAATGAAAGATTTGTTACTAAATCACTTAGTATCTGTTACTAAATCTTATTAAATAGAACTAAATCCTTCTATCAGTGTACAAACGAACCCTTCTACCCTCTCTAGAAAACAGACTATAGCACTCTAATTTTAAGAAAAAGACGTACGATTCAAATCAAAAGTAGGGATTCAAGGTCGACCGGGAAAGGGTTGAACTCTTCACGATATAAAATGTACCATAATTTATTAATTTATCAGAAATATTGCAAAAAGCAAGAATTATTCAATTTTCTTATCTAGATTATTTTTATTCTCCTTTAAATTTTCATGCAGTTGAACAACTCCCTCTTTTGATCGTGTTATCCATTGACTATCACGTTTATCAAAGTTTTTTTCATACGTGGTACCATAAGGAAACAAAAATGCTGGCTTGAACTACCCGTCTGCTTCAAGCTAAAAGCTGGAATCAAAGACATGCGTGTTTATATCGGCTGAATGACTAGTAACAGAGAATTAGCTTTTCAATTGGGTAAAAATTGCTTGAAAAGTCCATTTATGACATCTACCTCATTACTGATTAAGTTTCTCCTCTTGCTTTGGCTGTAATTCTCAAAGCAAGAAAACTTTGTCCACTGGCTAATATCTCTCCAGTAACTTATTCTCTGTATGAATGTATAATTTACTTTAATAACCTTACAATCCCTAAGAAGATTACTTCACCATTGAATTTTTAAATTTACACTTAGAGGCTCACAAATGGCTTATTATTGGCTTATTAAATATAAATGTTAATCAGGAAACTTTGCAGTTTGATAATAGACAAAGAACGCCCAATATAGAAGGTGAGTTCTTGCTTAATTATAGTCATAAAAATTAAATTAATAATTAATGATTACGACTTTTGCTGTTTTGATTAAAATTTCCCTTTACTTCTCGAGATTTTACCTAAAAATCTAATCGCAAAACCTTTTTCATTGGGTCAAACAATGAATGGCTACTCGGAAAATGATATACCTTGTTGATTTATTTACAAATTCGAAAAAAAATGCTTGTGGACGTTAATCTGAACGTTTAGCGAATAAAAATAAAGAGAAAGGGTGTCCTGACTGCGGCGACGCTCGTTGTTTGACTTGGCCCGGGATCCAACGGCGCTAATGAGACTCGACTATACTACCACTCCACTCTCGGGGGTTCTAGGCGTGTTCGTTGGCCAGCGGTCTGTGGACTTCCGCAATCGTAACTCTACCACTGCGTTGATTTTCGAACGGATTAACCTCGTCTGCAAGTTACGCTCAGGATAACGACTCTTGGAAAATTTGTCACGCATTTTTATTTAATTGATGGCAACCTACTGCAATGATGACAAGTATGTCAAAGTACTGTGAAAAAATTTTTTTTATTATTTATATTACATTTTTTAAAACTTTTAAAGCTAAAAATACTAAAAATTTTTGTTCCACTCTTTTTTACGCTCTTAAACACCTCACCTCTTTTTATTTAATTTAATTTAATCAACTCTTTAACTAAGTTTTGTTTAAAATAATATAAAAATTGATTGACCCATTTTTTATAAAATTTATAAAAAGTAACAATTTATTTTTTATTCTCATTTATAACCTTATACAGCTGTGTATGACTGGATTAACTTCAATCAGACTATGTCAGAAAATTTTTTTCCTGGATTAATTAATGTCCCCTTTTTTGAGTTATATTTCAAGGATCCCATAATAAAATTGAGATGAAATGTATGTGAAACCAATTTATTCGTAATGTGATTGGTTGAAAATATTTATTCTCATTCTGATTGGTTGAAAACGAATATAATATACATAAACGACACATAAATATATCATGAAAATAAATATGAGGCGCGGCTTGCGCGCGCAAATTAAATTCTAGTATCCCATAATAAAATTGAGATGAAATGTATGTGAAACCAATCTATTCGTGATGTGATTGGTCGAAAATAATTATTCTCATTCTAATTGGTTGAAAGTGAATATAATATACATAAACGACACACAAATATATCATGACAATAAATATGAGGCGCGTGGTTGCGCGCGTAAATTAAATTCTAGTAAATATAAAATCCCATAATAAAATTGAGATGAAATGTATGTGAAACCAATTTATTCGTGATGTGATTGGTTGAAAATATTTATTCTCATTCTGATTGGTTGAAAGTGAATATAATATACATAAACTACACATAAATATATCATGACCATAAATATGAGGCGCGCGCTTGCGCGCGCAAATTTGGATTCTAGTCATATTAAAAATTGAATGGTGAACCTTATTTAAACTTTGAAATTTGTTAAAATCCTTTAATACAATGATTTCTTTAAAGTAGATTAAAAATTATTTTTTCACATGACACAGTTAATAACGAAGTAAAAATGTCCAAGGTATGGAATATTATGGAATTAATAGATTAATAAAGTGAATTTTTTGATCATGAATTTTGTATCCTGACTGCTTTTTATAACCAGAAAGGAAAATTAATTGACTGGAGAACAAAATTCTTGGCTCAAGAAAATTTTTCGGGTGCCTGAAGGAAGACCGAAGTTGTGTTGGCCGAAGTAAAAATTTTTCTTTGAATTCTATTCTTGGTGAAAGTCATTTTTTCTTAATTCAAATTATCATAAGTACTTGATACAATAAATTTATAGCTATACTAATAATAGTATAATAATTTATATATGTATACTAATAAATGGATAGCCGGTTTTATTGTCCGGTTATACTGCGAAAACTACTGAACCGATCGGAATAATACTTATACCATAAGATGCAACGTGTTTCGGAGAAGGTTTTAGTAAATGATATGTTGGTGATTACTTATCCGGAAGCTATATTTTTTTGACTTAGAAATAATGAATTTTTATTGTAACTAAATTTATTCTATTCGATTGTCATTTGTTTAAAATAAATTTTTTAATTCTATTTGTTATGTTTATATACTAGGCAGATTTCTTCACTTATGAGACCTGCAATTTCTTTAACTGAAACTTTCAATGCTCATTACAAATTTTTTTTTCATATCAATTATTATTAATTTTTGTAAGAAAGACACGGGAATGTTATAATGACTGCACATTGAAAGTTACAATGAATATTAGCTAGAATAATTACATGGATTAAAGGTGAATGCCAATTCCATAGAATTTGGAATCTGTGCAAGTCGAAACAATACTCTAATTAAATTTCAAGTCTAGATCTAAAAATGCAATTCTATAAAGCGCCCAGCGGAGCGGGCGAGTAACAGCTAGTTATAAATACTTGATACAATAAATTTTTATATTTGATCAAGATTTTTAGATTCTTTAGGGAAGCAGCGCCAACTACTTCAGCTGAGAAAAAAATTTTCTCACCTTGAGAAAATTTTTCTCGAGAATATTTGATACCCATTTTATATTATTTTAGCGTGCAATTATACATATTGAATGAAAAAAAAAGATGAAATAGTATTTGATCTTCCCATTTGACATGTTAATAAATAAAAATATTAATGAAAATTTACTTCTATCTTTATATTTAATTTTTTGGAGCAAGAGAGAAATTTTCTCAGGACAAGAAAATTTACTTCTATCAAGAACTGAATTTTTTGGAGCTCGAGGCTGAATTTTCTCAAAACAAAAAGATTTTTTTGACTTAAATAAATTTTCTTGGATCAAGATACGTTTTTCTTTAAATTCTATTCTTGGTGAAAGTCATTTTTTCTTAATTCAAATTATCATAAATACTTGATACAATAAATTTTTATATTTGATCAAAATTTTTAGATACTCTAGGGAAGCAGCGCCACCTACTTTAGCTGAGAAAAAAATTTTCTCACCTTGAGAAAATTTTTCTCGAGAATATTTGATACCCAGTTTATATTATTTTAGCGTGCAATTGTACATATTGAATAAAAAAAAATGATGAAATAGTATTTGATCTTCCCATTTGACATATTAATCAATAAAAATATTAATGAAAATTAATTTCTATCTTTATATTTAATTTTTTGGAGCAAGAGAGAAATTTTCTCAGGACAAGAAAATTTACTTCTATCAAGAACTAAATTTTTTGGAGCTCGAGGCTGAATTTTCTCAAAACAACAAGATTTTCTTGACTTAAATAAATTTTCTTGGATCAAGATACGTATTTCTTAAAGCAAGAGAATTAATTTAGTTGGAATAAGTAAAATTTCTTGTCAAAAAAAAGTTTTTTTCGCTCAAGAAAATAATTAGGAAGAAAAATATTTTCTTGGCTCAAGTGAACCTTTTTTTTTTGTGTACTCGCGAATCGACTGAAAAGAAATGAGCTGCTCTGGTGAAATTAAAACAACTATTCAACATTAAATTTGAAATTCATAGTTCAAGTGTACCTAAGAATTAATGGCATCTGTTTGACACGTTAGTAAGCAACTAAACCGAGTATTTATAAACGGGTATATATGCACAAACACATAATAATATTTAAATAAGTGTTAAGCTTGCACCGGAAATGTGTTTATAAATTTAACGAAAGGATGAGTGGGCACTAATGTATACGAGCTAATGTTATTGGCAGGCTAATACGTACGATAATCGTAGAGTACATATAGTCATGGGACGCGTGAACGCTCATTGCCTAATGGGTCATGCGGTCCAACGAGTCACGCGCAGTTCAACCACTCTATTGCCACCTGGAAACGACGATTATGCAGTTTCTCGCTATGTTTGCTACCTGAAAATTATCTGATATTACTGTTACTGCGCTATATTCACTACTAAAGTATATAACCGCTAGAAAAGGAGGGAAGTTAAATGTCCACTACAACTTTTCTTCCAAATTGTTTAAATGGACACTATTATTTCGAACGACCACTGAGTTTTAATAAAGTCCTTTGAAGTAAGAAGGTGAGTATTAGAAATTTTAACGGAAAATTTTTTAATAAAATGATTGCTCTGCAGTGAAAAATTGTTCATTTTGTAGAAAAAAAAAAAATTATGTTAAATATTCAACCCGAGATAATTAAATTACATCATCTATGATACGTAATTTTGGAATTCCAAATTATTGGAATGAGGAATTTTATTAATTCTAGTATTACTAGCAACTTTGCAGTCACTATGTGACTGCTGTGACTTTTGTGAACTATAAATAAATAAAATTTTGCTTTGATAAATAATGACATTTGTTAAATTGCACTGTACTTTCTTAACTATCAATGTTTTTAAAGATATAAGATCGTTCTGATGTTACACTCATCAAGAGCTTTCATTTGAGTACCCACATGCATTTTTGATATATTTTTCATATATACATATATATAAAATACCTAAATATATGAAAAATTGATGTGGGTACTCAAATGAAAGGTCTTGATGAGTATAACATCAGAATGAGCTTATTTCTTTAAAAATGTCAAGAGTTCACAAGATACAAGGTCATTTCTTAATTGATAATTTATTTAATAGATGTTTCTATAACTAATTTTTGTAATATTTTTCAAAATATTCAAAAATTTTGTATTATTTTCTCGGTTCAAAAAATTTTTTTCAAATCAAATTAATTTTTTTTCACTGTAATTACTTTTCTCAAGTAGTTTTTTTTCAAAAAAAAAAAAAAAACGCTAAAAAGTAAAAAAAAAAACAGATGCATTTGAAGCTACGAGTCTTTTTTTTCTCAGTTTTATCGTTCAGTCTTCCCTTCCTCTTTCACTGCATACACCTACATACGTGGAGACACGTATCGATACAGACTGGAGCAACCAACGGATGAAATTTGTTGATTTACATGAAACAATATTTTAATCCTTTTTTATGCTCGTGTAGACATAAGTGACAGACCTAAAATATATTTGAGTTGAAAGGATATGTAAATAACTATCTGTCTAGCTGTCTGTTTGTCTGTTTAGATGTGTTCAGGAGTCATGCCTTACTTCCAAGTCTGACATGCATAAGACACTACTACTAAGGTTACAACCGGTATTCACGCTCTTAGCAAGAGAGCACAATTGTTCTGGTTGTAAAGATTTAAGAGTCATACTCTTTTTACTTTTTTTTTTTAATTTTTCTTCTTTTAGTCGTAGAATTATTAATGCGAGAGGTGGATTGTTGAGCTTAAAAGCGTTTCTAGTAATGTCAAGGCAAAAATAATTTGTTTAACTTAAAATTTTTTGTCCAGACATGTCCTCTAACTTTTTTACATATTTCAGTTTCAATAGGTATAATAATTTTTAATGCATCGTACATTACGAGTTAAATGAGGGAAACTCGGTAGAATGAAACACTATTTCCAAGATATTATTTTCTTCTTTTATTTTAGTTTATTTTCGTCGGGTAAAATGGGTCAAGTCGGCTACCGAGATGGAACGGACATTATATTCATTTTTTGCTGTTTGAAAAAGTGTTGACTATTGTTAACAATAAAGTTTCAAAGAAAGAATGAAAGACTCAAGAGCTCAATGGTCAGACTTTTAAGCATTTTTCATCCCGTCAAAATTATGATAAAAATATTTGTCTGCTTTTGGTAAATATCTGCGCAAGGAATTATTTTAACAGTTCGTTAGATAGAAAAAAAAATTATTTATTTTTATTATTAAAAAAATTATTTTTAAATTATCAAGCCAAATTTACTTTAAAATTTTTAAGGACTTCTATTTTTGAAGGAAATATTTAAGAATGCATCGAATGCCGCAACTGATGAATATTTATCATGAATTCTACCGATTTAACAAATCTAAATTAGTAATCACTGATAGGATGAGATAAAGAACATTTTAAATAACTAGATAATTTAATTAATCATCTTTAAATAAGGTCACACGAGTTTAGGTAAAATTATAAAACGTTTTATCTTTCTATGTAAAATTTATTGTGATGTTAAATTTAAAAGTAACATTTTGACAGAATATCTATAAAAATAATATACTATTTTTTATTTTTAATTGGTTTAATGAAATTACACATATTAATAATGTTGGATTTGAACGTTTATAAAAGGTCAAATTTATTTCGTATTTATTTTTTTCCATCATTGTAATGAATAAGTAATCACGTAAAATAGAATATATTTCTGTATCTCAATTTCAATTTAATTACCGACCTAGTTTTGGGATAGATTAATTTTTGAATAATTGGCTGTTTTTTATTTTTAAAAATATATTTCTAGAATCACGTTCTCAACAGAAATAAAATTTAATTTATAACTAAAAATAAATGATAATAATCTAAGTAAATAAATATTATATATCCACTAAGATAAACAAATTAAATGGTTTAAATAATCTCGTAAAAAATAATTGTTATATTGCAAATTTTTTAGGATTATTTGAAGAATTTTGCCGAATCAAATGAATTTTCCAAGTTTGAGCTTTAAAACTTACATGCAGATAAATAATTAATTATTGTATTTTTTAAATTTAAAAATAATCCATCAGTTCGTCTCTTAAACAATTTTTTTCAAAATTACGTTTTGTAATCGACATTATTATTTATTATTATTCACCAATACTGTGCTCATATTAAAATTTGGACAAAATTTTCACTTTGACTTTTTCATTTTGACTTTTTTAAAATTTTTTTTAATTTTCATTATTTTTCAGTGAACCTTATAATGTAATTCTGCGATTATTTAATTTAATTTACTGATTGTTATTAATTATTTAATAAATGGTCTTTGGCCGCCGTCTCCTCCGTAATGTTAGTCACAAAATTGTAAATTAATCAAAAGGTATTGTACCTAAGTCCACAATCTATTTTGTAACTAAACAAGTATTTATAAAAATTATATATTATGTATCAAATGTAAAATTATGTTACGTCGAAAACGCAACTAATATTTAATTATTTTTATCCTAGCCGTTAGGCTCATAGATAAGGATCTGAAGCTTATGGGAAGAGGTTGAAGTTATAGTATAAGAAAAATTAATTCAATTTAATAAATAAAATATAAAATTTTAATACAAAGATTTGAATTATTAAAACAAACATAAAAATCTTAATTAAGGACTTACTTAAATATCATTGTTACCGTTTCTTTACATAATTTAAATTTATTTCACTAACAATTTCTTTTTGAATTTGACGCGTGGTTTCATTGAAACTTACAAAAACTTTTTCGATGTTAACACTAGGACGTCAGGACAACGAGAGCGATACGACGACAGTTTTCCGGGTTTTTTTTATATATATATTTTATTGATTCTTACTATTTTTCCAGTAACATTTAACAATTATAATCAGTTTATAAATCTTTAATTAATAATTCCTGGTCCATCGTTGGGCTTTAACTTATTTTAGATTTCTATATAAATTGATGTTAACAGTATGTATATGTATTTATTTGATATTTGTGACTACTTAGGGAAAAGTGGGTAAAAAACCCTATTTAGGTTTCGTTATGTTGTGGTTAACTTAATTCGACTTCTTATAAACTATGTTTATCTTACATCTATTTACAATATTTACATTTTTTATAGGCAGATTTCTATGATTATTAATTAATAGCTGTTGAGGTAGTTTGTGTTTAGGGTATTAGGGTATTTTCTCAGACTCAAATCCCTTAATGTAGTCGGGCCCAACTAAATGTGGGAATTTTCCGAGTCGTAGTTAGATAAGAAAACTATTTTTTTATTTGCTCGGGTCATAAAATTATTATTTACTGTTCGACCCAGATAAACCGATAAATATTTTTAAAATAATTTCTTTAAAAAAAAAAAATAGTAAGGTAAAGTTTAAGTTAAAGCCCCAATTATTGACGCTATAAGAGACAAAGTTATGATTTCATTTTTTTTAAGCAATCAAATATAAATATCGATGAATTTTGTTTGTGGTAATGTCTTCAGTAATGTTTTAACTAATCAATTTCTTTTTTTAAAATGATAATCAGTGATATTTACTAATTAATTTTAAATAATTAAATATATGATCCGGATACACCAATTATTGACGGGTTAAAAAACTGATTGATCTAATTATTGACGTACCGTAACCCCAATTATTGACGCCCCTACTGCACATGCGTCGAATCATTTGGTTATATTGTTATTTAAATATCAAAAACTTGATATAAAGTAATCAATATTATTAAAGTTAATTAATAATAATTTCTATGAATGAATAATTATTATGAAAAATATAACAATTTATTTAAAAACTCATTTAACACTAAAACACGCCGAGTTATTTGACAGTTAAAAGCCTTGAATATAATCGCGTATATAACGTATTTTATACTTAAAAAAAAGGCGTCATAGCGCTGTCGACTGGCTGTCAATATGGGATTCACTATAAAAATTATGAACTAGTTATTGACTCCCATTATTTAAATATCATAAAGCATACAATTAATTTCGATTATTTAATTTTATAAATATTTCATATATTGTTAATTAAAAAAAAAATAGATCATATAATTACATGAAAAAATTAATTTAAACTCGGCAGTTAAAAAAAATACTTTTCTAACCAAAGTTGTTAAGAAAATAGACGCTCGTAAGCTGATTTGATGAACTGGTGCAAACTTTATTTTTTTTTAATAATTAATATTTAATATTTTGAACTGAATGTGATTTTTTCAATTTTTTAATTAATTAGAATTTAATAAAAATCTATTTGATCGTTATTCTTATTACAGATAATTTAATATATTTAAAAATAATTTAGGGTGTCAATATTTAGACCCCCGTCAATAATTGGGGCTTTTACCTTATCTAGAATTCTACAGAAAAAAAATTTAATAATAAAAGTAAATGTATGTAATTAGTTGTAAAAACATAAAATTATCGATGAATAATTAAATTCTATTTGTTATAAAATAAAAATGTCGAACGTTGAGTCCGACATAACAATTATGTGACCTTATCATTGTCTTTTGGCAATTGGGTCTTTTCCAACGAAATAAATACATAAATAAATCCCTAAAAGTCTTTAAAAAAATTGTAAATTACAATATAATATATTCTTCAATAATGCAGTTATATATCACTCGAGTTTTCACTATCGTAGTATTAATAAGCACATAAATGTGATATGATTTAGGGGATTATTGTCAAAAGCCCGTTCCATAAATAATAATACTGTCAAACGTACATTGAGACAAATGTCCTCTTTAGTAATGTTTTACTGGCTTAAAAATTTCTTTTTAAATATGCTTTCCTGGTTATCTCCACTCCGATAACCCAAATATCGTCGGACGTAGGATGTGGTCGGCAAAACTAACGCTAACGTTAACGCGAACGCGGAAACCTCTGGTAACGGCAGGCCAATAAAACAACTAAACGATAAATCGTGATGGTCGTGCGCGAACGTCGTCGAGCGACGCAATAATGGGTGCCTCGTCGACAGGATCCCTATCCCCTGGCCTACGGGGCTTATTCTACAGCTACAACATAAATATAAAGGGTTATTTTTTACGTAAAAGCGACAACCGACAAGCTAAACAGCAAACGAGCAACCAGCTCAAGAGAAAATAATAATTAGTCAGTCAATCAATTAGTTTCTCCATTAATATATTTTCCCGCCTTTAATTGAATTCACAACTCATTAATAAATAAGATAATATCGCGACGTTTTCTCTTTAATTTATGTTTATTTATTCAGAATAACTCAAGTTTATAATTAAAATAATTATAATATTAAATTAAATGACCAAGTTACGAACTCTCTAATTTTTAACGTTCACTATTGATTTTGTTCAGTAATAATAATTATTATTATTATTAATAAAATTGAACGATATTATACTCTTACTTACCTCTTTCGAATGGAAATGAATATAAAGACTGGAAGTATATATTTATTTCGATTTAATCGAATCGTTAGAGTTGTATTTATTGGAATGGCCGATTAAGATAAAATCCATGGACGTTACTCGCGATCTTTAAGCGTTATAGAAAAATGGTTAGTACTGCGATCAGGAAAAAATATCGGCTCTGTTTTCCACTCCGAATAGTGACATTAGTTATCCAGTAAGACACCGAGTACTTATTCTAGACTTGTTCATATTGATATCCTTTGCAATGTCTTTATCTTTTTTCTATTTTTATATGAGAAGCGGATAATTGACATATTTTCTTCGTTAAATTTTCTAAATTCAGCTTTTAATAACGGGATTTATTTTCCGCTACAGCAGTGTTTAATTCTAGTGACAGGGAATAGAATGAATGCCAGGAGAGTTATTTTATACTAACATTTCATACTGTCAAAAATAAATTAGATAATGTTATTCCATTAGACAAAAATAAATCGCTAAAGCAGAACAATTTTAACAGTATAGCTAACGAGTTAATGTTTTCTAGACCATATTGGGCTTTATATAAAAATATTTTCAGCGACAAATCCACAGAAAAAAAGGTTCACAAGCCCAGAAAATATTTTTCTTCCTAATTATTTTCTTAAGCAAAAAAAAAAATTTTTTTTTGACAAGAAATTTCACTTATTTCAACAAAATTAATTGTCTTATTTTAAGAAATGCCTATCTTGATCCAAGAAAATTTATTTAAGTCAAGAAAATCTTGTTGTTTTGAGAAAATTCAGCCTCGAAGCTCCAAAAAATTTAGTTCTTGATAGAAGTAAATTTTCTTGTCTTGAGAAAATTTCTCTCTTGCTTCAAAAAATTAAATATAAATATAAAAGTAAATTTTCATTAATATTTTTATTGATTAACAGTCAAGTGGGAAGATCAAATAATTTCATGATTTTTTTTCATTCAACATGTATAATTGCACGATAAAATAATATAAAATAGGTATCAAATATTCTCGAGAAAAATTTTCTCAAGGTGAGAAAATTTGTTTCTCAGCTGAAGTAGGTGGCGCTGCTTCCCTGAAGTATCTAAAAATCTCGATCAAATATAAAAATTTATTGTATCAAGTATTTATGATAATTGAAATTTAGAAAAAATTACTTCCACCAAGAATAGAATTTCTTGAAAAATTTTTACTTCAGCCAACACAACTTCGGTCTTTCTTCAGGCACCTGAAAATTTTTTTAAGCCAAGAATTTTGTTCTCCAGTCAAGAAATTATTCTTTCTGTGTGCTAAAAAATTTTTAGACTACTTTCAGATTTTTTAAAGACTATTTAAAAACGCTCCATAATAATGTTCCTATTTTAATCCTTGGTCTAAAATCTTGATTCCGAATACGAAAAATGTTTTTTTTTTTTAGTACGTATATGTAAATAATGTGTACCTATAAAAATGTAAAAGTATTTTGGTTTAAAAAAAGCAACTTGGCATGCACGATTTTACGCTGAATCGCACCCTCGAGCTCGAGGATCGAACAAACTATTCTCTTTGATGTATAAATGTTCACTGAGTCGAAAAGGTTTTTCTCAGGAAAAACAGGGTGCATCCGAAAAATTCAAATAGATACACAAAATAAATGAGATAATAAAACAAATGAGAAACTGGTTATTCGTATATTAATCCGGTTTTTTTTAGAGTAAGCCGCTTACGGAAGGCGACACAATAAAATTTATTATTTATTTGTTCATTTGTGCCAGGAGACCAAAAATTAATTAATCAATCCGGCTTTGTAACTTTGTCCCGATTTAAATACAAATACAAAATACACCAGTTAATAATTTATTTATTTATTATTGGCACTACTTTTTTTGACAGATTCATCGTCGTAATAACTAATGAGAAATATATGGAATCAGTGTAGGTGTGAAATGTGTATAGTACGTTATGGAAACGCTTCAATCCTCGACTGTCAACGGTATTGGCATCATGTGAAACTATCCATCATATTTTCAATGAACATGCCAACGGTTCTGACATACATAAAGGATTACCGACAGTATTGCAGATCTGTCGTGGCTCAATCACTCGTTAATGATCCTTCATCCATTAATAAAGGTCACAATTTTACGCATTATCTTTACCGCTGAGCTGTGACATTCAAGTCGCATTGCTTTTATTTCCTTTTCAATTGTTTAACTTGTCAACTTTTACGCAGACTCATTCTAAAAAATTTTTAAATAGTCTTAAAAAAAATCTTTAAAAAAATATTTTAAAATTGTCAGACTATTTTAAGATAATATTACAGTGACAGCTCAGGAAAATTATTATGGAGCGTCTTTAAATTGTCTTAAAATGATTTTAAAATAGTCTTAAAAACAAATTAAGAGACTATTTTAAGATGAGCTAACAGAGACAGAGCCCCGGAACATTAAAACGGAACGTCTTAAAAAAGTTTTAAAATTATCGAATAATAATTTTTCAACAATTTTAAATTAAATTTAAAAACATCTTACTCAAAAATTTTGCGGTTAAAAAGTCGTAAAATCGTCTAAAAAATGTTTAAAAATTAATTTATTTATTTATTTTCATAACAAATTCGAGAACCAAATTTCAAAAATCTGCTCTCAGAATTTTTTTTCTGGCGTCTTAAAACAGTCTTAAAATAGTCTTGGTTTGTGTCACATTTAAGATCTTAAACAAGCAACAATTTTAAGACGACTGTTTTTTACACGGGTACTTCAGAAAAAAAATGTGTAATAGAATTACTATCAAAACATTCATTTTTATTTTCAGTGTATAATTACTAGTCGAATATTGCAACATAAACTGTGCTTTACAATTATTTTTCATAAGAATTTTTGTTCTTTTAACAAATCGCGTGCCTAAAGGTAAAAGGACTTATAACAATTTATGCGCCCTTTTACCTTTGCAAAGGTAAAAGGGCGCATATTTTTTTTTTATTGCCAATCGAGTAGTAGACACATTCTGCGCTTAAAATTGAAAAAAAAAATTACAAGGGTAAAAGGGCGTATATCTTTAATTATACGCCCTTTTACTTTTAAGAATTCGAAATTTTGGTGATCTAAAGGTGACAGGGTGTATAATTTTTTTTTCGGTCAGTTTACAAAATAACATATTCGTAGTTTAAAAATGTGAAAAAAAAACTTTCTGTGGTAGTAGCGGCGTAAAACCTTAACTATACAATTTTTTAAAGTTAAAAAAGAAAATATATCTAAAAAACGCCATTCGACCAAACCTGAAATGGAAGGTAGATTTCACTGAATGATATTCTTGATTAAATAACGTACATAAGTCGGTTGTACTACACATTGCCTGAAAATAGTTCAATTGCAATCTTAACTTTGAAAAAATAACTAAAAATGGTCAAAATGTCGATGTTACACTGATAAAAGGATTTATTTGTATTAAAAAAATATTTGTTAATAGTTAACAAATCATTTATTAGAGACCATTTTTTAGTATCAAACAAATATTTCTTAGTATTTAAAATGATTTGTTTGTATTTAATAAATCTGATATTCATTTATTAAATATTAATAAATCTTTTTAAATACTAAGAAATATTTGTTAAGGACTAAAAAGTGGTCTCTAATAAATGATTTGTTAAATATTAACAAATATTTTTAACTATAAACAAATCCTTTTATCAGTGTATAATCGTCGAATTATTCATTTTAAGAAATAGTTATCATAAAATTTAGATTCTGGATGCTTGATCATGATGAAACAGCTACTCTGTGAACGGAAACAGTAATTATATTCAATAGGGCGATTAAAACGGGAAATTTCAAAATATTTGAACGTTATTTGTCATTGTGATTTTTTTTTTATTACTTAATTTTTACGTAATTTGTCTTTGATGGATTTATTTGCTATTTGTTTATATTAAACTTTGTATATGAGGCTGTTATTTGAGTATAACTTGTCTTGTGAAACCATTATTTAATATTTGGTATAAAAAATACAATTTTTTTTATGCGCCCTTTTACCTTTAAGTAGTACTTTTCTTAAAGGTGAAAGGGCGTGTGTTTTGAGATACGCCCTTTCAGCTTTAGGATACCAACTTTTTTTTTTTTTCACAGATTTTTACGTTTCAGACAATTTCAAACCGAATGGCAAAAATAATTTTTTTTATACGCCCTTTCAGCATAAATCCCTATTAACCCTTAGCTATAAGTCCTTTTACCTTTAAGCACGTGAAATCTTAATTAACAACTTACAATTAACTGAGAGTTTGAGTGACTAAATTTTTTAATTGTCAGTCATAAAGGATCTTAATCAGTTAAATAATAAACTGTAGGAATGTTAATTAAACTATAATAAACAAAAGTGACTTCATACAATAACTTTGATCTTTTTTAATTCATATTATTGTTGAATTACTTTATAATTTATTTACTTTTAAATTAGAAACATCAAAAGTGATCTCGTTTTTCAGAGGTCGGAAAATTAATTCCTCATAATTGATTTACTTTTCTCTTTATTGCTTTGTTTTTTGTTAATTTTTTTTCTTCTAAAAATTTTCACGTTTAATCGTAAATTAACTTAAAGGTAATTCAATGAGTAAAATAAACGTTCCGACAAGTCGTAGTGTGTAACAAATAGGAGGTGGTAAGTTACTATTTTCTAGTTCCTGCAATTGAGATGGAGTTAAATTATCCAGCTTTTATGATTCCATTTAAATTAAAATAATATATTTTTTAAACAACAGTTTTACTTTCAAGCGAACCGTGTAATTAAATCCTCGTATTTTTGGAAGTGTTGAAACACATCCTTTAGTGTAATTAATGTTTTTTTAATATTACGTGAATTACATAAATATTAAATTAAATTATGATAATATATTAAACAAATGCGAGTTGATACTTACGATTGAAGTTCACGCTTTTTGTTAATTAATCCATTTGTTAAAACATTCATAAATTTACAGTATTTAACTCTTTCACTTGTGATAATCGTATTATCGATATTTGAAGCTCAATAAACATCAAATGTATTATCATCCTGTTCAATTGTTATTTTGTTTTCTTTGAATGTTATTCCAATCGTATGTGATATTTATTTATTGTAAAAAATTGATTTATTTTCACAAAAAACAAAAAATTCGCTTTTTTAATAACAGATTCAAGATTATAAAAAAAAAAAAGGCCATTCGGCAGCCGAAATGGAAGTAGATTTTTCAAATAAAGAAAATTGATTTTCAATAAAATAATATAATAACACTGGTAATGTATAACTTAATTCATGAATTAAAAACAAAATTCAATAATAAATTTGAAACTATTCAGAACAAATTTTGGAAAAAAAATTATCTTGTGAAGAAAAAGTTTCTCAAATATTTACCAAAGAATTGCACAGATTATAAGATTTGAATTATAAATGTCCAAATTTTAAGTAACTGCTTAGAAACAACAGTTTCCAAGTTAATCAGAATTTTGCAACCGGATAAAATTTTAGTTGAAGAAAACAATGGTTAGAACTAATTTGTGACATATTTACTAACAACCTACCCGAAAACATTACACGAAAGACTGATCAATATCGTAATTATTGAATTTACATCATGATTAAGCTATGATGTAGACAATAATTCTAAAACGGCTGCAACAGTAAAACTGTTTCATTAAACGAACTCTAAAAGGAGTAATATTGAAGCTACTACCACTTCTGAGTAGTGAAAATTGAAGCTTATTAAAAAAGCTTTACGATGCATTTTACCAAATTTCAATATCTTGTCTAGTTCAGTAATTATACCAAGTTGAAGTAGTAAAAACATCAATTTTTACGATTTTCAAAATTACAAAATCCTGTTATTTCCAAATTACTCGCCCGATTAAGCTCATCTTCAAACTTAACCTTGGTCTTGATCGATAGATAAAGCATGCTGAGTTTGAGAAGAATCGGTCATAAATTGAAAACGCTATCGTGCTGACAAGCCGCGTTGTATCGTATAAATATATATATATATATATAAACTTTTGAACTATATATATTTTCTGACTCAGCTCGACAAACTAAGTCAGAAAATGGCTAAATTTTTTAAAAGTTGCGCCATCAGGATGGCTGCAATAGTTAGATTTTTATAAAATCTACTAATAATTGTCACTGGGGATTACTTTTTATATTTTCTTAGCTGGATTTTTCGCGTCGATAAAATCTTTAATAATAATGATAATAAGAAAACTAATACGTCTCACGAATGAGAGTTGACGTAGAGTTTTCAAGGAGTAAGAGTTTGTTAGATAAAGTTAATGTGAGTACGGTTTGTCGACGGTACCGAGCATGCCTTAGAATAGATAACCGGGAGATAATTGTCAACCGGGGCTGGCTAATAATTAGCTATGCAGATTAATGAATTAATTAAAAATTTCAAGTTAATTGTACATACATATTTATTTCAATTAAGAATTCACTTTTTAAATAATTATTCTAAGCTAAAAAGAATTTATAACGAGCTAACTTCGAAAGTGAATCAAAAGATACCTTTTAATTGTATTCGAGTGAATTTTTTTATATGATAAGGGGCCAAAAAATTTAAACAAGAGTAACATGATAATTAAATTAAACACGCAACGTATTTTATTACGAAAAAATTCAATAATTATACAGAAAAAAAAATACACAAGGATAAAAACGGAACTATAATTATTGAATTTAAGTTTTTTATTGTTTGAAACAATTATTTTTAAATAGTGAGAGTCGTTGTCTGCTACAGTAACCACTACAAATCATTTTTTTCAATATTAAAGATACCAATATTCAATATTAAAGATATCTCTAGATACATAATTAAGAAATGACCCTGTATCTCGTGAACTATTGATATTTTTAAAGATATAAGCTCATCCTGATGTTACACTCATCAAGACCTTTCATTTGAGTACCCACATCAATTTTTCATATATTTATATATATATATATGAAAAATATATCAAAAATGCATGTGGGTACTCAAATGAAAGCTCTTAATGAGTGTAGCATCGGGATGAGCTTATATTTTTAAAAACGTCAATATTTAAGACAATTCAGTGCAATTTAATAAATATTCTTGTGAACTATTGACATTTTTAAAGATATAAGCTCACCCCGACACTACACTCATCGAGACCTTTCATTTGAGTACCCACATCAATTTTTCATATATTTATATATATAATATATATAAATATATGAAAAATTGATGTGGGTACTCAAATGAAAGGTCTCGATGAGTGTAACATCGGGATGAGCTTATATCTGTAAAAACGTCAATAGTTAAAAAAGTACAGTGCAATTTAACAAAAGTCATTAGTTAATAAAGCAAAATTTTATTTATTTATAGTTCACAAATACACAGCTCTCACATAGTGACTGCAAGGTTGCTAGTATATTATTATTTCATTATTTTGTATTATTTAATGTTATGTCACCCCAGAGTCCGATGTATTATTTAAAATACTAAAAATTAACCAGAATTGGAGCAAATTTTACTATATAGTTTTTTTAATGTATAGTTGAATGAATATGAATCGAGTATAAAAAGTCCTCTCGTGAAAAATCGTAAACAAAGATAATTATTGATTGACGTTATTCGATTGACTGAGTTTTGCAGAAAGGATACGCAATCATTGAATAGCGAAAAAGAGTAATTTAATTATAGAAGAAAAAAAAAACGGGATGGAACCGAACCAGTGATCTGTCGTTTACTACTCGAGTGCGCTGCCCCAGAAGTTAATTATGTTTATTTTTTGCATTGCAGCATTCTGGAGTCACTTACTGGTATTGATATCTACACTTGAAAAAAAAAAAAAAAACTCTTGACTGAAGTGTAAATTTTCTTAGCTGAAGAAAATATTAAGGAAGGTTGAAAATTTCTTGAATGAAGTCAAAATTTCTTGAGCCAAGAAAATTTTTTCTTGCTCCTAAATAATTATTAGTATTTAAAATGATTTGTTTGTATTTAATAAATCTAATATTCATTTATTAAATATTAATAAATCTTTTTAAATACTAAGAAATATTTATTAAGGACCAAAAAGTGGTCTATAATAAATGATTTGTTAAATATTAACAAATATTTTTAACTATAAACAAATCTTTTTATCAGTGTGCAAAATTTGAATAATTGTTATAAGCCAAAAAAAATTTTAAGAATGACGTTTTTATTTTTATATATTTATACAAGTTTTAATAATCAAGATAAAGTTTTAACAGAATAGCTTCATTATCTCGCCAAAATTTGAAAACTCAAATGAAAAGTTTCTCTTCCGGATATTAAACACACTCTCAGTTAAGCGTCAATTAAAGTAAAATGAAATTATCACAAATAGTTGGCCCAAAAATTTATCATTATAATTATTATTCATTATGATAATACATGGCGTAAAATGAAAGCTGATAATATAATGGATATCTCGAACCGTGGTTTAGTCATGCATGACTCAAAATTTGCTGAACAATGCCATCAATGCAATTTATGTAAAGCATGTATTTACTTTTCCCATCGCTAAAAACACTGGTGAAACATTTTGATAAGTTATAACAAAGTTTAATCTATATAGTTGAGAGAATAAGCAAAATTTTGTGACCAGTGTATTATATGATAAAAGGGGTTTTTATGGTTAAATTTGGTATCGTTGGAAAAGTTTTAACCTGGAATTGTGCCTTTTCAAGGTTTCATATCATTTTTACCAATAGTCAATTTATGATGATAAGTATTTAGGCTGCATTGGAAAATGCTCTATTTCTAGATACATAATTAACCCTTTAATGTTCTGGAAGCGCAAAGAATCTCAGTGTGAGCTGTTAGGAGAGAGAGCCAATCATAGTCCGTTATGCGGTTGTGTGAAAGACGATTTAGTTGTGGTAGTGTGTCCATGCGTCCCTTTCTACTACTTTTCTGGCCCCCTCTCTAGGAAAAAGACTATAGCTCTCTCACTTAAAGAAAAAGACATATGACTCGAATTAAGAGTGAGGATTCAAGGCCGAACATTAAAGGGTTAAAAAATGACCTTGTATCTTGGGAAATATTGACATTTTTATAGATATAATAATATAGATAATAATAATATAGATAATAAGCCCATCCCGATGTTACACTCATTAAGACCTTTTATTTAAGTAACCACATCAATTTTTCATATATTTTCTATATTTATATATATCATGTATACGTATATATGAAAAATATATCAAAAATGCATGTGGGTACTCAAATGAAAGGTCTTGATGAGTGTAACATCAGGATGAGCTTATATCTTTAAAATATCAATAATTAAGAAATGACCTTGTATTTTGTCAACTATTGACATTTTTAAAATATAAGCCCATTCCGATATTACACTCATTAAGACCTTTTATTTAAGTACCCACATCAATTTTTCATATATTTTCTATATTTATATATATCATGTATACGTATATATGAAAAATATATCAAAAATGCATGTGGGTACTCAAATGAAAGGTCTTGATGAGTGTAACATCAGGATGAGCTTATATCTTTAAAAATATCAATAATTAAGAAATGACCTTGTATCTTGTCAACTATTGACATTTTTTAAAATATAAGCCCATTCCGATATTACACTCATTAAGACCTTTTATTTAAGTACCCACATCAATTTTTCATATATTTTCTATATTTATATATATCATGTATATGTATATATGAAAAATATATCAAAAATGCATGTGGGTACTCAAATGAAAGCTCTTGATGAGTGTAACATCGGGATGAGCTTATATCTTCGAAAACGTTAATATTTAAGAAAGTACAGTGCAATTTAACAAAAGTCATTATTTAATCAAGCAAAATTTTATTTATTTATTAAAAGTTATTAAACATATTCCGCTAAGTAGTTTAATTATAAAACAAAGAGTTATCTCGGGGTCTAGGGCGTGTAATTTAATGCTACATGTAGAATGTAAATGTTTCAGATTCATCTATTTTTCTTTTTTAATGAGAATAGAATAGAATAAAGGAAATAAATAACATGAAATTAAAGTTAAGTTGTCGCTATACTCATGCACACAAAAGCGTGAAAGCGGCACTTGGTAACTTCCTTGGCAAAATCTTGATCCCACGAGTAAAGTTAAAGGACAGCGATTAACATAAATTCGTGGAGAACTTAATTCAAGAGTCGTAAGTTCGACCACGGAGTTCTTCGCGCGTACCTTACGTTAGTGTACTAATTTTACAGAATTTCCAAACCAACAGTCTAACAGATGAGTGGTTCGTTATGTCTTCTCGTTAGTTGCCAAGAACAAGAATAAATAATTTTACCTGAAACTATTTAGATTGTTCATTGTTTTAAGAGTGTCTGTTTCTGCGATGGAACACTACTTGTCAAGTCTGCAAAATTTTATCTAGCTTTAAAAAATCTTTTACTTCACTTTATGAACAAAATTTGAACTTATTGGATATCGTATAATTTATCGTCATTATTTACAATTTAAATTCGAGTTTAAAAATTAAAAAATATACTTTAAAAATGACAAAACTAAATATTATTCATCCACGCTAAAAATTATTTTACTCCTGAACATTCATTTATTCATTTTTTTGTAAAAACAATAGCTTCTACCTTTTCAATACTTCAAAAAATATTAGTTAATTGATATAGTGAGTTTTTCTGCAATAGTCAAGTGTATAAACACTGAAAAAAAGCAATTTTATACAGCTATAAGTTCTTTTTCATGTAACAATTGACACAAAAACGTTGGAATCAAAATCAATATGAAATTTAAAACGGCTGTCTGTATCAAAGACTAGACTTTTTCTATCTTTTTGAATAATTCTCTAAAAAATGAGTGTAATGTTAAATTAAATATCGAGTATATTTCACGCACAAAGGCTTTATTATTGCTGGTAATAGTGTGCCGTCATACGGATAAAAAAATTAGAGCTAGCCACCGAAAGAAAGAGGGGAGATTGAAAAAAATGGAAAAAAATGACCGAGAGACAATGTAGTTGTATTGAGCTTAATTGGTCTTTTGTTCCATGAAGCTCGACAACCAAGTGCTCTTTTCTACTGCATACGAGTGAGTACTATTTCACGGTACGTCGTCTCGTCACTTGGGTTCAAACTTTTTTTTTTGGGATTTTTTTTTTCTAATACCCGTTTATTTGCTTTTGTTCCTGTACATATGTTTTATACTTATATATGTACCCACGTAATTTTTCCCTCAAGACTGAACCATTTTATGGAGGATAATTTGCTTAAGGAGATCCACGCGAAGTAGTCAAATTTTTAAAACTCCCTGAAAATTTATAAATTCAATCTACGTAGCCTAATAATTAATAAAAAAATTAAAAAACAGTAGATTTTCGGGATATTTAATCAAATAATGAGGTTTGAAAATTGTAATTTTTACATGTAGGTAAATGGAGATTCCACACTGATAAAAGGATTTAGTATGGAGTACTAAACTGATTTAGTAACAAAATTTTTATTCATTTATTTGGGAGAAACAAATATTTTGTACTCATCAATAATATTTGTTACAGTTTAATAAATAATTTCTTTATATGAACAAAGTCTTATTACATGGAAATAAATATTTAGTTCCACCAAATAATATTTAGTAACAGGTACTAAATATTTCTTTGGCAAGTATTGTCGGTAGATGGCTATGCTTTAATTCGGATGTTTATGTGATACATAACCTATTCACTAACTTAGATTATTTTATTCAGCTCGATTTTGGGAGATTTATTAAACCTTTAAAAACACACATATTTCCAATAAATGTCTTCTATTTATGTCTCTTCTCAGTAGAGTTTAGTTTACATTTTTTAATTTGTCTAATATTGATTTGTTGAAAACTTGTTTAATTTTAAATTTTATAAATGCCTCAAACAAAAAAATATAATTTAATGAGATTCTTTTCTTTATAATACCTTATATTTTTATTTAAAATTATTTATTCTAATTATTTTTATTTATTTTAAGTTAAAAAGTTAGGTTACACGCTAAAACTAGCTAAAAAATTAATTTCTTTGATACCAATAACCGATTTATTGAATAGCAATAAATCATTTGATAAATACTACTAAATATTTATTTAGTGGAACTAAATGGGCTTTAATAAATGATTTAGTACCTATTACTAAATATTTGGTAATGAAAGGTTTGTTACTAAATCATTTAATATCTGTTACTAAATCTTACTAAATAGAACTAAATCCTTCTATCAGTACACCAGTCGTGTATTTGGTTGAGAATTTAATGCAATTAACGATTTCAAAAAAATTTTATTTTCATTGAATTTGATTGAAAAAATAATAAGCTTTCGATTAAAATAATTAAAAAAGTAGCTTTCCGAAGGTATTACGGAGATATTTTATATTTTTTATGAAAAATCACTCGGAACTTGCGTTCTTTAAAGTCTTGTATTTGACTTGGCAACACCGCTTGCGCAGTTACCCGGCGCATAAGTAACCGCGGTTTTTTAAATGCCAGAAAATCTTAGTATAAATTTAAAGGTTAGAGAACTCTTGCGGTGTTGTCAAGAGTACACCAGTAATTCAGAGTGCTATATTTTGTATTAGTCAATTAAATGTTAATAATTATTTAATGAGTAAATTTTTTGGAAATTCCCTCAAAAATGTTATTAATTAATTTAAAAATTAATTTTAAGATGCATAACAAAAGTATTTCTACGTATTATTTTTTTATAGACATTCTTTACACTAGGAAGGTACTTGGATCTTCTTAATGTACGACTTGAAAACCAAAAATTGTAAAATCACTAAAAAATTTAATATCTACTCTAACGAAATCGAGATACAGGTGAGCGCTATCGTGTTTCATCACCGCTTTCAGAGATTCATATTATAGGATTATTACGGAATCTGATATCATTGTTTCAGATCTGCAATAAATTTGATATTTTAATTTTCTGGTGAAATATATTAGATTTGAAAAAAGAAAAACAAAACAAAGGTAAAACTACATGAAAGAATATCGCATTAAACAAAAAAGATGTCGTGACGGTAAACCCAGTGGACGCTGAATTCTCTCTAGCATTGGATGTTTGTACGCCGAGATTTTCTCTCACTTAGAATAGAACCATCTTAACTTGCAAATGAGAATTAGGTCATGCTGGTAAAGATTCGTGTTTAAGGTATAGTAGCCGTCAGAGTTATCGTGGAATAGTTTGTGTATATAATACACGCTCTGAAATAAAAGAGAGTGCCAAGAAAAGTGTATTTAAACTTGCACTTGCACATTTTTTAATATCTTATGTCATATATTGATATTATTATTATTTCAAGTTAGATAACTTCGAGTTTTTATTTAGTATTTGCGACATCAATTTGCTGTTCAAAGGCTCATTAAAAATTAGAGCGTTATAGCGTGAGAAATTATTCGTTACTCATGATAAGATCTCTATATATATATCAGGAAGAGGACTTGATCGGTAGAGTAGTTATTTTAGTATTCTGATTTAGCACCTTACGTTCAATTTAAAGTTGATACTAATCATATTTATGCTCTTATTCCTACCTTCACTATCATTTTGGTTTTAAGGTAGTTTGATCGTCGCATTCCGAAGTCATATTAATAGATATTTTTTTTTCTTTTTTGCAAGAGATCACTCGAAAAATAGTATAAAATATAAAATTATTTCTAGTAGGCTGGCAATGGCCTGGTCGGCTCGGTGCTCGCTTTTCGAAAGAGTGGGACCCGGGTTCGATCCCAGCACGCACCAATATTTTTCAGTGATTATAATTAAAAATATGTGCGTTACGTTACATTGCCAGCCTCTGGAAGTGGCAGAGATAGCCGGGCGGCACACGTCTGACTTGGGCGATCACACATTTTAAGCAACAACTTGAATGGGTGACCACTTTAGTCAGCGTTGGCTAGCGCGAGGGATCTCTGCATACTAGGAGAGGGGCCTAATGTTCCAGTGGTCGATAAAGAAGAGTTTCTTATCAATCACTGTACTTAGCCCAGCTTCGACTGTACTATCATGGGTTTTCTCTGTGGTTCCCCATGATTCTGTTCCAACAGCTTGAGAAGGTGAGGTTTAGGGTGGATACGGTACAGAAAGCACAAGTCGGTCCACAGCCGCAAAAATTAAAAGTAGAAATGAAGTGTCGGGTGGGACTTGCTGAGGTCCAATATGAAAAATAGAAAAAGCGTAGAGCTAGGAGAAAAAGAGGAATCAGCCTTGTAAAAACCGAGAGGTGTACAACCCTAGTAGAAATAATCGAGTTTTCACTGGATATAAACCAGTAACTGGCCAGTGATATCGAGTAAAACTTGAAATCGCGCCACCTACAACTAAGTCATAAACATTAGTTACACCGACAGTGTATCTTTACTAGTGTGTGTATGTTTGTTTATTTTTTGTTAACCTGTACGCATCATTATTGTAATTATTATTATTAAAAACAGTATAAATCAATCAAAATTAGTGTTTATTAACGTGTAAATAATTTCCAGTATATATTTCAAAATGGATACAGTGAAAAAAATGACACAATATATAAATTGCGACTGTGGGCATTAAAACAAATCTCCAATTCAAAATAATTATTTTCTTATTCTATTGTTAGATTTATTATTAGTCTATCAGACTAATGATGTTATCTATTTTATAATGTACACATAAATGAAACTTTTTTATATCATATCGTTTATTAAACATTATTTTGAATTTATTTGACAATTTTAATAACGCCTAATAACCTCAGAATTCGAAACTGACAGTTTCACTAAAGCCGCCATAATGTTTTGTTAGATCTCTAGTAAAACTGGCCAGTTACTAGACAGAAACTGGATATTACACTGGCCAGTTACTGGTTTAAGTCTAGTAAAACTGGCCAGTTACTGGCTAAAAACTTGATTTCATTTCTACTAGGGAAGTAAAGCATAATAATAATAATATAATAATATAAAATTATTTCTAATCATAATTTAATTGATTAAATTCAATTCATAATTATGGTCAAATAATTATAATATTATAACTAGTAAAATATCAACTGACAAGTACTGGGCTGTCACAAAACAATAACAACTGTTATAGGTTATGTAAGATTGGTACTTAAAACAGTTGCTCACGGTGTTCATTTATTGTTTAAATTTGCAAATATCACTTCAATATATTAAATCTGCTATAATTTAAGTGAACTTTTAATGTATGTTTAATAACAATTTATTTTAATGCAAAAAAAACTTTATGACTATATTTTAATTTCAAATTTGCCGCGCACCGAGAAGTCGCCATTTTTTCCCTAATAAAGATGGGGGAGTAATGTCTCCGACAAACAACAAAGATAGAAACCAATTTTTGATATTAAAAAATTAATTAAATTAAAACTATGTGGTAAATCGTTATCAAATTTTGATAGAATATGTATGAAACATTGTTCTATCTATTGGAAAGTTTTTTTTATTGGGTCAAGTTGGCTGATTTTTTTATAAATCCTCCATTTCCGGAGTTATTTAACAAGGACACTCATAAGAGACCGTGTATTTTTGCAAAACTTTAATTAATTATATCTCTTAAACGGTGTGGTAAAAAAATCTTATTTTTCTATAGATGTATTAAATCATAATCTTTCGAATGAATATAAAAAAATATGGGGTCAAGTTGAAATCATTTGGAGCCTAAACTACCTTAATAATTGTAATGGTATACATTTTAATGTTGATGATTCTTAAAATTACTCACTGACTGTTGGCTTGTCCAATCTAACGAATCCGCTCTCCAATCTAATTAATGTCGCAGCCAAAACACTTGTGAAAAAAATAGATCAATAAAAATTTTCACATGTAGAAAATTAAAAAAATTATACGTGAAATTTAAAAAAAATAGTATTTTATTTCTATTATTTAATTAATAAAAAAATCAAAAATTTTTTTATGTCGGCTAACTTAATTTTCATAAAAAAATTGACTTTTAGAAATTTTAAAAAATTAAAAATGCAATTTTCTAAAAATAATTTTGTATTTTTTAAAATTGATCAAATAACGACTAACTTTAATGTGATTATTCCCAAAAATTCTACAAATTATTAAATGGCTATTTAAATTACATTAAAGTTAGCAGTCACTTAACCATTTTTAAATTTTTTCTAACAAATAGATTTTTTCCAAAAAATTATTTTTAAAATATAACATTTTGTAAAATTTTTACGTGTCAATTTTTTTTCTACTTTTTGTTGCCATAATTTTTTTGTTAAAAAAATCCTTAAAACTATCAAATATCTGCTAAATTAATTTTCATTGATTATCGTCATTATTTCTAACATCAAAATACCCGTGAGTAACTTTCAAGAAATATTAATACATCCAAAACCCCAATTTATAAAAAATTTTTTTCGACTAGTTTAAAATTTACCTCGGCCAATTTCAAAAACTGTAACCAAGGAATAATATCGACAGGAGCAAGCGGAACCGGTGAGTGATTAATTACTTTCCCAATAGACCTGTAACGACAAATACTATTGAATATAAAAAATTCAACTCCATAGCAAATTAAGTGCATGTGTAGTACTACTAAAAATTTTTCTGAAAATTTGGAAAAAAATAATTTTAAAAATACTTTTTCCATCACAAATTGTTTCAACAATTGATTAAAAATTTTAATTTGATTTGCGACACTTGAGTTATTCCATAAAAAATAATTTCAAGTGTCACCCCGCCAAGAGAAGTAAGTATTGATCGATTTAAATTTATAAATATATACCCCTCATAAATATTTATGAGATTTTTCACAGTTGAATATACATAAATAAATAAATAAAAAATAAAGAAACTGAATATTATAATAAAAAAATAAACTAACACAACATGAATCAGGTATGAGATTTAAATTCAACCGAGATATGGCAACGCGTTTTACTGCCCAACGGCATTCACTTGAATCAACTTTTGCCGGGAGAGATGAGTGGGTGGTAAGAGAGAAAATGGTTTTCCGCAATGAAAGCGAGCTACTTTCTGGACGACAGTTGAAAAACCGAGGTTAAACAAACTCTTAGAATAGCTTGTATAAGAAATGACTGTGTATGTTTTTTTTTTCTGTTTTAGCTCAACAAAAAAAAATTTTCTTATAAACAATTTTATTTCGCGATGCTTTTTTTGTGATATTTAAAACATATAATACTTGTATAAAAATTCTATAATCATATTGACAGAAGCATCAAACTAATTTAACTTTAGTTTTTGTTGCTTAAGTTTCCATTTAACGAAAGAGAAATCGCTGAGTTATGGGTTATAAAGTCTACAAGTGTATGATTTGATCGCACTTGTACTTTTAAGGTATTTTAAGAAGTTGTAAAGTACTGTTTTAAATTAGTTTCCAATTCATTGCAGGGTAAAATAGAATACACTTGAAACTTTATTTTAAAATTTATTTAAAGTTGTCTTTTATTATTACCGTCAAATCTTATTGAGGAATTACAATTGTATTAATCAAATAAAAAAAAAATAATTCGTCTTAACACCTATAGGTCACTGAGAGACAATTTTATTTAATAGTAATGAAATTTTATTACTATTTAATAAAACGTTTATTTGGCTGATCCCAAATAAAAATTTATTAAATATTAATAAAATTTTATTAAATACTAATAAAAATTTTCTTAAATACTAATATAAGTTTCATTAAATACTGATACAATTTTATTAGATACTAATAAATTTTTCTTAGTATGTAAAAGATGTTGTCTGTCATAAAGACAACATAAAAGTCGGGAGTAAACAAATAGGATAGGTTAGGATGTCTCGTTGAAAAATCTTAATATTATTTATCTAAAGATATTACTGTGAAAATATAATTGACTATATTATAATTAATAAAAATTTATGTTATGTTATGAAACATGAATTATGTATTGTAATTAAGCACATTTAACTTTTATATGTTTATACACCTTCCCGTGTAAAAATGATATGATATCATTATGACGCTCATGATGAATATCATAATGAATCTCATATTTTGACACTAATATGAGATTCATATAAAAGCCATATCAATACATTTGAAACCTGTAATAAGTAAAATACTTATGGAAACGAATTTTTTTAAAATTTTTATTTTTCTTGTTGGAGAAAGAAAATTTCTAGTAATTTGATTATGTTTTATTATAAAATTTGGTCTACATGGATCGCATGGGAATTCGTGACCAATCCATAGTGACAAACACATAATTTCACACTGAAGTCATAATAGTATCTGCGTAAACTCATGATGGAATCAGGCTGAAATTTTTCAAATTCATTATGATATTGTAATGATATTGTTGCCTTTTATTCATAATTCAAGAAAAAAATTTTTTGTTACTGTTGAAAATTCGTTAGGATAGTATCTCCATGATGATATTAACATAATTTCGTTATGAAATCATAATGATATTGAATTGAATTCAAAATTTAATGATGGTCATATCTGCATAAAATCATAATCATATTGTTAGCCTTTTTAAATCGTGATATAAAGTTATTGAGTCATAACTACACTGATAGAAGGATTTCTTAGCATTTAAGAAGATTTCTTTGTATTTAAGAAATCATTTCTTAAACATAATTTCTTAGCATTTAAAAAATATTTCTTAGTATTTAAGAAATATTTCTTTGTATTTAAGAAATATTTCTTAGTATTTATATTTCTTAATATTTAAGAAATATTTCTTTGTATTTAAGAAATATTTCTTAGTATTAATATTTCTTAGTATTTATATTTCTTAATATTTAAGAAATATTTCTTTGTATTTAAGAAATATTTTTTAAATATTAAGAAATGATGTTCAAGAAATGATTTCTTAAATACAAAGAAATCTTTTTAAATACTAAGAAATCCTTCTATCAGTGTATATGCAGGAAATAATGCAAAATAATTGAATTAAAGAAATTTTTAGGACGATATAAATTGTTTTCAAAATAAAAAATAATTATCTTGAGACGAAAAAATTTTTTTTAAACCAAGATAGTCAATGTTTTTCTAAATATTCTTCCAAGTTAAGAAAGTCACGGAGGAAAGATAAGTAGTTCAATAGTATAGTGCATGATAAAAATACTGTTTTCTCAATTGTTATACATTTCCTCTGATTAACAGAAAAAATGAAAATTTTACTAATCTACTTGAAAAAGATTCGTTCTCACAGGTATTTTACTTATTACGGATTTCTAAAGTATTGATATGGCTCTTATATGAATCTCATATTAGTGCCAAAATATGAGATTCATTATGATATTCATTATGAGCTTCATAATGATATCATATCATTTTTACACGGGTTAATAAATTAAATTGATCAATATTAATTTGTTTTTTAAGATTATTTGCTTACCGTCAAACTTTCGGAACAAGTAAAAACTACGCGTATTAATGACAGCAAACGAAAGCGACGCTCGTGGTTATTTTAATAAACACATCTTAATATTTAAGAAAATTTTATTAAATACTAATAAAATTTTATTTACATGAAATATAATTTTATTAACATTAACTAAGTTTTTTTTTTCAAGTCCAAATAAACTTTTTTATTACTATTAAATAAAATTGTCTCTCAGTGTACAGTCAATTATTTTTTATCGCGACACTAATAATGATAATTATAAATTCCCTTTATCTGCATTAAGATTTAATTAAAAAAAAAAAAATCGACTATTGATCCGGATCCGGTTTTGGAAACTCGAGTTTCCAACGGATGTCGGTGCTTCTCTTTGAGGTCAAAGGCGAATTAAAGTTTCTATACTTCAGTAGCCCGCAGGGTCCACTGTTTTCAACTCATTTTCTTCGTTAACCGACTAATTTAATTATATACCATGATTTTATTTACTGTAAAATTACATTAAAAAAAAAAAAAAAAAAACATAGATTTTATAAATTTACACTTTGATAATTACAATTAATAATTTTTTTTATCATAACGTTTATGTAGAAGACTTCTAGGCGGCACAGACGCGCCTGAGCAATTAATTTATTTTTATAGCTTTTAAGTAAGATTGTTATTTTAAAAATGAGTTAAAATAAAATCCATTTATCAGGCTCATGTATTTTTAAATAATTCAATGAGCCAAAAATATTTCTTTCATTCATTTTTTTAATTAGTTAAGAAGAATGGCATAATTTTAAGCAAAAGCTCGAGTTGAAATTTATTTTTGAACTTAAAAATAAATCAGTTTATTTGTAGCATAATCAAATTCATACTTCTGATGAATTTATAAATCTAAATCTAGCTAACCAAAATAGTTGATTCATGCAAGGACGTTGGCAATGGCCTGGTCGGCTCGGTGCTCGCTTTTCGAAAGAGTGGGACCCGGGTTCGATCCCCGCACGCACCAATATTTTTCAGTGATTATAATTAAAAATATGTGCATTACGTTACGTTGCCAGCCTCTGGAAGTGGCAGAGATAGCCGGGCGGCACACGTCTGACTTGGGCGATCACACATTTTAAGCAACAACTTGAATGGGTGACCACTCTAGTCAGCGTTGGCTAGCGTGAGGGATCTCTGCACACTAGGAGAGGGGCCTAATGCTCCAGTGGTCGATAAAGAAGAGTTTCTTATCAATCACTGTAGACTTAACCCAGCTTCGACTGTACTAACATGGGTTTTCTCTGTGGTTTTCCCATGTTACTGTTCCAATAGCCGAGTGGTGAGGATCAGGGCAGCAAATGCGGTACAGAAGGCACAAGTCGGTCCACAGCCGCAATGATAAGGCAGAGTTAACTAAGCAGAACGATAAGGCTTAGGGTGTAAAAGGGCGTTATTACGCCTGTACACTAGAAATCCGTACATAAATAAATAGTTGATTCATGCAGTTCAACCGAATTAACCTACTAACAAATTTTGTAATGACCGTGACTAGAGCAGCTTCTACAAATCTAAAAATATTTACCTCAAGATATCAATTTAGTTTAATTGATCTAGATATAACGGAAACAGTTCGAATAATTTAAAGATCCTGACAACTCAACTTGTTTATTTTTAAGAGTTCCTTCGTGTAACAGCCTGTTTTCTAAGTAATTTTTTGGAATTATTGTCGACGATCAATGTAAAGATAGAACTGTGTGTTTTTCTACACAGAAAAAAAGGTTCATTTGAGCCAAGAAACTATTTTTCTTCCTAGTTATTTTCTTGAGCAAAAAAAAATTTTTTTGACAAGAAATTTCACTTATTCCAACAAAATTAATTCTCTTGCTTTAATAATTACGTATCTTGATCCAAGAAAATTTATTTAAATCAAGAAAATCTTGTTTTGAGAAAATTCAGCCTCTTGCTCCAAAAAATTTAGTTCTTGATAGAAGTAAATTTTCTTGTCTTGAGAAAATTTCTCTCTTGCTCTAAAAAATTAAATATAAAAATAGAAGTTAATTTTCATTAATATTTTTATTGATTAACATGTCAAATGGGAAGATCAAATAATATTTCATCATTTTTTTTCATTCAATATGTATAATTGCACGCAAAAATAATATAAAATGGGTATCAAATATTCTCGAGAAAAATTTTCTCAAAGTGAAAAATTTTTTCTCAGCTGAAGTAGATAGCACTGCTTCCCTAAAATATCTAAAAATCTTGATCAAATATAAAAATTTATTGTATCAACTATTTGTGATAGAATTAAGAAAAAATTAGGAAAACGGTTGACCCTAAAGGCCATCCCTGCAACTTCCCGCTAATTCCGTTAATACCTGGCCGCTTTTTTGAGCTCTTCGAGCTCAAAAGTACAATCTGTGTGTTGTTTTAAGCTCTCCGAGCTCAAAAAGATACCTTTTCTATGCTTTTGAGCTCTTTGAGCTCAAAAGTCTGATAGAAGTTTCATGGAACACTATTTTTTGAATGTTCATACCGCAATAACTTTTGAATGAATGAACCGATTTTTACGCGGTTGGCGGCATTCTACGTAGTTTTTTAAGCCTTATAAATAATTTCTAAGTTTCAATTGGTCAAACTAGAAATTTCGGAGTAACTCTGAAAAAACACTTTTTTCGGTTTTCTTTCGTTCACGATATCTCTCGAACGAATCAACCGATTTTGACCAGCTTGGTGGCAATTGACGTGGTTTTATGATGTTAAGAGCTGATTAGTTTTTGGAATCGATCGGTAGAGCTGTTTGAAAGTTATTCCAAAAAATGTCGAAGTTATGTTGAAAAAATCCTTATTTCCAAATATTTCGTCGAGGATATCTCTCGAACTAATCAACCGATTTTCACGTTTTCGGCGGCAATCGACGCGGTTTTTTAACTTCTGAAATTATTCTATATCATCAAAAACGATCCGAGAAGAAATGACGAAGTTATGTGAAAAAAACACTTTTTTCGGTTTTTTTCGGTTTTCTTTCGTTCACGCTATCTCTCGAACGAATCAACCGATTTTGATCGGGTTGACGCCGATCGGCGTGGTTTTTCAATCTTAAGGGCGGATTAGTTTTTGAAGTTGATCGATAGAGCCGTTTAAAAGATATTCCAAAAACTACTTTCAAAAATGATTTTTTTTAAGATTTTTCAAGATTTCTTAAAATCTATCGGTCCGAATCGGTTCAAATTCTCAGGAAATCTAAGTTCAGCGTAGCCCTTTCGAATGGCACCAACCGCGATGAAATCGGTTCAACCGTTCAAAAGTTATAAGCGAGTCACATAGTCACACACACACACACACACACACACACACACACACACACACACACACACACACACACACACACACACACACACACACACACACACACACACATACATACATACAGACATAGTGACAACATCGCGGGGGTAGTCAGGGAAGCTTCCTGTGACCTTCAAACGTCGAGATCTGATGAAAACTCGATTTTTGCCAAACGGGGTAAAAACAATAACTTCCCGATTTTTGAAAATCTGAGATTTTTAGCGGGAAGTTAAAAATTACTTCCACCAAGAATAGAATTTCTCGAAAAATTTCAACTTCGGCCAACACAACTTTGGTCTTCCTCCAAGCACTCGACAAATTTTCTTGAGCCAAGAGTTTTATTCTCCAGTCAAGAAATTTTTTAGAAATTTTTTAGAAATTTTTATTAGAACGTAAATTACGCTAATTTATTATTAACAAAAAAATTCTTGGTCAGAAAAATCCTAAAACTAGCGTTTCTAAAAAAAACCCAGCCTCTATCTCAAAGTTCCTCGGATCGGAAAATATACGATTTATTCCCGGAAATAGATAAAAAGTGCTTACTCCCCGAACGTCTCTATCCTATCTGACCCTTCTTAGCAGATTACACGCGTTTAACACTAAGTAATTGTCAATAATTAGACAGAAACAATCTATTAGGGATTATGTAATATACAGATATAGAGGGTTATAAATAAGCGACACGATATCAAGGAGAAACACTCAGGGCTTTGGTCTGAGTATTAGTTGAAATACAGTGCATCATCAACAGATAAGCTTCTTAGGACGCGACGTCTCTTACCTTTACGAATTTTCGTGTTGTAGTGGATGTCTCTAGCTTTTTTACTCTTATTTCATCACACTTTTTTCCTGGTAGCTCACCATCACCTCCAATCCACCATCTACTATCTCTATCTCTATCAGACACTTTTTTTTCGTCATTATCCGTTCGTTTTCTTATTGCCGTGAAATAATGTCAACTTCCAAGTGAAAAGGATTTTAAATCCCTGCTTGATGACGCCAGATTATGCGCGTCTATTCAACCGCTGTTGTTCTCTGGGTACTCTAACCAACCGAGAAAATTTTTCATTTATATTATTTTTTGTTTACTTCATTTAATTTAAATTGTATCCTCATAATATTTATGTAAATTCTAACGTGCACTGTAGTTTATTTTTTTTTTTTTTTAATAATCAACTGTCGGGCCAAACTGGCTTTAGCTGTAATAATAATAATTTTCGTAAATTCTACATAACATTTATATATTTATTTTTCATATTTTATATTTATCGTCTAATTAAAAATATTAATTTTATTTAATTTTTTTTGCGTCTTATTTCACTCTTTTATTGGAATTATTATCAATAGTTTTCTTTTAATTATTTATACTAGTCAAAATATAAATTTAAAATTGAAAATTGTATGATTAACAGTAATTTAAAAACAAAAATAAATGGCAAATATAAAAAATTTATTGCTAATGGTAACGCTAATGTTATATTAAAAATCATTATTTACAAACACTGGGGACTATAAATACGGTAGCACTTATTTAGCAATTTCTGCATGAGTACTTTTGTCCGCAATTTATTTCACCGTGTAACCAAAACAAAGTAGAAATTACATCCTCAATAAATATTACACGCTGCGTTTTATGTAAACAAAGCTTTTGCGTAATTTTTCATAGCTATTCAACCCTATAATAAAACTTTTTGCGAATAATTCTCGTGAGAATACCCGTGTATTCTCATAGTCTAGTTTGCAAGCGATCGGAAAATTATTTTACTGGTACCGCTATATTTTTTGTGTTTTTTTTTTATAATAATTTCAAGAATACCCGGGAGTATAAATATTTTCTATATAAAAAATAAAAAAATAAATATAATGAAAAAAATATATAAATATGTAATTTTTTTCAATATTATTCACAGCTTAATTATTATTCGCTATATTATACACAGAAAGAAAAATTTCTTGACTAAAAAAATTTTTCTTGAAATTCTATTCTTGGTGGAAGTTATTTCTTCTTAATTCAAATTATCATAAATACTTGATACAATAAATTTTTATATTTGATCAAAATTTTTAGATAGTTTAGAGAAGCAGCGCCACCTACTTCAGCTGAGAAAAAAATTTTTCTCGAGAATATTTGACACCCATTTTATATTATTTTAGCGTACAATTATACATACACGGAGAGAATTTAATGGTAAATACAACTATCCGAGTATTGTAACAACAGGCTTCTTAGTATGAATGATTGCAAGAACTATCCAAATTGTTAACTGAACCATCCAGATAGTTACATTTACCATCTGGATAATAATTATTACCATCTGGCTGGTAACTTAAAGATGGTAAACTTATTCATAATATATGTTAACCGCTAAAATCATGTTGATTGTAAATTCTACAATCATGATGGTAATTATTACCATCGCAGCTAGTAATATGATTAGTCACTATGTGACTACCGTGACTTGTGAATTATAAATAAACAAAAATTTCGCTTTATTAAATAATGACTTTTGTTAAATTGCACTGTACTTTCTTAAATATTGACATTTTTGAAGATATAAGCATATATTTTATATATTTATATATAATATATATAAATATATAAAATATATGAAAAATCGATGTGGGTACTCAAATGAAAGGTCTCAATGAGTGTAATGTCTGGGTGAATTTATATCTTTAAAAATGTCAATAGTTTACGAGATACAAGGTCATTTCTAAATTATTGATATTTTTAAAGATGTAAGCTCATCCTGATGTCACACTCATCAAGAGCTTTCATTTGAGTACCCACATGCATTTTTGATATATTTTTGATGTATATATATATATATGAAAAATTGATGTGGGTACTCAAATAAAAGATCTCGATGAGTGTAATGTCGGAGTGAGCTTATATCTTTAAAAATGTCAATAGTTAAGAAGATAAAAGGTCATTTCTTAATTATGTGTCTAAAAATGGAGCATTTTCGAATGCAGCCGAAATACTTATCATCATAAATTGACTATCGATGAGAATGATATAAAACCTTGAAAAGGCGGAAATTCAAATCAAAGCTTTTGTAATAATACTAAATTTCACAAAAAAAAAACCGATTTTATCATATGACTATCCTGGAGACAAAATTTTTGTTATTCTCTTAATAATATAGATATACTTTTTTCAATACTCACTCTTATGTCAAACATTAGAATTTTATTACATTCTGACTCTAAAATCGAAAAAATTTAGTTTTTTATACTTCCTTTTATGATTGCAATCATGATGACTTTAACTATCTCCGATGATAAAAGTTACCATCTAGATGATAAACCGTATCATCATAATTGTGGGAATTAATATATACTGATTGTACTAATTACAATCGCCGGATAGTTGCATTTATCATCTTAATTTTGTAAAAGTTAATAACCATCCTGAATAGTAGAAGCTACAAAATAGGGATGGTTACCGTTAACTTAAAATTCTCTCCGTGTATTGAATGAAAAAAAAATGATGAAATATTATTTGATCTCCCATTTGACATATTAATCAATAAAAATATTAATGAAAATTAACTTCTATCTTTATATTTAATTTTTTGGAGCAAGAGAGAAATTTTCTCAAGACAAGAAAATTAACTTCTATCAAGAACTAAATTTTTTGGAGCAAGAGGCTGAATTTTCTCAAAACAAGATTTTTTTGACTTAAATAAATTTTCTTGGATCAAGATACGTATTTCTAAAGCAAGAGAATTAATTTTGAAATAAGTGAAATTTCTTGTCAAAAAAAATTTTTTTTTGCTCAAGAAAATAATTAGAAAGGAAAATATTTTCTCGGCTCAAGTGAACCTTTTTTTCTGTGTATGCAATTTTCATATGTAGTCATGATAACTTCCAAAAAAAAATTGTCGTTTCGAGACAGGGGTTTTTCTTTATTAGCTTCAGTATTATAACATTCAAAAATTTAGTTGTCTGGACAATAATTTTTTTCTTCCAGACTTTAAAACTTTTTCAAGTCAAAATTTTTATTCACACCCACAACTCTCGATTAACATGGTCTATTTTTTTTTTTTTTTTATTTGTTTTGTATCCCTCTTACTACGTCATCTAAGACAATGAATAATTTAGGAAAATAGCTAATATAGAAAATGAAACAATAAATCATTCTAAGGCATAATATTTTCACGTATACATACATAAAGGTTGCAGAGTAATATATTTACTTGTACTACTGATCGTTATTCTAGACTAAGTGTCGGGATGGTCGATGTAATGTATTTTTTTATAGCACAGTAACCGAGTAGGAAAGAATGAATAGTGAAAATAAAAGCAGCGGCGCTTGAGAAAAAATAAAACTTTAAATTTATTTATCTATTTCTTTGAATGAATTTATTTATAAGTATTTATAGAAATAAGTATTATATATTTTAAATATAAAACGCGGATGGAAGTTAAATAAATGTATACAAGTTAAATACTGTTTTGTGTCTCAACGTGGGGCGCTGTGAATTCACGTATATTACAGTTTCGAAGTTGTGGCATAAAATTATTGCAAACTATTACATTTAATGAGATGGTGAACATGGCTATTCGACTACAGGGGGGAACGGAGAGCGAAATAGAACAAGTGTGAATCCCAATGCAAATATCCTTCAACGTCAAGTAATTAGCAAGCAAAGTAGATACAAGATACACAAAGCACGGCTCTCGTCACTCGTCACTCTATCTATATACTCCATTAGCTCTTATCTTACATAACAAATTAATGTTTATACCGAACTGTACACTAACTAGTTCCCACTTTATTTCCTATTATTTCAGTAACGTGTTATCTTTTCAGAATCAGTACAACTATGATAAATATTTTCCCGTCAAAACAAGTGTTACACTTTGCAATCAATCTGCTACACATTAATGTGGTTAATTATCTCACCCTGTTGAAATTGTTTATTGCTGGAATCAATTAGGGATGAGAACTATTTATCTCGGATATTCAAAGTTCAAAATTTCATGGTGGATTTGGAATATTTAGTGTTGAACTGTTTCGAATTATTCGCAGAATATCCGAACTCTAAAGTTGGGCATATTAACTCTATTTAATAGAGAACTTTGTGTAAAAAATATTACATTATCTATGACTGCACAGAAAAAAAGGTTCACTTGAGCCAAGAAAATATTTTTCTTTCTAATTATTTTCTTGAGCAAAAAAAATTTTTTTTTGACAAGAAATTTCACTTATTTCAAAATTAATTCTCTTGCTTTAGAAATACGTATCTTGATCGAAGAAAATTTATTTAAGTCAAGAAAATCTTGTTTTGAGAAAATTCAGCCTCTTGCTCCAAAAAATTTAGTTCTTGATAGAAGTTAATTTTCTTGTCTTGAGAAAATTTATTTCTTGCTCCAAAAAATTAAATATAAAGATAGAAGTTAATTTTCATTAATATTTTTATTGATTAACATGACAAATGGGAAGATCAAATAATATTTCATGATTTTTTTTCATTCAATATGTATAATTGCACGGTAAAATAATATAAAATGAGTATCAAATATTCAAGAGAAAAATTTTCTCACGGTGAGAAAATTTTTTTCTCAGCGGAAGTAGATGGCGCTGTTTCCCTAAAGTATCTAAAAATCTTGATCAAGTATAAAAATTTATTGTATCAAGTATTTATGATAATTTGAATTAAGAAAAAACTACTTCCACCCAGAATACACAGAAAAAAAGGTTCACTTGAGCCGAGAAAATATTTTCCTTTCTAATTATTTTCTTGAGCAAAAAAAAATTTTTTTTTGACAAGAAATTTCACTTATTTCAAAATTAATTCTCTTGCTTTAGAAATACGTATCTTGATCGAAGAAAATTTATTTAAGTCAAGAAAATCTTGTTTTGAGAAAATTCAGCCTCTTGCTCCAAAAAATTTAGTTCTTGATAGAAGTTAATTTTCTTGTCTTGAGAAAATTTCTTTCTTGCTCCAAAAAATTAAATATAAAGATAGAAGTTAATTTTCATTAATATTTTTATTGATTAACATGACAAATGGGAAGATCAAATAATATTTCATGATTTTTTTTCATTCAATATGTATAATTGCACGGTAAAATAATATAAAATGAGTATCAAATATTCAAGAGAAAAATTTTCTCACGGTGAGAAAATTTTTTTCTCAGCTGAAGTAGGTGGCGCTGTTTCCCTAAAGTATCTAAAAATCTTGATCAAATATAAAAATTTAGTCTATCAAGTATTTATGATAGAATTAAGAAAAAATGACTTCCACCAAGAATAGAATTTAAAGAAAAATTTTTACTTCGGCCAACACAACTTCGGTCTTTTTTCAGGCACCCGACAAATTTTCTTGAGCCAAGAATTTTGTTCTTCCCTCAAGAAATTTTTCTTTCTGTGTAATATTATCATATAAATGCAATATGGTTGTGATAAAGGGATTTTAAGACCAATTTTGTTAACAATTATCCTTCGATATTTTTGAAAACAATTATCGAAGGAATTTGTTTATTGATAAAGTTTATCTCTATTCTCTCAATCATTAAATCCCTTTAATATTTTTTTATTCACTGTTAGTTTTCAAAATGAAAAATATTATAAATTCAATATTTGAAAAGTGGAAGCACAAGTTCGAATCAACTTTATAAATATTACAAACGTTTAAAAAATTTCCATCTCTGATAAAGTTTTTAGATAGTTCTGTTGAAGTAACTGTACGCAAATAATTCCACTTTGAGCTTGTTTGAATGCACCCAGTTTAGTCGGTTGATTTTACATCGGGCTATACTATCCAAAAGATCCTTTCACTGTTTGACAGGGGCATTGGCAAACTCTGGTGAGCTCATATATCACGGGTAGCCAAAATTTCACAGCATTTGTTTTTCAATATTTTCTCTACATCATTGTACGGGACAGTAGTAGTGAAGAGAAGATCAACCTCGTTTGTTTGCGTGTAGCGTTGATTCTGCGCAAGCTCGCACTCAATATACCACCCAGATCCTCTTCACATTTATATATCAATATATATTTCACCTGTATATCTGTAGACGTATATACGTGTTGGCATTGTATGGTTATGGATATAAGCACATACATATATATGAAAAATATATATGTTTATATGTGTACCGACAAAATACATACTGCTATATATCGCTGTTGCATTCTCTCATGTTCGCGTCACAGTAAAAAAAATTTTACACTGATTAATTATATTGGCTCTTCATGTGAGTACTGCGAATAACAGCATGCGTCACAACATTTTTTAATGTCCTTTCACATTTTTATACACTACTATTCTGTGTACTTTTTATTTTTTATTTTTTCTTTAATAACTTCATTATTCAAATTTACTTAATAAGTAATTAATAATAATGATAATTAAATTTTTTTCTTGGCTTATCTATATTATCAAGAGAATAAAAAAATTGTGTGTCCAGGATATAGTCTTGATTTGAATTTGTGCCTTTTAAAAATTTCATGTCATTCTAACCGATATTCAATTTATATGATAAGTATTTATGCTGCGTTCGAAAATACTCTATCTCTAGACACATAATTAAGAAATGACCTTGTATCTTGTGAACTATTGATATTTTTAAAGATATAAGCTCATCTCGATGTTACAATGGTCGAGACCTTTCATTTGAGTACCCACATCAATTTTTCATATATTTTATATATTTGTATATTTCACAAATACCATATATATATATATATATATATATAAAACTGTCATGTGGGTACTTAAATGAAAGGTCTCGATGAGTGCAACATCGAAATGAGTTTATATCTTGAAAAATATCAATAATTAAGAAATTATATTGTATCTTGTAAACTATTGACATTTTTAAAGATATACGCTCATTTCGATGTTACACTCATCGAGACCTTTTATTTGAGTACCCACATCAATTTATTCATATATTTAATATATTTATATATATCATATATATGTATATATGAAAAATATATAAAAAATGCATGTGGCTACTTAAATAAAAACTCTTGATGAGTGTAACATCGGGATGAGCTTATATCTTTAAAATATATATTATATATATGTATATATGAAAAATATATAAAAAATGCATGTGGGTACTCAAATGAAAGCTCTTGATGAGTGTATCATCGCGATGAGCTTATATCTTTGAAAACGTCAATATTTAAGAAAGTACAGTGCAATTTAACAAAAGGCATTATTTAATAAAATCACATAGTGACTGCAAGGTTGCTAGTTATTATAATTATAAAGTTGAACATTTAAAAAATTGTTTAATTGATGAAATTTTTCTGATACTACAAAAAATCTATTTTCGAAGAAAAATCATCCGTGCCAAAATGTTTTATAAGTGACATTACGAATATTTTATAATGTTCGTTTCATTCGATTGACTTTTAGATCGTATCTCTGAGTAACCGTATCTGAGAAAAAGAATGGAATAATTTAAATAAGAAAATGACAGCTTGGTGTATTATTAAATATTAACAACGACCTTCTAAAAGCATTTTTTGAATTCATTCATTGGATAAATTTATCTTCATCCTATCACTTTCTATGCGCAGTTAATAATTTTCTTTTAAAGAACCGCTGTTTCGATTATTTTCATCCCTTGAGGTAGATTTACTGTCAAGTGAAAATAATTTTTGTATTTTTCGATTCGATAAAACCATTCAAAAATAAGCTCTCTTTCGAGTAACATATCTCAGCTTGTTATTTAATCATTGTCTTTGAAAAAAAAATTTATGATTTTCAATAGAAAGATAGCATAAAAAAGTTCTTGGCTTGAATAAATTATTCTTGTAAAAATCGTCCATTTTGCAGATCATGCAGCTCTAAAATTACATAGACGTTCGTCAATACTTTCTCAGTGCATTTACAAAATCATAATGCTACTTAAATAATAATAACAAAATAAATTTAAATATATAGAGAATTTATGTTTTATAAAAAAAATTCGACTAAATTATCGGCAGCTTTTTGGCTCGAAACTAAACTTTTTACCACAGGCTAATTGGATCATGTATGACAAATAATTTTTAATTCATGGCTGTGACTATAAATAATTTAGTTGAATTTAAAAACGCTTGCTTCAATCACTTCTTCTAATATGATAATTGATAATTGCAATGATTTATCTTGATCTCATTTAAAATTTAAAATACTATTTTCGAGCTTAATTTATAACTTTAATTTATTTCTTTATGTTACGTGATATATTTTTATTTTATTGAAATTTAAAGTTAAATCCAATTGTAAACCTTTAATATACTTATAGAAAGATTTCTTAGCATTTAAGATTTCTTTGTATTTAAGAAATCATTTCTTAGTATTTAAAAAATACTTCTTAGTATTTAATTTATAAATTAAGTAATTTTGTACTGAATTATATAGAAATGCAAGCCAATGTATTAAATGGTTATACGTCACGGAATCCGAGGTCACTACATCCGCGACACTATATCCGCGTCACAATGTCCGCGACAAATTTAGGGAACTGGGTAAATAAGGATAAAGGGAAAGGGGGGACCTTTTTTTTGCTTAGTAGGAATTTTTTGGTAACTGAAAAAATAACAATTCAGACAGCCCGGACCGGGACTCGAACCCGGATCGTTCGGTTACGCGCCAAAGGCTCTACCAGTTAAGCTATCCGAGACACTGTCCGCAATTGCCATTCAGTTACCTATTAAGACCTGACTGAGCAAACGCCACTGTCCATCTTACGGTAAATAACAAATAAATTGTAGTTAAGGAGGTCCTTTCGCCGCCAATGTAAAATAAAAAATATTAGATTATGAGTAAATTTAATTTTTTTCTAATAGTTAAGGTCCTTATTTATCTTTTAGTGAGGTTTGAATTATACTTTACCGGACAAATTTTTGAAAAAATAAAATTTTTAAATGTTAGTATTTGTTCAGAGTCTTACGAGAAAATCAGACGTTTGCAGTATTTCTCGAATTATACTATCAGTCATGGATTAGATGAAGTAAAAAAAAACTAAAAATCAGATTTTCGAAATATTCAGGTTTCTTTTTTTGCAATAAAATATATCAGTTACCGAGATATTTATTGAGAAATTAATATTTAAAAATCACAAAAAATTCTCAAGTTACCTACAATAAAATGGAGTCAAAAGATTTGGCAACGTTGCGTAGCGCGCGAGCTTCAGACCATTCAATAAATTCAAACTAAACTTTAACGCGCTTATGTTTTTCATGCATACTTATTAGTTAATTTATTGTTAACAAATTTTCATAATTCATAATTGAAAAATAAAACAATAATTAAAAAATACTAGCATTCCTGCCATGAGACATTAGAATGTTATAGTTTTGTGACTAAACATTTTTAATTAATTTATTTATTTACACTGACTGCAAAAAGTTAAACACGGTTAAGGTTATATTGTGCAAATAAAAATATAAACAACCGAAATAAAGCGTTGCCAAATCACGGACAGGTTACTAACAGCTGATTTACAACAGTCAAATTAATTTTTGTATTTGACTATTTTTTTTTTAATTTTCACAATTTCAACGATTAATGCCTCATATACTATTTATTTTTTAATTTTAGGAATTTTTATGGGTTTTGTATTTTAATTTATTCAAAATTTACTACTACAGTTGTTATGACTCAACTGGAGCGAAAGGACTTCCTTAAATTTGTCATATAGACAAGTCAATGACGTAGTCGTGGATACAACGTTGCGGATATAATGTCGCTGGATTTCGTGACATAAAACCCATTAAATTATTACTTATTACTTATTTTTACTGTCTTATTATTTTATATCCATTACTGTTTAACTAATTTTGTTATTACTATGTATTAATTTCTATGTAAGGCCCTTAGGGAGCTAAGGCTTCAGGGTCTAAAAATTTGGTAAATAAATAAATAAATAAATACTGATGGCTCTGAAGGAACTTAAGTTCTAGAGTCAAATAAAATTTTTTATCTGTCTATCTATATATTGCAGAAGTATGTCATTGAAAAGGTGATAATAACGATGTATAGTAGTAGCATGGAGGCAGGTAGCATCTAGGCTACAGCGATCTTTTAGATCCTGGGTATCATCAAGTTTTTACAGACTCTATCTATGTACATGTACATGTACATGCACATATATATATATATATACCTGCGGACTCTGAATAGGTATTTTAATACGCGAGCGCTCTACTCGGTGCTTTCAATTTTATTTCTCTTCGCCTGTATTCTATCCAAGTGCTTCGGCAAGCGGTTGAGGCTTTTTCACTGTAAAATCTTTCACATTCAATTTTGCGGCTGACCCAGTGAACCGACCACAGCGTGAAACACTGATTAAATTTCAGTTCAACTATTCTACTTTCAATGATGAATTATATTCTTTTTCACCTCCAATTATCGTCTTGTTTTATCAAATCTTTATCTCTCCATTCAATTATTGTATATTTAACTTTCTTTGTTCTACATTTTATAAAGTAACATTACTCATATATATCAACTATCGTTATCACTTTATTTACTCTATTAAACTCCTTCATCTGATCCTTGTCCAAAAATTTTCAGTTTTGATGATATTTTTCCCTCTTTACGATACTTTTAGCTTCAAGTGCGTACCAACTCCATCAGAGAGACCCTTTTTGTACCCGAGTTCTTGACTATGTATGTACATCAGGGTTCTTGTGCGGTAAAATGACACTTCAAAGTAACTTTTGTTTCAAAAACCTTAATAATTAAGGAATCGTCAATTAGAAGAATAAATTTTCATAATAAACAGTCTTGTTTATTTATTTAAGTGAAAACTTTGGAATTTTAATTACTTCAATTAAGTAAAAAATTCATGGAATTTCCTATAAATACTTATTAGTACTCCATAAATTCTCCTTTTTAAAAAAAAAAAAACCATGCTTACCCCGAAAATGCTAATAAATATTGGAAATTTATTGAGAATGATAATTAAATGTTAAGGAATACGCTTGTAACAAGATTATATCAGTTTTTAATATGTATAAGCGTCAGATGCTTGATACAAATTTTCGATAAGCATGCGAAGGCTCACTTATTTGCGAAATTCACTGTAAGATAGTAGCTGTCCCATAATTTGTCGATAAATTGTGTAACAACTCTTGGAATTTGTATTAAGCTATAATTGAAAAAAAAAAAAAAATAAATAAAGGTGGAGAAAGATTTAGAATATTCAGAAAATTCAATTTTTTTTTTTATTTCAAAAATTGTTTACTAAAAGACTATTCAAAAATATTTTTTCAAAAAATTTTTAAATTTATTTATTTTAAAAATTAAAAATTTATTTATTTTAAAAATTTATTCATTTTAATAATTTAAAAATTTATTATAACAATTTAAAAATTTTAAATTTCTTGAGCAGAAAGTTAATAATTAGCTTATAATTAATTTCACTTATTTTTTGGTGGATTTTTCGAAGATATTATTTTATGAAATATATTCTACTGTTGTGGACTAGTAATACATATAACTGGAGCAAGCTTTCATAAGCTCTTAAACCGTTTACTGGTGCTTTCCTAGGCAAAGCAGGTAGAGTTTTGTAACCTACTAGGCTCCAAAGAGATTATTGTTACCATGTATTTATTTATCTCTCTCTCGCTCTTTTCATTTCGATTGTAGAAGTAGATGTAGTGTGCAAGTATATAATACCAGAAATGCATGAGTATGAACTAGAAGCTTAGTTGTGTTACACGCAAGTAACTCGGATAGTACCGACCGTAGGATCATACACGATATAATATTTAAACCTTTCGTGTTTGAATTTATATAATAATAATTTAATTGAAACATTATTTTACCAGAAGTAACAGAAAAAAATTGCTCCTAAAAATTCTTCCCTTACATTTAATGATATCCAGTTGTATGCATGATACTGTCAGTGCTTATATTGCTGTTCTGTTTTTAAAATGTCTGCGAGTAATTTTACTGAGGTCGATTAACTTGTAAGTCATACTTGAAAGCACTTATTTTTATTATTAATATTTTGAGTCGTTATGTTTTAATAAACAATTAAAATACTGCCATAAAAATTTTCAAAAGATTTTAAAAAATTTTTTCACAATAAAATTGATTAAAATAAAATATCAAAAGCAAAATAATAAAAAACAGAAAACTCTGCTATGGTTTAGTAGCGCCATAATTCTAAGGTGAGGAAAAAAAATACTATAATAAAATGTATAGATAGATATACAAAAAAATACACAGTCATTTATTAGTTTTTTATAAATAATAATTTAACGACTGTGAATTGACAGTGAATCACTTTAGATAATAAAAAAAAAAAAAAATATTCTACACGGAGAAAAAAATTTTGCTATAGGAACTCTATAGTAGTTAGTTAGTTGTAAAAAGTTCCAGTAGGTTAACGTTTTCTTATGGTAACAATACCGTTTGGCTCCTGCAACTCTACATCGTTGAGCTCTGAGAGCTAAACGTTATTTACCTCTCACAACTCTACAGGATCGTTCTAAGACTATAACAAATTTTTCGCAGTCTGATTAATAATTTTTTTTACGATTTAGCATTGATAATTTAATAAATAAATGCGACAGAACGAATTTATATTGCCAACAATAATTGTATATGACAAATAAGAATAGTATTGTAATAGAAATAAAATAATAATAGAACTTATATTACAAATAAAAATTGTTTGTAAAATAAAAATATGGTTGTCACAAAATTATCTTATTTTCTTGATTATATTAATAAATATTGGACATAAAATTACTACCGTATATGCACAAGAAAAGATAAATAAACGAAAACAAATTTTATTTTGTGTTAAATGGGGTCTTTCGAATGTATTCCGATAACTTATTACTTATCACAATATATTCAACTAATAAATTTAATTAACAGTCACTGCAAATGAACCTTGAAAAACCACAAATACAAAACTGTCCTAACGAAATTCAATTTGACAAAAAAAAAAATCTATTTCCTTAAATAAATAAACTGGAAACTTAATTAACCTCATATATTTTTAATAATATGGATGAGTAACAAAATAATTCTGTTTGTCATTTTAGAAGGTTATGAAATGTGTCAGCGCACTCCACTACTGCGCAACGTAGGGCGCTCCCAACTATACCGTTTGGCTCTGAGAACGATCCCGTAGAGCTCTGAGAGCTCAACAACATTGAGTTATCAGATCTAAATAACATTATGTTACTGTAACTCTACAACGAATAGTAAACTGTGTATAGTTGTGGTAACTCTACAGTTAGGTTACCAGAACGAAATTTTTTTTTCCGTGTAGTACGATAATTTTTTCGAGCGATTTCCCTACCTTATACACCAATCCATAAACACAGACACACGGACGTTCAGAAAAGATTATTTTTAATGTTATTATTTACTATAATTTCCATTTTTTTATTCCGAAAAATTGTAAAAATTCTATTATTTACTATGTTAAACAAAATAATTGTTATTGAAATATATTTTATGTGTCTGACAAATTATTTGACTTGATATTAGTGCACTCAAATTAACCTGTAAGTGCGATATAAATAAAAAAAATCAATTTCAGTTTCGAGAAAACTGGTTTTTTTGAAATGTCGAGAGTAAAGCACTACCTCAACACTTCGCTTATGAGGCGTGCAATTTACATCTCATAGTCAACAGCTTCATGATAGTTATATTCAATTAAATATTCAATTTGAATAATTGTTGTTGCCTTTTTGTAGAGTTATTTTTTTGTTTATTGTTTATACTAGTCAGAATATAAATTTAAAATTGAAAATTTTATGATTAACAGAGGCGTGCAATAGTGTTTAATTAAAGAAAAAAACACTTTTTAAATTTTTAAAAATAAAAAAAAACTCATAATTATTATAATCTCACCATTAACGAGAGTTAACAAACTTTTAATGGAAAAAAGCTTATAATAAAAATTAAAGAGAGTACATATATTTTAATAATAAATTTAAGTATTAATACTTAAAATTTTCATATTAAAATTTTTTAAATATAAAAGTCTTAAAAATGGAGAAAAATAAAAAATGAGGCGTGCAAAATAATAAAAATTTTGTTTTAAATTATAAAAACATCAATCACATAACAATTAGATAAATTCCAGTGATAAAACATTAAAAACTCATCCAGTGCCTGACAAAAATAACAATTAAACTTGCATTGTACAGTGGGTGGAGAGCAATCAGATTACTCACTGAAAACAAAGAACAAAATTATAAAAATATTATTTAATCACTATCCGGATGAATAAAAGTTAATGGGGTTGAATAAAGAATGATTATTTATCCATTACCCAGTAAAACTAGATATTACTCTGCCCGTATCCCGGTGGGTCTATAGCTGAATATATCTAGTATGCTGGCAAAGCTCTTATGCCCGGATTCCAACAAACGATTGCCAACATCTGGTGCTCACTTATTGACTGCTGCAGCAATGTTGTGTAATATAATACCAAATAGTTGGTCTGTTATCCCACACGCGTCTACATTCAATAAAAACATTATTATTCGACCAGTGTAATTTGTGTATAACTATATGTGAGGCTTTTTGTGCCTTGTGCTGAGTTATAACTTGTAACTTGTAACTTATAACTCATAAGATATAACAATGCTCCACGATATTTATTGATATGGGATTTTGAATTTATTCAAACCCAAACTGAACCTCAATTGCTTTTCCATCTATTTATTGTGCTGCGCGTGCACCAAAGCAAATTTTCTTTTTAAAATTACCGTTAAATTCACGATAATCGTAAAATGGTCCATAATGTTTTATTTAATTGTAATTCAATAATTGTTCACAAATATAATGTAAGAAAATTTAGAAAAGTATCATTAATTTTTATAGTAGTGGACTGGAAAAATATAATAAACATTAAAAATTATTAATTATTTTTTCATTATTGTAATAATACAAACTAGCAACTAAAATTTTGTTTTATTAAATAATGACTATTGTTAAATTACACTGTACTTTCTTAAATATTGACGTTTTTAAAGATATAAGCTCATCCCAATGTTATACTCATTAAGAGCTTTCATTTGAGTACCCACATGCATTTTTATATATTTTTCATATATACATATATATAGTATATATAATATATATAAATATATATATATATATATATATTTTTCATATATACATATATATAGTATATATAATATATATAAATATATGAAAAATTGATGTGGGTACTCAAATGAAAGGTCTTGATAAGTGTAACATCGGGATGAGCTTATATCTTTAAAAATGTCAATAGTAGACAAGATAACAAAGTCAGTTCTTAATTATTGATATTTTTTAAGATATAAGCTCATCCCGATGTTACACTCATTAAGAGCTTTCATTTAAGTACCCATATGCATTTTTGATATATTTTTCATATATACATATATATAGTATACATAATAATACAAATATATGAAAAATTGATGTGGGTACTCAAATGAAAGGTCTTGATGAGTGTAACATCGGGATGAGCTTATATCTTTAAAAATGTCAATAGTAGACAAGATAACAAAGTCAGTTCTTAATTATTGATATTTTTTAAGATATAAACTCATGCCGATGTTACACTCATTAAGAGCTTTCATTTGAGTACCCACATGCATTTTTGATATATTTTTTATATATACATATATGTAATATATATAAATATATGAAAAATTGATGTGGGTACTTAAATGAAAGGTCTTGATGAGTGTAACATCGGGATGAGCTTATATCCTTAAAAGTGTCAATAGTGCACAGGATACTTATAAATACTTAGAATTTTACTTACATGGACTATAAAAAGTATTTCATTGCGTATGCTGCAAAGAAACAATAACTTTCTGTGTTTTTTTTATTTTAACTTCAGTATCAACAATTAATTGTTATCTTAAAGCCGCTGTACGAAGGCACCTTGTATATATGGAAGGTGGCATATATATGAGAGTTGGGGTGTCACGATAACGTCGTAGGCCCTTACCTCAGGAAACTTGCCCGTAACCGTAGTCCAGCTGGATATAATCATCGTGATTCATAACATCTCTAGCGTGCTTGAACACCGTAACACCGTACCAATGCTTCCTTTTCGCCAATTGAAATTTATTGAAATTCTCACGATTAATTGCTCCCAAGTCCATCTACTAGATCGATGGATACTATAAGAAGGAAGAGAATTCAAAAACTTATAACTTATAACGATAAGCGCTAATCATATCAAATTAAATTCTCGTAACAGGTTTTAGATTGAAAATAGTGGGAGCACTTTATTTGATATTACTTCATGGTTATCGTGAACGTTTTTCTGTTAGTTGGATATTCAACTAATTTCTATTAATTCTTTTCTAAAAAATTCATTGCGAATTACTTCTGTAACCTTTTTATACGGTTGTTGATTGGTCGGCTGAATAATGGCGGGATTTTTTAATGTAATGATTTAAAAACTTAATAACCCTAATGTATAATCTCAAATTTTGTTCGTATACTTTGTTTTCAACCATTATTTGTAACGTTAAAATAACAATATCTCAACATTACTAATATCAAATTTCTGCTTTAAAAGATACATGCTATAACTAGCCACTCATTGTTTGCCAAATAGTTATTGTATTTCATAGAATAAATTAATGGATTAAGGAAATTCAAGTACCCCCCTAGTGTAAATAATGTCTATAAAAAAATAACACATAGAACTTCTTTTGTTATGCATCTTAAAATTAATTTTTAAATTAATTAATAACATTTTTGAGGAAATTTCCGAAAAATTTACTCAATAAATAATTATTAACATTTAATTGATTAATAAAAAATATATCACGCTGAATTACCGGTATACACTTGACAACACCGCAAGGGTGTCCCTAACCTTCAAATTTATTTATGTTTACTGTTTAACTAAAATGACTAAGATCTTCTAGCATTTAAAAAACCGCGGTTACTTATGCGCCGGGTAACTGCGCAAGCGGTGTTGCCAAGTCAAATACAAGACTTTAAAGAACGCAAGTTCCGAGTGATTTTTCATAAAAAATATAAAATATCTCCGTAGAACGTTCGGAAAGCTACTTTTTTATTGTTTTAATCTTTAGCTTATTATTCTTTCAATCAAATTCAATGAAAATAAAATTTTTTTTAAATCGTTAATTGCATTAAATTTTTAACCAAATACACGGCTGGTGGAATCTCCATTTACCTATATGTAAAAATTAAAATTTTCAAACCTAATTATTTGATTAAATATCCCGGAAATCTACTGTTTTTTAATTTTTTTACTAATTATTAGGCTACGTAAATTAAATTTACAAATTTTCAGGAAGTTTTAAAAATTTGACTACTTCACGTGGATCTCCTTAAAAAAAATAGTAAAAAAAAAAACAATTTCAGAAAAAAAAATTACTCAGAATAAAAATAATTTTCATAAAAAATTTCTGAAACAAAATAGTATATTACACACCTAGGGAAGTAAAGTAAGAAATGTCTCAGATCACATGTAATTGTTGGCCGAGGCGAAGCCGAGGTCAACAAACATGTGATCTAAGGCTTTCTTATTTACTTCCCGAGGAGTGTATACTATTTTTTTGTCCGACGAAGGCGGAAAGCGGCAACTTAGTTTAGCGCAGCGGGACGAAAGTTGCCACTTTCCGCCCGGAGGGCAAAAAAAAAAATTTGTTTCATGCCGTAAGATGGACGGCGGAGTTTATAAGAAAGTCCTTCTTTACAAGCATGGAATGTGTGTTTTTCATACATGCTTGTAAATTTACGATTCTAGTAAAAAATTTTTGCTCGACGGGCAGAAAGCGTCAACTTTCGGCCCGCTGCGCTAAACGAAGTTGCCGCTTTCTGCCTTCGTCGAGCAAAAAATAGTATACACTCCACGGGAAGTAAAGAAAGCCTCCGCTCACATGTGTGTCAACCTCGGCTTCGCCTCGGCCGACAATTACATGTGATCTGAGACATTTCTTACTTTACTTCCCTAGGTGTGTAATATACTATTCTGTTATTTATAATTATAAAAAAAAAATAATAATTATGATTATAATTATAATAAAAAAATTATTATTACAATAATAATAATAATAATATTTATAATTATAATTTCAGAAAAAAAAAATTACTCAGAATAAAAATAATTTTCATAAAAAATTTCTTAAACAAAATAAAATTTTTTTTTTTTTTTTTTTTTAGGGTAGTTAACTCCCCAAGTTGTTAATAGATAGTACCATTTAAGAGTATGTATAAAATGAAAAATTAAAGAGATAATGACAATATGAATTGAAAAAAGGGGTGGGTATATTATATTGCCGTTAGTGAATAGATGTATTACCGAGAGAGCATGTGTGTATAACCAGACTAGAGGAAGAAGCGTGAGCGTTGGAGTGGAAAGGAAGGACAGAATGATGGTCGCGGTAAGCTAACGGCAGGGTGAGTTCACCCCGGACTCAACGCGGAGAATGGTAGGAAGCAATTAATAACTTTGTCGTGGCAGGTAGGCAACCCGGCAGGCTGGCAGGCAGGCAGTGCAGGCTTCGTACTACCACTACTACAACTACTATTGCTAGCACATAATGCTACCACTACAATAACAACTACTAGTACTACGTTGCAATAATTACGACGTTACGCCTCCTGCCCAACCTAATTAACTAATGTTATGGTACTCTCTTCTCTTTACTGCTGCCGGTCTTAACATTATTTTTTGCTAATTCGTAAATTTTCTTACGTGATATACACCTAAAAGTTCCTGCTGGCGCCCACCCAACTACCCTCCGAATTTCACGGCATTTATTATTTTTCATACTTTGATATTACATATTACATTTTATATTAAAAACTTTTCCTACATCAGTGCCCAACGTCACTTTTAAACTCTAAGAATTTTGATTTTATCATTATTATCAGTAAAAAATTTTTTTATATGGCTACATATGTTCATATGATATGAAAATTTGTCATATCAGGCTTGATATGGTCATATATAATTTTTCAATTAAAAGTAGTGTCTAAAATCTCCAACAGATGGCGAATGATCGCTGAATCGTCTTACTTTAAGATACTTAATTTTGAGGTACTTAGTTCTAATGCATAAATAATCATTTTCAATAAGTTTAAGATGTTCTAATAAGGTTTTTTAAAAGTTTTTCCTTATAATTTAATATAATACTAATGATATCAACCCATAAATATAAAAGACTAAAAACAAAATTAAATATTGGTGAAATTGATACAATGTATAAGAATATAAATGTAAAACAACAAAGATCAATAAAGAATACATTGAAAAAAAAATTAACTTGATTCGAGAGAAAAATTATTGAACTAAGAAAATAATTTTGAAATTCTTGAATCAAGTAAAATTTCCTTAAATCAAGAAAAATTTACTAGTTGAAGAATTTTTCTACTTAAATCAAGAAGATTAATAATCTTCAAAATTATATACTTTGATTCGAAATAACATTTTTTTTTCTGTGTATTTAAAAATAAAAAAAAAAACATTTTCAGTCCCCGAAGGAGTAGCTTACTAGATTAATTTTCTTTAATATGGTATTCCTAAAAAAAAAAAAATAATGCCATATGGACGTATCCAAAAATCTTTCTACGACCTTCAATTGTTGATTAAAAATTTCGAGTCCTCTAGCTGTTCGTCTGCTATCATTATGATGTTTCATGGGTAAAAAGAACTCGACAAGGAGTCTCCGACTGACTGAGACGTATAATTTGCTAATTAAAAACTTTGGATACGTTGCACTTGAAAAAGCCCTTCACAGGCAAATGTCAGACAACTTGGAGATAAGCTACTGCATGCGTATTTTAACGATTGAGAGAAATTATACAACTTCTTAATTAAAAACCTCCAATGCTTAAGTTAGATTATAATACACATAGAAGGATTTTTTGTACCAAAGAATATTTTTTAATATTTAACAAATCATTTATTAGACAACGACTTTTTACTATTAAACAAATATTTCTTAGTATTTAAAATGATTTATTTGTATTTAATAAATCTGATATTCATTTATCGGTCTCTAATAAATGATTTGTTAAATATTAAAAAATATTTTTAACTATAAACAAATCCTTCTATCAGTGCGGAATTGAGGTATGATACAATACTGAAATGGTTTCTGTCAGTTTAAAAAAAGATTCAGAATATTTCATAAAAATTTAATTTTTAATCTGGATCCAAATATTTTATTAATCATTTCAAAAGTTCAATTTTTTTTGTAAAAATATCAGGTCAGTAATTAATTTTTCAACGTAACATTTACTATTATAAATGTTAGTTAAATATTTATTTGTTCTTTAAACCTTGTAAAAGGTTAAAGGTATTCTCTTTTAATATGATCAGTGAAATCTACTGATTTAACCAGTACAATACATATCAGGCCAGGTCAGAATATATCAAGGTTGAACATGGTCAACTACTATATCAGGACAGACATATAGTCATCAAAAATTTATTTAAAATTATATCAGGCGTTTCGTTTATTAATTCTATATATTTTTAAGAGTCCAGTTTTTTACATTCTGATTAAATATTTATTTCGTAACACATTTCTCACAGTTATTATTAATGCATTATACCCGATATAAAATTATCGCTGGACCGTGTGTGACTTTTCAATAAAATTAAAAAAATTGTTGAAACATTTAATCACCGACGATATTCGTACGTTACATTGACCTAAAATGAATTTTATTTAAGTAAATCAAAATCTCTTTGTCATGTATGTGGCATCAAATGATTGGTAATGTGATTGGTCAAATATATCATATGCATGAAAATGTATGTAATTCTATCTTACATTCAAGCGCGCACATATTATATTCTAGTTTTTAATAAAAAATCTATCATATTTCTGATTTCTAATGCAAATATGAAAAAAAAAATTAATCTTGTCCACAGTTAACATAATTTTCATTTAAAAAACTTTGCAGTGCTTTTCTTACAACTATTGTAGTACAATATAACAATTTTCACATAATTTAATATAAGCAATTACCCGTGCAAAAAAAATTTCGCTTCATTCTGAACCTAAATCTTAATTTCATTTTGAAGTTCATATTATGACACAAATATGTAATTGAGGTTATAATTGAGGATGGTTTTACTTGTATCACTGTAGAGTGTTTTACAAGGGAGGGTGGGGAATTATTGTCTCTCCACTTTTTTCTCCGCAATATAGTCTCTCAACCCCGTCATTATAACTCTCAACCACTTTTTCGTCCCCACCCCCCTGCATGTCGGGATTTTTTTCTTTCATGCCCGTCACACACGTGCTGCGACTGTGGCCGACTTACGCGTTATAATCAGTACCTGCATTTGCATTACGGTCTTAAATAGTATGGAGGTACTTCTATAATGACATTTTACCTCCATAACTTTATGGGAAAACCACAGAAAACCCGACCGGTACAGAGGCTGGCAATGAAACGCACATATTCTTAGTTTATAATCATTGAAAAATATTGGTGCGCGCCGGAATCGAACCCCGGTCCCACTCTTTCGAAATGCAGGTACCGAGCCGATTAGCCCTAGTAGAAATGATATCGAGTTTTTAGCCAGTAACTAGCCAGTTTGACTAGACTTAAACCAGTAACTGGCCAGTGTAATATCGAGTTTCTGTCAAGTAACTGACCAGTTTTACTAGAGATCGAGCAAAACATGGCGGCTTCAGTGAAACTGTCAATTTTCAATATTGAGGTTATCAAGGGTTATAAAAAATTGTCAAATAAAATAAAAATAATGTTAAATAAATGATATCATATAAATTTTTCATTTATATTTATTTATATTATAAAATAAATAACATCATTAGACTGATAGAATAATCACAATAAATCTAACAATAAAGTAATTGTTTTTAATTGGAGAAAATTAAAAAAATATTTATTTAGGTTTTCTACTGCCTTCTCAGTCTTTTGAGTTACTCAAAATTACTCCGACAGCTTTTAATTCACACTGTTTTTTAATATTTTTTAAAACAACGACGCGTACAGGTTTATGACTTAGTTGTAGGTGGCGCGATTTCGAGTTTTTACTCGATATCACTGGCCAGTTACTGGTTTATATCAAGTGAAAACTCGATTATTTCTACTAGGGAGGCTATTGCCAACCTTCACAAATATGTATTTATTTCTAAAATCAATCTAAATTTAAATTAAGAAAAGTTCATATGTAGAAACAAGAACGGCAAAAAAATTTTGAAAAATTTATTTCAAAATGATTTCAAAATCAACTTCACTTGTGACAACGCACTATCGTTATTAAAACGATAGTGCAGAAACTTACAATCACTCTAATAAATTCATTTTCAATTCATAATCATAATAATTTTTTTATATACTAATCAATATCCATTACATATTTATTACATAGCTTTGTAAGATTATTTTTAGATTTAAAATGTACACAGGAAAATGTGAATTTAGCACATCGCTTGAAGAAATAAGATAAGAAATAAGGTATGTGTGATTTTAATTTAAGTTTAAAGTTTATTCATAGATAATTCATTACAAAATATGTATTGACAATTCAATGAATACGAGTGAAAAAAATCTCTACTAAATAAAAATATGAAACCAATATTGTTTCTAAAAAATCAGAAGATATTCAATTTTAATTGTATTTAAATTAGAATTGTTGAAACTAAATCTGTCAAGTATGTAATTGTTTTTACTATCAAGAAATTACCTTAAATTTTATATGTTTTATAGTGGTCTTAAAATTATCAAACGAAGCATGTAATACAACAAACCACCAGAGACTAAATAAAATCTGTTTCTGACAGCAAGTTTTTAAGCTACTTTCAACAAACCAGCCTGCAATAGCCAGTAACATTCAAATTATAAAATAGTAACGTCCGCTTTAAACACAAGCATAAATTTTTTCGCTTTACTATTTATAAAACTCACAATTCAAATAGAAAGATTATCAATGCGGATAATTAATTCCCGGAAAATTGATAATTAAAAGTAAAGCAAATTATAGTTTATATATTCACCCTATTTACCGTGTTTAATTAATCTATAAAAAAAGACTCGCTGGAATCTTTGCCGTCTATTAAGAAGAAGATTTGGTCTGGTACAAGTCATGCACTTTGATCTGCAATTACGAGCTAAAGCCGTTTGAGTTCTCTCAAAGTTCGTTAATGATTTGTAAACTGACACAACGCTTTTCTTTCGCAAAATATGCAGCTCTCTAATTGCTAAACAAACTCGATGGCCAGCGTCAACTTTCTTGATTATTTTCCTTCATCATCATCATTATCATTTTCTCTATTAACAATTTGTAGTCGGACGGTAATTTTCACACCAATTTATACAGCAAAATTTCTGTCGCTTAAAATAGTTGGTACTAACTTTTCGAGAAGTACGACTACTAGTAGATAGCAGCGCCGAATCTACGGGTGTTAGTAAATTACCGTCCGCAATGAAGTTAACAAGAATTAAAATCGTGGAGGTTGATTAACGACAGACGTTATATCCAATAACAACTTCTCTATCCAGACACATACATGTATAATATATATTTTACGTAACATTAATTTGTTGAAAGTGTGTGTGACGTATGGGAGTATGTATTTACGGAGTATGAGTTGTAAGTAGAGCTCTATACACAGATTGATTGATCATCAACATGAAATTTCATCAATTAAGATGATCAAATTAAGCTGCTTTATGCTTACGCTTATATTATGCATGTGAGTAATTCTCGCCTATAGAAAATACCATAAATCATACAACTTCGAACCTTTAGAACTTAATTGTATTACCTGACTTTTATTATGACCCGTTAATGTGTTCAAAAATTTTGTGTCTTGGAATTTTCATGGTTTTTAATTCATTAATTGAAAAGTTAATAGAAAAAATTAATTTTTCAAGTAATTATAAGATTGATTTTCTTGGAAGCACAGCACCTTTAATAATATAACTTCTGAAGTATACAGCTAATTAATTTTATTATTTATTTAACATGTTCGCATTAAAGATGCGGCAATCTGATTTCATGAATTTCATTAAATCATTAATTCTTCCAATAAGTTTTTATATACTTATAATGATAATTCACTTAAACGTACCGTAATTTTAACATTATTGCTTTCGAAAAATCCAACTAATAAATCTGTTTACTTTTTTTTTAAATAATGTAAAATATTTTAAATTTTGTAAAAAAAAATTTATTTTTATAACAAAACATTATAAAGCTTTTATTACGTTAATACCAATTTAATTGGCGTTAAAGCAATTTATTATCATTTATTTTACCCAGGACTTGTATTCTTGAAGTTATTTTTTCGTTAATTAGTATTTCATCTTTTCAATCTGTTATGTAAAAACAATGCACGGTTTCGTATAGAAAGAAAATGTATCGCAAATATGCCCATTAATTTCTCATTTAAAAAGATTATAAAATTATCATTAATTAATTAATTAATAATGAACTAGCAACATTACAGTCACTGTGTGACTGCCGTGACGTGAACTATAAATAAATAAAATTTTGCTTTATTAAATAATGACTTTTGTTAAATTGCGCTGTACTTTCTTAAATATTGACGTTTTTAAAGATATAAGCTCACCATGATGTTACACTTATCGAGAACTTCCATTTGAGTACCCACATGCATTTTTGATATATTTATCATATATACATATATATAATATATATTTTGAAGATATAAGCTCATTCCGATGTTACACTCATCAAGAGCTTTCATTTGAGTACCCACATGCATTTTGATATATTTTTCATATATACATATATGTAACATATATAAATATATGAAAAATTGATGTGGGTACTCAAATGAAAGGTCTCGATGAGTGTAATGTCGGAGTGAGCTTATATCTTTAAAAATGTCAACAGTTCACAAGATACAAGGTCATCCCTTAATTATGTATCTAGAGATCGATCATTTTCGAATGCAGCTTAAAATACTTATCATAATAAACTGACTGTCGGTGAAAATGATATGAAACCTTGAAAAGGTATAAATTCAAGTCAAGACCTTTGTAATGATACTAAATTTCACTAAAAAACCGATTTTATCATATAATTATCCTGGACACAAAATTTTTCTTATTCTTTTTATAATATAGATTATAGCAATCAGTTCATTATAGATTTCCGATGCTATTATATCAAAGTAATATAATTCTAAAATAATATCAATAAAAATCGAAAAAGTGGTTTTTTTCACCATCATTTGATGATAATCATTACCATAAATTTCTTAACTCATAATTTATTCGTTCGATAACAAACCTCTCATTAAAAATTTGTTTTATTCCAATCAATGTGCATATTCGTATATCAAATAGTTAATTGAATTTCATTCTTATACTATAAAAATAAATTTCGCAAACTCATTCGCTGTTCAAATCTGTATCATTGTATTTGTATTTACATTCACCGTGCTGTGAAGTTGTACATAAAAGCAATGATAATGAGAAAGTGGAATGTTATTTCTGCGATTTGTGGAATTTTGATATTCGCATGAAATTATGCAGTTATATGTATATATGATATGTACTTTATGCATACATCATAAAGTATATCGAACAATTTATGTTCATTCGTGTTCATTCGATTTGGAAAGTGCGAGCAGAGAAGGAAAACAGATATTAGTTAGTTGTGTATGTAACATAAATATTTAGATAGCTCGTATAAACTTGTGATGGCATAAAATCTCTGCATATCAAGCGATAATACCATCCTATAATATTATATTATATATATATATATATATATATATATATATATATATATATATATATATATATATATATATATATATATATATATATATTCCTCCATTCTATAGTCTGAACGTAGTGATGCATGCAACGAAATATAACATTAATTTAATCAATGATAATTAACCTTAACAGTAAGTTCCTCGAGATAATATGTAATAGATTAAAATATAAGTAAAATGTGATAATGATCATAAATATTTATTAATTATACAATTATAATCATACATCTCTAGAATTATTACTATAGTATGCAATGTTATCGTAATTATTGTTTTGTTCTACACTGAAAAAAAAAGTATTTTGATAATCACAATACTTGGTATTTTGATAATTACAATACCAAGTATTGTGATTATCAGAATATAAGTCAGTTCAAGATCTATACTCTGCGCAGTAAACTATAATATATGCGCTGCCACTGCCATCGACGTTTTAACACTAACAGTCAGTTTATATGATTTATGCACTAGTAAAAATAGAATTCAACTAACATTTATTATATTAGCTTGAAAAAAATTTATTATTACACTTTTAATTTTAATTTTAATTTGTTTTGTTAGCTTTATAAGTCAATTGATTTGTCCCAATAAAGTGAGGTTATAAATATCTAATAGTCTGTTATATTGGTATACTGATAATCAGTATACCTAGGTATTGTGATAATCAGTATATTTATTGTGATAATCAAAATACCACGTATTCTTAGTAGCACAATACCAAGTATTCTGATTAAAAAAAAAAATATCCTTAGTAGCAAAATACTTTTTTCTTAGTGTAGAAAAAAAAAGCAGCCGCTTCTTCAAAAAAGAAATAATTTCAAAACTTGGCCAAAAATATATTAGCTTCTACTTCCAAGTAATTACTTAGTTAAATTAAATTTTATTTCTTGTTTTTTAATGGAAGCGATACACTTAAATTTTTATCAGAAAAAACTTCTTCAAACTCTTGGCTTGTACACTGATAGAAATTTTAACTAGACTCAAGAGCAAAAATCTTGAACCAAGAACACCAATTGGAAGAAAATGAATTTCTTGAGCCAAGAGAAAAAATTCTTGAGTCAAGATATATTTTCTTAATTCAAGAGAATCTATCTTGACTTAAGAATTTTTCCTCTTGGCTCAAGAAATTCGTTTTCTTCCAATTGGTGTTCTTGGTTCAAGATTTTTGCTCTTAAGTCAAGTTAAAATTTTTATCAGTGTACTTAAAAAAAGAGATAAGAAGAAAAATTATTGAGTAAAATTGACTTGATCCATAAAAAATTTCTTACATTAGATTAAAAATATTTTGACTTAGTTCTCAAGTAACTCAATAATTTACAACAATGATTGTAAAGAAATACGTATAATTTAAAGATATCTAACCCGATATGCAGTAGGTTGCATGTTAATATTATCGGCGGTAGCATCGATAATTGCTGGATAATACAAAAGCAGATACATCACTGTGCTCTGGAATTTATCGAAGCAGACCGTGCTCATATGATATCGATGACATACTTGCATATGACGTACAATATAAACGAAACTAATAAATAAAGCCAATAATTGGTAAGTCAATAGCATTTTTTAATTTATTGGAAAATTTTGATAACAGAATAATAATAATTTTTATTTAAATTTTATAATATTTGAAAATATACTAAAAGTTGAAAATACTGGGTTGGATTGGTATTTTCTAATGCTTTCAAAGTTGAATGTAGTTTTTACGATGTTGAGAAATTTTTTTACTTTTATTAATCATCACTCAATTAGAGAGTTAAATAGATATATATATAGGGAGAAGTTGACGATGAAAAATATCATAATATAAAATTGAGATGAAATGTATATGGCATCATTGGTAATGTGATTGGTCAAATATATCATGTGCATGAAAATGTATGTAATTCTATCTTATATTCAAGCGCGCACATATTATATTCTAGTTTTTAATAAAAAATCCATCATATTTCTGATTTCTAATGCAAGTATGAGAAAAAAAATTAATCTTGTCCACAGTTAACATAATTTTTATTTAAAAAACTTTGCAGTGCTTTCCTTACAACTATTGTAGTACAATATAACAATTGTCACATAATTTAATATAAGCAATTACCCGTGCAAAAAAAATTTCGCTTCATTCTGAACTTAAATCTTAATTTCATTTTGAAGTTCATATTATGACACAAATATGTATTTATTTCTAAAATCAATCTAAATTTAAGAAAAGTTCATATGTAGAAACAAGAACGGCAAAAAAATTTTGAAAAATTTATTTCAAAATGATTTCAAAATCAACTTCACTTGTGACAACGCACTATCGTTATTTAAACGATAGTGCAGAAACTTACAACCACTCTAATAAATTCATTTTCAATTCATAATCATATTAATTTTTTTATATACTAATTAATATCCATTACATATTTATTACATAGCTTTGTAAGATTATTTTTAGATTTAAAATGTACACAGGAAAATATGAATTTAGCACATCGCTTGAAGAAATAAGATAAGAAATAAGGTATGTGTGATTTTAATTTGAGTTTAAAGTTTATTCATTGATAATTCATTACAAAATATGTATTGACAATCCAATTAATAGTTTGAACTTAAAGTAAGTTTAATTTAACTTTAAATCATGTGTAATAAATGAGTAACTGTTTGTAACAAAATTATTTTTCATTATTTGATTACTTTTTGATTAAATCATTTTAAATTTATAAGAAATGTGATTAAAAATTATGTAGCGTGTAGTATGAAAATTCGTATTGAAATTATGATAATTTGAATAATTTTTTTTATAATTGAAGTGTTAGAATAGATTTTGAAAGAAATGTTAGATTAGTTAATTAGTCTAAATTAACAAAAAATTAGACTCAAAATCGTGATTAAATAAAAAAATTATTGCTTATTTATATTAAACTCATAAAAAAATGATTTTAAATGTTAATGATAAATTTGGTGACACGCGTTAATATCTCCGGACAAAATATCCCCGCGTTTTTGTTGGTTTAATTTTGAATAAACACACAAACACACTAAAAAAATAATGTTGAGATTAATTTTCAAATTATTATTGATGAATTTTTATATTTTTAAGAATTTTGTCGCGGGGATATTTTGTCGGGGATATTTTGTCCGGGGATATTAACGCACGTAACCGATAAATTTAGCCTAATTTAAACTAAGATAATTTCAGTACTTCAAATAGTTGATATTTTAAAATATCTAAATTTAGATTGATTTTAGAAAGAAATTCATATTTGTGTCATAATATGAACTTCAAAATGAAATTAAGATTTAAGTTCAGAATGAAGCGAAATTTTTTTTGCACGGGTAGAGTTAAAAATTTTTTTCACCATAAATTATCACATCTAACCATTATTATTAATTATTATTAAATGGAAAAAACATTATTTGAAGCTGTAATTTTTTCAATTTTTCATTTGCAGTATTTCGTATTACCATACAAAATACTATATAATTTTCCGATCGCGCTTCTCGTAAAAAAAAGTGTGATACCTAATATGATTTTTTGTTTTTATTTTGTCACTGACTATGTACTACATTAATGAATTTCTGATGCATCATCAAAAGAATATCACTTCAAGGGTAATTTAAATTTATTCTGCCACACAATCTCAGGATAATTACAATTTTTTTTAATCTTAATTATTTTCAAATAAGATTCTTAAATTACAACGAAAAAAAAAAATGTTGACTTAAAATTTTCTGAGTACAAAAAAAGATTTCAATTCTTTCTCTGCACAAAACAATCAACAGTAAAGAATAGCATGAAGAATAAAAAGGTGAAATTGTTTAAATATTAAGTGTGATGTATTGATCACAGACAAGAACTATCACCGCTTCCTCTTGAAAGCACAAAACTGCTTGGTGGTTGAACATTTGTCTTCATTTCTTGCGCTACTTTGAATAGATCATAGTTATGATTTAACGGTAGAGTTCCTTTGGCTGGATAGGAGATCGAGATGTGTAAGACAAGTTTGGGAAGTACTTACGTAATCATTTAACTAAACTTTACTAAATTAGTACGTGGTGTTACAAGGTAATCCATGATAAACTTTTTTCTTACAATCCCCACTAACATTTGCATCACATCAGCGGGTTGATAAGAAGTTGCTAAATTTTTTATAAACTTGCTATTCCATTTTTTCCAACAAATCGACTTAATGTCACTCACGTGTGATATGTATGTACAGATATTTATACACACGGCTGTTATTATATATTGTATATGTATGTGTACTCGTTAGACTGAAAAATAATGCATAAATAAAATATTGTGTGTAACCTTTGGTTTTGTAAATATATATCCACAATAAAAATTATCTGAATATCAAAATATATTATGACATTTTTACGAGGGAGCCGTGTAGTTGGTTTAATGCACATGTCTTGTTTCTCTATTGAGATCGAAGAACCGTGATTTATCGTTTTTAACTGAGGTAACAGTTTAACGTATATTCTATGCATTTATATACTCTCTAGTTCTACTGAAGAATAAATAACTTAGTTTCAAAAGTTACAATTCCTAAATTTTTTTATTTCTTTCAAATACTTGTTTATTTTTTAAGAATTATTACCGCAGAAATAAACAATTCAAATTTACGGCGATTCCGGTCTTGAGTTGCATTTTAATTTACTCTTTAGATTTACAAACACTGATAGAAAAATAATTTTGATTCAACAAACATTTTTTCTTCAAAAGTTGATTTTTCTTTCAAAATTTCTAGCTGTCTTAATTCAAGAAATAAACTCTTAAGACTAGATATTGATAGATTTCATTCAAGAATTTTTATCTCTTGGTTCAAGATAGGCGATAACATGATTCAAGATATTACCGACTTGTATTAAGGTTGTTCGGACACTAATGCACTTGTAAAGATCAAAAGCTAATTTTTTGATATGTTATGAATTACTATTTCATACGTCTAAATTAATTTTTTGGAATAGATCTGACTAAGGGTTATCATTTAATAAATTATTAAAAAATTGAAATTTAACATGTAGCCTATAGAGACTATTGGCGGATTGCACATATATCGATTTATGTAACTACCTCATAGGAAGATTAAAAAACAAAAAACTTCTTTTCCAGTCAATCAACTTTCGTAGAATACGTCGAAAATAAAATGAAAATTTTCTGACAAAGGCTTTTAAAGATATTTTAATGCAAAAGATGAGAAATTCACGAAAATTTCAGTCCGACATATTTAAAAATAAATAAACCACGTGATTCAGCGCAGTGTGGCAACGTTGCACAGAATATAACGCGCGAATTTTGAATTTTAATAATTCCTATGTATTTTTGCGGGTTATGTTTTTTAACTTAACACTACACGGTGGAATAAATATAAACAGCTGTTAAGCGCAGTGTTGCCAGGTCCACATTTTGTGAAAAAATACTTGACTCAAACGTTGACTATTTATTGTTTTTGTTAATTAAATTACTAAATTATTTTAATTAATCATAATATTAGATAACGGTTTAATTATTGTAATGAATTTTCGTATTCAAATTTTTAATTTTAATGAAAAAAAAATTTAGATTCTATTATGACTTACGGGGTACTGTCCCCGCAACCTTAAGAATGGTTTTTTTTTTTGAGTCATTAATTTATTATGTGAATTTCTATAAATTTTTGTGATAATATTTAATTATAATAAATTATATTTCTTAATAAGTTAAATTAATGAATGATGTGAAGATCGGTAGTTTTTAAATTAATATATTTTTAGTAAATTAAGCCATGAATCCCGATCCGAAAATTCTTTGAAGAATTACTAAATTTTTATTATTACTTCTTCACCATAATAATTTTATCGGTATGAGGTCTCATACCATCAGAGAAAATTTAGGTGAAATTTAACAATTAAAATTCAAAGAAAGATCCACAGATTCGGTAGAATCTGGCGCCAAGTTCCGTTCAAATCTGCTGTAAATGGAGCGCCAGACTACCGACTGTATTTACTGTAAGCAGAACGGTATTTTGAGGTTGCAAAATTTTATTTAATTCTACGGTACTTTTTTTTCCTAAATTGTATATTGTAACAGTAATTCATACTTTATTTGACTGTTATTAATTAATTATATTCACTTATAACAATTAATCTAATTGAAATTATAAAATTTAATCAGCACAAACTATAGCAACGCAAAAATTTCGATCCTGACTTTTTTTTCGATGGGCAAAGTGATCTGCCACAGACTAAATAATTCGAGAATGCATAGTAATCCTTCATTAGATGGGAAACTACAGTTAAAAATAGATATTTCACAGCTTGCATCTACACCCGCCAGGGTGCACTGGAATTATTTTTACATAAACTGTAGTTTCAAGGGGATAGTTTGCTATAAAAAATGCAACCAACGCAAGATTTAATTAAGTTGGTACCAATTGTAAATTTTTATTATAATTACAAAAATAAACAGTTTCACTGAATAAATCGCGCCAAGTCACACGTTCATAAGACTATTAAAAAATTTGTTTTTTACAAAATATTAAAAATTGTAACCGATATGATTGCTTGATTTCGAAATTAGGCCTTTGTTATAAATTTAAAATTAAGAAAAAATTTTGGAACATACTTGGTGTGCGTCATTGTGTATTTCAATTTTTTAAATTTTGCAACCGCGCACACCAAATACGTTCCAAACTTTTTAATTTTTAAATTTGTAACAAAATTTTTTAATTTCCGAAAATCATGAACAATCATATCGGTTACTTGATTTTTAATTTTTTATTTTATATATTTTTGTAAAGAAAAAAACAAATTTTTTTTTCTTAATAGTCTTATGAACGTGGACTTGGCGCGATTTTTTTACAGTGAAACTGTTTTTGTTCGGATTTATTTACTCAGTGACACTTTTTTCGGTAACTGAAAAAAATAACTCGGAAATAACTCCGAAAAACTCGGAATAACTCGATTCCTCGTCTGAGCATTTTCCGAGTTATTTTTTTCGGTTACCGAAAAAAGTTTCACTGAGTAAATAAATCTTTCTTTGAATTTTAATTGTTAAATTCCACCTGAATTTTCTCTGATGGTATGAGACCTCATACCGATAAAATTATTATGGTGAAGAAGTAATAATAAAAATTTAGTAATTCTTCAAAGAATTTTCGGATCGGGATTCATGGCTTAATTTACTAAAAATATATTAAATTATATTTCATTATAATATTACTATATTTTCACAATTATGTTAAATCGATAATCTATAAAAAATTTCTTTATTTACTTCAATAAAATCTTGAATAAAGAAATTATTATTTAAACCAAAAATTTAAACTTTTTTAAACGATAACGTTATTTTGGTTAAAAAACTTAAATGTATCGATTGAAGATAATATAGTTTTGAGTAAAGATACAAGACTTATCCAACGGAGACATACATTTCTTAAGCCAAGAAAATCTAAACCAAGACAAGAAATTCTTGAAGCAAAATAATCATTTTTCTTCCAAAATAAATTCTTAGATCAAGAAAATATCTCTTGAGTCAACATAAATTTCCTATCTGCGCAAAAAAAAATCTTGAATTATCAAGTATATAATTTTGAAGAACTTAATCTTCTTGATTTGAGTAGAAATATTATTGAACTATAAATTTTTCTTAATTCAAGGAAATTTTACTTGATTCAAGAATTTTTCCTCTTGATTTAAGACAATGGAACTCTTCAAAATTATTTTCTTGTTTCAAGAATTTTTCTCTAGATTCAAATTAATTTTTTTTCCAGTGCATGGGCTGTGAAATTATAGTAAAATCACTGAAAATTCTTTAAAGCCTAACGTGTAATTTATTTTTTTCAAATTCATAATTACGATAGTCAAAATTTAAAATAGATTGAAAAATTTATAATTTATTTTAATGATGTACAAAAGTCCCGAAACCACGCAAATAAAATGTAATTTGATACTATTGATTATTTATTTTATTTAATTAAATTACCGCAAATAGCAAGTATATAAATTTAATGAAGACAATTGGATCTGTTAAACAACAAATTTATTTTACATGTTTGTTAATCAAGAAAATAAAGCAGAGTTGTACATTTAAATTTCAGCCGCTTTATAAAAAATTACGTTATTGTATTGTAACGTAATTGATAAGGGTTTTTTTATAGAAATAGTATTTTGTGTTGTGCTGTCAGGGATGAAACTGGCTATTAATATGGTCGACTGCCTTCGAACCCTCCACAGAATATCCCTATAGCATAATATCGGTCAATCAAAGCATGTTTAGTGTTAAGTCTATATCATTGCTCAAGGTATGACATTTGGATATCCATAACGATAGCTCATCAATTGATAAGGGTTTTTAAAATTGGTTTGGAAAAAAATTCGCTGATTCAAATTATCAACTAAATTTTACAACTTGTCCGGTAAATTTTGAAAAAAAACATAATTTTGTGAATTTTTGAATTATTTGATTCAAATTTGCGAAAAGTTTGAATTCAAAATCTATTTAGATTATTTATTTACAACCAAACTCAACAGCCGTAGCCATTAACAGGGTTAATAATCTTTACAAAGTAATTATTCTTAAATCATTTTAGTCGAGTAGGTAAACATAAAAAATAAAAATAACAAAAGAAAAAAGTAACAAATTTTTATGATGAAAATTTGAGCAATTATAGACATAAATTAACGCCATTTCATAAAATAGTTTTCATAGAGAATTAGGAGAATTATAAAAAATTTACGTAAACGTAAAAATATTCAATTTTCTGAGCGGAAATTTAAAAATCATAGTATTAGTAATTGACAATACAAAACGCCCTTAAAACTTTAAACACTTCCTTTAAAATTTCTGCAATAAAATATTTAATGTAGTCTTCAAGTGGTAGGTGTTAAAACTCAAATACTAAAAAACTAAGACTTTAATAACAGTTCAGTGTCAAGTACAAACTATCAAATTAAAATAACTATAAATTATTATTTAGATCTTCAGATTTTTCACTTAAAGTTTCGGGTGAATAAGAAATTTTTATTTTTTTTATTGACCAAATAGCAAAATACAAAATAATTTTCTCCATATTTCAATTACCGCATTATTATAGCATTATTTACCATCCGATTTGTGTGTAAATAATCAATCTCCACAAAATTATCCTTAAAAAAAAAACCCTTTTACATATTATTAGTACACCGTTGTTAGTTGAAAAACTTTTTTTTCACATCTAAAATTTCGTTCAATTCAACTAAAAAAAGGCCATTCGGCAGCCGAAATAGAAGTAGATTTCATGGTGAATAATAAAAATACTACTAGGGTTGCGTACGAAAAAAAAAAATAAATTTCTGTTTGATTAAACAACAAAGACGTCAAAACGAATGCAAAAGTAAAATTTCATTAAATCTGTCTGAGAAAGCAGGTGATTTTTGGCCTAGACTGATAATGAGGTACACTAATTAAAGCTTATTTAATAAGCTTTCAGATGCCATTTATAGAACTTTGATAAGATATCGCGTTCAATTGTAATTGCACGAAAATACGGTGAAAGTGAAAATTTTTGCGATTTTTGAAAATTTTTGAATTGCTATTATTCCTAAACTATTTAATTTGGAGAAATAAATAAGTACACAAATTGAAGCTTATTAAATAAGCTTTCTAATGCAATTTACAGAAATCTGATAGGATGTGGCGTTCCATTGTTATTGCACGGAAATAAGGTAAAAGTGAAAATTTTTGAATTGCTCTCATTTCTAAACTAATCGACAGATTCGGCTCATTTTAGAACTTAACCTCGGAAATCGTCCTAAGAATAAGTATGTTACGTTTTATTGAGATCCGTATAGAATTACGGAAGTTAGAGAAGAGACAATGCCGATTATATCGTATATATATATAAACTATTGAACCATATGCATTTTTTGAATCCGCTTGACGAGTTGAGTCGAAATATAGCAAAATTTTTCAAAAGTTCCGTCATGAGAACCAATGCAATAGTTATATTTCTATGAAATCTACACTGATAAAAATTGACTTGACTCAAGACCCGAACTCTTGAACCAAGATTACCATTTTGAAGAAAATGATTTTCTTGAGTCAAGAGAATAAATTCTTGAGCTAAGAAATTATTCTTGGTCTAAGAAAATTTTCTTGAGTCAAGAATTTATTCTCTTGACTCAAGAAAATCATTTTCTTCAAAATGGTATTCTTGGTTCAAGAGTTCGGGTCTTGAGTCAAGTCAATTTTTTTATCAGTGTACTAAAAAGGTCGCGCATTGGAGGCTACAAAAATGCACTCCCTTTACACATTCCTAGTTTTGAGAATAAAAATTTATAACTAATACCAAACAAAAAAAGAGTATATCTGTTTTTTTTTATTAAAAAAAAAGTCAATAGTCAATAAAATATATGTTTTTTCACCGCCTCGGTGGAGAAAATCCTCTTAACTTTATGAATATTCATAATAATTAACCATTATTTAAAAAAAATAAAAAACCGATCATTGAACCTTGCGCAAATCTATAAACTTGTGAAAAATGATCCTCATTGGACAATAAATGTTATAATAATGTAGCAGAGTACGATGTAAAAAGATTATCCTGCCAAAAGTCTAAGTCACTTTGTTTAAAATATACAGAGAAAGACATAGACACATTAAAATAGGTATTGCACGACTACGGCAGTCTTTTTTCCTCTGCTCTGTTTTTTTATCATTTTATTCCATTCTATTTTATTTTTATTGTGTTTTTTTTCCCCACTGAACGGGGTGGAACTGAAGTGGGGTAACGTACGAGTCAGGGTGATAACACTCTGGTGGCGGTCCCGGGAAACTCGCTGGGGTTGGCCCGTAAGCGCTCAGTCGCGAACAAACCGTTACGCGGAACTGTCTTATCACGCGTATTCAGTCTGTGTAAAGTTTACTAAATTTTTTTTTTTTCAATGTTAACAATTTAATTGTGACTCTGATCTTATGTTTTTGCTACGAGATCATACTTTAATATTAATGGAAGTGGAGTGAATATTTTGTGAATTTATATAAACTCATTAACAAAGAAAAAAAAAATATTAATCCATGGAAAACATGCTTCTGTTTATGGGTCATAAAAATTTAAGGATTACGAATTTTATTTTTACATAAAATGTAAATCAATTTACTAATTTTTTACGCGAAAAAAAAAATTGCCGCGAGCAATGTGAATATTTATTAATATTTAACAAATAAAAATATTTATTAATATTTAACAAATCATTTATGAGAGACGACTTTTTAGTCCTTAAAAAATATTTCTTAGTATTTAAAAAAATTTATTAATATTTAATAAATGAATATCAGATTTATTAAATACAAACAAATAATTTTAAATACTAAGAAATATTTATTTAATAACAAAAAGTGGTTTCTAATAAATGATTTGTTAACTATTAACAAATATTTTTTAATACAAATAAATCCTTCTATCAGTTTAATATTTATAAAATGAAAAAGTAAATATAAATATGATGAATAAATGTTTAAAGATAGTTTTAGTCGGAAACATTTATTGAATCAAGTACTTGGTCGATATAATGGTATCGTATTTCTCTTACGGAATGACAACCTCCGCAATATCGCAATATCGCGTTCTATAAATTCGATAAAATACAGTTTTTTCCAGTCTTACCGATCGGGTGTTTTTCGTGTTCGTTATTGAGTCAACCATCCCATCACAATATCTCTAATTCATTTGTTCGTATTTTATTTGCGGATACGCTTTTTTCTGTATTACACTGTGTAGGAAGGAATATATTTGGTTTTCGATTGAAAAAAATAACAATGGAATAGGAAAAGGGAAATTCTTTTTTTTTAAGCTTAATCATTAACAAGGATTACGCGGGATGGATTTTAGAAACTAATTGCCGGTTTTTACTTAGTAGGGATGTTTTTTGTATTGTTATTTTTCTGGAAAAAAATTGGATGGAAATTTAAATAAAAACTATGGAAGGAAAAAATTTTTTAACTAGGTCAGACATATCAAATTGTCCGAAAACAATGAGAGGTCATGTAGAAATTGAATCTATAACGGAGTTATTTTTCTTTTTTTAATTAATGGATTTTTTTTTTTTATTGGCAAGCCAGATAAATAATGAATATAAAAGTAAATAAATACAGCGTTATAAATTATGGGATAGAGTTTCGATGGATTGGATTACTTGGAATTAATGATTTTAAGAGAAATAATGGTTTAAAAAATTTATTTTTCGGGTAAAAAATTTTTTTTAAAAAAGAAAATTAATAAACTCGACAATGAAGAGCTAATGTTCCCTAAGGGTAGTTGAAAAAAAATGTATAAAAGTTTGAAAAAAGTCGAGTATCTTAAAGTTGATATAATTAATTTTATAAAGTTGAATTTTTAATTTTTGGAAGAAAATTTCGAAAAAAAATTTTTTTATTTTGAAATTTTTATACTGTTGGAATTTACTAAAAATACGTTCTATTTTTTAAAAGTTAAAAATAACTTGACTCAAAAGATAAAAAGTGGAAATTCTGAAGTAAAATGAAAAACTAAATATTTTTAGCGGAAAAGTTATGGAAAAAAATAAAAATTTTTTTTTAATAAACTACTCTTATAAAGTTCTGTAAAAATGAACGTTTCAACCGTGACAATAATTTAAAACTATGACAACAATTCACACTTTTTCCGCGATCAAAGCGCCGCGTCTGCTATGTTTAACTGCAGTGATTCTTGTTTTACTTTTCCGCGAAGAATATGAAAGCTCACCTTCGTGATTAAACAACAGAATTCAAAAGAATGGACCCCAATGAACGTTTTACATCTATATACCGATGCAGAGTACTCTTTGAGGTCAATTTTTTTTAATTCTTTTAAATACTTTTGTTTATTCAAGACTGGTAATTTAAGTTGCAGATATAACTTTTACAATTTTAAAATCTAAAATTAGTCAAAAATAAAGTATAATTTTCTCTGAAGACTTTAATCATTTTAAAATGGATAGAAATTGAAAAAAATGGTTAATTTTTAAAAATAAAATTATTTAAGGTTGAGTTATAATTAACAAATAGACTTATCAAATGATATCAGCAGTATACGCTGTAATATATATATTACACAATCCTACAATCCTACAATACATGCGTTAAAATATGCATCGCGTAGTTCAATCTCGCGTATATTAGTAAGTATAGCATAACACCATTTTCATTACCATAGTATCAAGCATTATTGCGATAACTAAACTAATTAGCTATTAGTTACTCAAAATTAATAAATAATGATGAGCGCAACACTCGACTATACTGCGATGCAATTATTATTATATAAAGTCAACTTGAAATTGAGATGCACTCAAGTAATCAGCAAATTACATGGCATAAGTAGTATACAGAACTCTTGGAAGCCCTTTTAGTAGTCAAGTAGACCGTGATCGTTAAGAACGTATAAATATCTCTGCACATTATATGTCTATAAATTTTTAATATAAGCTAACCTGTCAATATTTTATTATTATTATTATTATCATTATTATTATTATTATTATTATTATTATTATTATTATTATTATTACTATCATTATCATTATTATTAATAATTATAATTATCATTATTTAATTAAATATTTAATCATAATTAATAATAATAATAATAATAATAATAATAATAACAATAATAATAATAACTGTTTATTTAGTAAGTTTGCTATTTGTTAATACAAGTTATAAAAAAAAAATAATAATAATAATAATAATTATCGTTGCAGTTATAATTGGGTCATATTTTTTTCCAGAAATGTAAAATTAATTAAGCGGCAAAAACAAAAATTTATCAATTTTTAATTATATAACACGATAATTAATGTAACAAGAGAGTTTTGATTCGAGGCCGTGAATAAATTAAAATTCATTCAAACGGATGCAATTAGGATGAAAAATAATCAATAAGTTTTATCACTCATTATTTATTATAGTAATTAAAAAAAATAAAACGTTATGATTGTTGAAATAAAAAAAAATGAAAAATAACTATTGTTGTTTTTAAATCTAAAATTGTACATTAATCATAATCCTCTTAGATTGTGATTACTGGAGTGTTGCGTGCATGTGATTGTGTCGGTGTCTATTATTGTGAGTATTTATACGCGTTGACGTTGTTTACAACTTTAGTATTAAACGTCAAGTGCTTTAAAGACAATTTATTATTCAACTGTTTGTTTTATCACATCACATCACTAATAATTTTTTTTTTAACGGGCATTAGTGTCTGTAGTTATAAAATTAAGCTTATTAATTGTTTCAATAATAATATTAATAATAATAATTGTATTAAATTGTAGAACTTCTGAGTAATATGACAATCAATAATCGACGATAAGAAAGTAACCGAAAAAAATGGTGTCTGCAAATGACTAGCGGGTGTTGAAAAGAATTAGTGGTGTGTGGCTGCGGTGACTTAATTCTTTAAAGAAAAATCACGTCATGAAGGAGAACCGTCAAAGATGGTTACAGGCCATTTGGCCGCTGATAGCCGTCCTCTGTCATCAATCAGGTAACTTTCCCCGTTATTCTTTTTCAGTGTCTCATTTATTGCCCTTAAGACTAACATATAATACTCCCTCGATATATGAGCTGACACCACAACTTTGTCTCTCTCTTTCTATTTTTATATAACCCTCGATTAACTGTTCGTTGAAACTGAGGCTAAAGCTAAAGTATCAATCGCCAATTATCTGTTTTTTTTTAACTCACATTGCATTGTGACTTTTTCTCTCGAAGTTAAGGAAAGAAAATTATTTCTTGATAAGACACGTTCACAACCCGAAATTGAATAGACGAGTTGGGTCGTTTAATTAAATAAACAAATTTGAAAAAGGTTGAAAACATAAAACTTTTCGGCCTTTATTTAAATAAGCTCGAATACATATATCGTTATTTCAAGCTTTTCCGGAAAAAATCTGATAACGGTTCACCCTAAAAGATTAAAACGTTTAAAATAATGTTTATTTATACGTTATTGTTTTTGACTTACTCTTTTTGAAAACTTCTCAAGAGGTTCAAACGAATTTTTTACTTTACAGTGAAATATTTTTTGTCATTGTATGAAATGTTAAACTTTAACATTTTAGTGTGTTGATTCAACAGAATCGTTTGATCTGTTTTACAACATTGATCGAAGGATTTAGTACGGAATACTAAACTGGTTTAGTAATAAAATTTTTATTCATTTATTTGGGAGAAACAAATATTTTCTACCCATCAATATTATTTGTTACAGTTTAATAAATGATTTCTTTATATGAACAAAGCCTTATTACATGCAAATAAATATTTATTTCCACCAAATAATATTTAGTAACAGGTACTAAATATTTTTTTGGTAAGTATTGTCGGTAGATGGCTATGCGTTAATTCCAATGTTTATGTGTTACATAACCTATTCACTGACTTAGATTATTTTATTCAGCTCGATTTTGGGAGATTTATCTTTCCTTTGAAAACACACATACTCCCAATAAATGTCTTCTATTTATGTCTTTTCTCAGTGGAGATTAGTTTATATTTTTCAATTAGTCTATTATTGATATGTTAAAAACTTGTTTAATTTTAAATTTTATAAATGTCTCAAAAAAAAAAATATAATTTAATGAGATTCTTTTCTTTACAATACCTTATATTTTTACTTAAAATTATTTACTTTAATTATTTTTATTTATTGCACGACTCATGATGCGAAGCATCAGAGAGTGCTTTACGATCGAAAAATTTTTTTCGCCTCATTTTAGCAACTATTTTTAGTATTATAGCCTTGTTAGTTCACGGAATCAAGATATTTTGCATACTATTGTCGAGATAATTTAATCGAGATTAATTCCATACTTTCTAAAAATTGATTTACTGCAATAGAAACGGAAAAAAACATCAAAATAGGTCAAAAAATTTTCCTGTCCGTCATGTATGAAACCCCGGAAACACTGTAACTTGTGAAAAAATCAATTATTTGAGTTAAATTTTTTTTTTTTAATTCTAATCGACGATTGTAGGTCACTGAATGCGAATGGTTAATTAATTCTGTGTCGTTTAATTACAATTAATAAAAAACGAAAACTACAAGACTGTATATCTATATATATCCATGTAAAATTAACATGGATGGTGATATATCTATATCTATAGATATTATTTACATTTTATTCCACCAGGGGCGCTTGTGCAGTACCTTCCTACTTCAGCTGTTTTTTCGGCAATTAATTTTGAACGACAAGTTTTTTTTTCTTTTTTATATTTCATAATTAAATGAGCATTATGAGTCGTGCACTTTTGGATTTTCCAAACTTTTTTAAGTTAAAGAGTTAGGTTACACGCTAAAATTAGTTAAAAAATTAATTTAAGTAAATTAAGTTAAATACTACTAAATATTTATTTGGTGGAACTAAATGGGCTTTAATAAATTATTTAGTACCTATTACTAAATATTTGGTAATGAAAGACTTGTTACTAAATCTTACTAAATAGAACTAAATCCTTCTATAAGTATACAAAAATACTAGCTGTTACTCGCCCGCTCCGCTGGGCGCTTTATAGAATTGCATTATTGGATCTAGACTTGAAATTTAATTAGAGCATTGTTTTGACTTGCGCAGATTTCCAATTCTATCGAATTGGCATCCACCTTTTATCCATGTAATTATTCTAGCTAATATTCATTGTAACTTTCAATGTGGAATCATTATAACATTTCCGTGTCTTTCTTACAAAAATTCATAATAATTGATATGAAAAAAAAAATTTGTAATGAGCATTGAAAGTTTTAGTTAAAAAAATTGCAGGTCTCATAAGTGAAGAAATCTGCCTAGTATATAAACATAACCAATAGAATTAAAAAATTTATTTTAAACAAATTACAATCGAGTAGAATAAATTTAGTTACAATAAAAATTCATTATTTCTGAGTCAAAAAAATATAGATTCCGGATAACTAATCACCACTATATCATTTACTAAAACCTTCTCCGAAACACGCTGCATCTTATGGTATAAGTATTATTCCAATCGGTTCAGTAGTTTTCGCAGTATAACCGGATAAAAAAACCGGCTCTCCATTTATTAGTATAGATTATTCGATACTTAGCAATGCTCTGAAAAAAATTAAAAAATTTGATTAATATATCGCGTGCCTAAAGGTAAAAGGACATAACAATTTATGCGCCCTTTTACCTTTGCAAAGGTAAAAGGGCGCATATTTTTTTTTTTTATTGCCAATCGAGTAGTAGACACATTCTGCGCTTAAAATTGAAAAAAAAAAAATTACAAAGGTAAAATGGCGTATGTCTTTAATTATACGCCCTTTTACTTTTAAGAATTCGAAATTTTGGTGATCTAAAGGTGAAAGGGTGTATAATTTTTTTTTCGGCCAGTTTACAAAAGAACATATTCGTAGTTTAAAAATGTGAAAAAAAAACTTTCTGTGGTAGCAGCGGCGTAAACCTTAGCTATACAATTTTTTAAAGTTAAAAAAGAAAATATATCTAAAAAACGACATTTGGCCAAACCTGAAATGGAAGGTACACAGTAAAAAATTTTGCGTCATTGCGTCAAAAAACTTAGTGTTAAAAATTTTTGTGTTAAATATTTAACACTTTTATGTGTAAATTTAACACTTATTCTGTTAAATCAACACAAAAAAGTGTTAAATATTTAGCATAAAATTTTTTAACACAAAATTTTTTAACGCAATGACGCAAAATTTTTTACTGTGTAGATTTCACTGAATGATATCCTTGATTAAATAACGTACATAAGTCGGTTGTACTACACATTGCCTGAAAATAGTTCAATTGCAATCATAACTTTGAAAAAATAACTAAAATTTGTCAAAATGTCAATATTATAAACGTCGAATTATTCATTTTAAGAAATAGTTATTATAAAATTTAGATTCTGGATGCTTGATCATGATGAAACAGCTGCTCAGTGAACGGAAACAGTAATTATATTCAACAGGGCGATAAAAACGGGAAATTTCAAAATATTTGAATGTTATCTGTCATTGTGATTTTTTTTTATTACTTAATTTTTACGTAATTTGTCTTTGATTGATTTATTTGCTATTTGTTGATATCAAACTTTGTATATGAGGCTGTTATTTGAGTATAACTTGTCTTGTGAAACCATTATTTAACATTTGGTATAAAAAATACAATTTTTTTTATGCGCCCTTTTACCTTTAAGTAGTACTTTTCTTAAAGGTGAAAGGGCGTATGTCGAGATACGCCCTTTCAGCTTTACGATACCAACTTTTTTTTTTTTCACAGATTTTTACGTTTCAGACAATTTCGAACCGAATGGCAAAAAAAATTTTCTTATATGCCCTTTCAGCATAAATCCCTATTAACCCTTAGCTATAAGTCCTTTTACCTTTTAGCACGCGATATAGTTCCTACGGCGAAAAATATTTTTAATGTTTTCTATTTACCTAATGCTCTACCCTACGTGTCATGCATGCTGAACAGTGTCGGTATGTATGTTTAAAGCTCTTAATCTCTCGGAGTCGAGCTGAGCATGAATTTTGTAAAAATACTTGGATTGAAATTTTAATGTCGAAAATTTAAAGATTAACAACTCAAAGTAGATTGAAAAAAGTTTATGATTACAGCAAAACCTTTTTATCTTTAAAAGTACACAGTTTTCAACCCAGAAACTTCGGAACAAAACAATGTTGAGTACGGTTCTTTTGCATTATTCAAAGACCGGGAAACGCTTTTCGAAATGAAATTCAAATGTCATAAACAGCTCTATTGGCTATCATTATTATTATTAATATTATTGTTATCATCATTGTGGATTTTAATTATTAAAACATGAATTTCAATAATTATTTATTAAAATAAAGCGATCGTGACAACGAAAATAATAATTGTATCATGAAAGTTGCTTGCGTCATTCTTGACCCATGATGCTAATTGTGATAACAGACGTTTATGTTGGCTTACGACGGGAATATTCACGCCCACTATGAAAATTGAAATAAAAAACCCGGAGGTGAAATGCTCTTTTCGAATATTTTAAGTTATCAATGCAAAGATACTTCTTACATTTTTTACATGGCTGGCAATTATTCAAGCTGTAAGAAAAGATTCATTTACTTGCGACAATTCAAAGGTCAATTTATAAAAAAGTTATCTTCTCTTTATGGGACAAATATTTTAAAAACTTTATGAAAATTTAAGTTAATTTTTCTTTAATTAAAAATAATTGTCAAGTGTACTAGATTTACGTCAATATTGATGAAAATATTTAATAATCCTGACGTTTTCTAAAAATTTTAATATCGCTTCATCTTACCGTGAATTCATTAAAATATACGCGTATATTAAGCTACGGATATTTATCGGAAGCCACATATCCGTTGCCGGATTCCAGCATAACGAACGTACATCCTCAATACTTCGAGGTCACAGGATTAATTACCAAATTCTATGGCATTTTTTATGGCATAACCACAATAACAATAAAAATATGTTATTTTATCGTAAAAATTGTTTAACTTTATCAGTAATTATTTATATTATTAAGAGAATAAGAGAAATTATGTGTACAGGATAGTCATATGATAAAGTCGGTTTTTTTAGTGAAATTTATAATTAAGAAATGACCTTGTATCTTGTGAAACATTGACATTTTTAAAGATATAAGCTCATCCCGATGTTACACTCATCAAGACCTTTCATTTGAGTACCCACATCAATTTTTCATATATTTATATATATATTATATATATGTATATATGAAAAATATATCAAAATGAATGTGGGTACTCAAATGAAAGCTCTTGATGAGTTTAACATCGTGATGAGCTTACATCTTTAAAAATATCAATAATTAAGAAATGGCTTTCCATCTTGTGAACTATTAACATTTTTAAAGATATAAGCTCATCTCGATATTACTCTAATCGAGACCTTTCATTTGAATACCCACATCAAATTATCATATATTTTATATATTTATATATATTATATATATACGTATGTATGAAAAATATATAATAATGCATGTGGGTACTCAAATGAAAGCTCTTGATGAGTGTAACATCAAGATGAGCTTATATCTTTAATAACTAGGTGACAAGATACAACATCATTTCTTAATTATTGATATTTTTAAAGATATAAGCTCACTGCGACATTACATTCATCGAGACTTTTCATTTGAGTACCCACATCAATTTTTCATATATTTATACATATTATATATATGTATATATGAAAAATATATCAAACATGCATGTGGGTACTCAAATGAAAGCTCTCGATAAGTGTAACATCGTGATTAGCTTACATCTTTAAAAATGTCAATATTTAAGAAAGTACGGTTCAATTTAACAAAGGCCATTATTTAATAAAGCAAAATTTTATTTATTCATAGTTCACAAGTCACGACAGTCACATAGTGACTGTAAGGTTGCTAGTTTTATTATTATTATTATTATTTCATCACTTTTTTAAAAAGTCCCTCTTTACTGTCAAAAAGGTCCAAAAAAATTCCAGCTTTTATTAAAAAAAAACCCCAAATACCTTGGTCGAAACATCCATGTTACAAAAGAAGCATCAATCAAACATTAAAAAGTCAAGATTAATGCGCAATTTGAAATGTTTTATATTTTCCATCAATGTTATGTCTAAAAATTCATTTTTATAAAACCTTTGAATCGACGAACTGTACGTAATTAAACCTTACAACTATAACGTTATATATTTTTCGCTGCTTCATTTCATCAATTCACTGCTTACAATTTCTATCCTGCAGTAATTTCCAATCTCGAGACACGCAAAATATAATTATATACTAACGTTCCTGAAAAGGCATTTAATTTTTAATAATCGACTGTGACGAAGCTGTATTTACGAAATAGAGCGTCGACGAGACTGAGATATCCGCTAACTTAATAGGATTGTCCATCAACTTTAACGTATTTATAATAACTAACTTCCAATGAACGTTAATATAAAGTACATTAAATAAACTTACAGATAAATTGTCCCAATTAATTTTAAATAAAAAATTTCTAATGTAATTGATTAGAATAATTCACATGAAAAATTTAATTCATGCTTAACAAAACCAATTGTTACTCTATAAAGTTAATTTGACAAATTGTAATTCAGCCTAATAACAATTATTTATTGGAGTGTAATTAATCCTTTAGAACTAGCTTTTGTTATTTTACGACCGTCATAGAAATGTTATTGTTCTACTGAACGACCAGAGTAGCAAGTTATTATTGGAATTTTAAATAGTGCCGCGTTGTTACACTAATTCGAATAATTACTCCAATTTAACAAGCTTTTGTGTCATTTCTCGTTGCCTTTAGTTGATGTTTAAAATATTCCATTTTTATGAGTTTAATTATAAATTAATAATATAAGTTATAAAATTGTTAGTACAGTAGTATTAAAAAGAATTTCATAATTAAAAATTATTTTAAATGCGAAGTAATCAAATTTTTAAAACTTCCTGAAAATTTTGTAAATTCAATCTACGTAGCCTAATAATAAATAAAAAAATTAAAAAATAAGTTTCCGGGATATTTAATCAAATAATTAGGTTTGAAAATTGTAATTTTTACATGTGAATGGAGATTCCACCAGCCGTGTATTTGTTTAAAAATTTAATGCAATTAACGATTTAAAAAAAATTTTATTTTCATTGAATTTGATTGAAAAAATAATAAGCTAAAGATTAAAACAATAAAAAAGTAGCTTTCCGAAGGTATTACGGAGATATTTTATATTTTTTATGAAAAATCACTCGGAACTTGCGTTCTTTAAAGTCTTGTATTTGACTTGGCAACATCGCTTGCGCAGTAACTTGGCGCATAAGTAACCGCGGTTTTTTAAATGCTAGAAGATCTTTGTCATTGTAGTTAAGTAGTAGACATCAATAAATTTTAAAGTTAGGGAACTCTTGCGGTGTTGTCCAGTGTATATCAGTAATTCAGAGCGCTATATTTTTTATTAGTCAATTAAATGTTAATAATTATTGAATGAGTAAATTTTTCGGAAATTTCCTCAAAAATGTTATTAATTAATTCAAAAATTAATTTTAAGATCCATAACTAAAGTATTTAAATATATTATTTTTTTATAAACATTCTTTACACTAGGAGGGTACTTGGATCTCCTTAAGGAGATCCACGCGAAGTAGTCAAATTTCTAAAACTTCCTAAAAATTTGTAAATTCAATCTACGTAGCCTAATAATTAATAAAAAAATTAAAAAACAGTAGGTTTTCGGGATATTTAATCAAATAATTAGGTTTGAAAATTGTAATTTTTACATGTGAATGGAGATTCCACCAGCCGTGTATTTGGTTAAGAATTTAATGCAATTAACGATTTAAAAAAAATGTTATTTTCATTGAATTTGATTGAAAAAATAATAAGCTAAAGATTAAAACAATAAAAAAGTAGCTTTCCGAAGATATTACGGAGATATTTTATATTTTTTATGAAAAATCACTCGGAACTTGCGTTCTTTAAAGTCTTGTATCATATTTATTTGACTTGGCAACATCGCTTGCGCAGTAACTCGGCGCATAAGTAACCGCGGTTTTTTAAATACTAGAAGATCTTAGTCATTTTAGTAAGACAGTAAACATAAATAAATTTTAAGGTTAGGGACACCCTTGCGGTGTTGTCAAGTGTATACCAGTAATTCAGCGTGCTATATTTTTTATTAGTCAATTAAATGTTAATAATTATTGAATGAGTAAATTTTTCGGAAATTTCCTCAAAAATGTTATTAATTAATTTAAAAATTAATTTTAAGATGCATAACAAAAAAAGTTCTATGTGTTATTTTTTTATAGACATTCTTTACACTAGGAGCGTGCTTGGATCTCCTTAAATTAAGTAAAATAGTCAAATTTTGGCTAATTTCACTATCACACTATTTTTTAGGATTTTACTATAAGCGATCTTTAAATATTTAGTCGTAAAAGAGAATTAACTTCAATTTATCGTTCCAAGTATTGAAAAAACTTGAGAATAATTTTTATTTCTCGGATGAAAGTTTAGATTCAAATTTAAAAGGGGAAACCGATAAAAAACATGTTGATAATAATTATATGCGAGAATCTAAAGTACTCTACAGAGAAAAGTATACTATGAGTATTCGAATGCATATACTAAGTATTTGAAAGATTATATTTAAAGTTAACGAATTTAAATATTTATAAAAAAAACTTAAAAGTTCTTATTACGTTTATTGAATCGCAAATCTTGAGCGTGCTCAACTTTCATTGAAAAATGCTTTGTTGATACACTTGAGTTAAGTCATATTGTATCATCGTAAAAATATTATTACAAGCTCACTAATATAATTGAGAAAATTGTCAAGTACTCTAGTACTTGTGAATAACGCATTCGAATTTTTAAAAATTCACAAGTATTTTATTTATGTATCTTTTTCAAATTTTCGAGACTTTTTTCTTAATAGATCTTCTGTGAAAATAATTTTAGTGAATATTCTGGATTTTCGGTTCGATCCCTTGAGATTTTTAAAGCTCCCTTAAGTCAAGGGTAAACAATGCAACTTTCCCAGCCAAGCCGAGTGCTCATGTTAACGTCATTGGATTATGCAAATTTCAACAAGAGTATTATTTTGTATCGAGAGACTTTAGATTTTTTTATTGATACTTTGTTGATCTATTTGCGCAACTCTAAGTTAAAATTGCATCTCTTGTTGTCTTTAGGATTTATCAAAGACTTTGTCGGCTAATAAGTATAAGTACCTTTCAAAGTATAAGAAAATTTTCAAAATTTTTAGTTTCCAACTTTACTACGGCTATCCCATTCCAATATTTAATAACTACAAAATTTTTAGTCCTTTATTGTTGTATTTTAAGTACTTTAAGTCAAAAATCTGGTATTTATAAACTTAAAAATTTTTTATTAAGATATATTCTATATTTAAATCAAATTTTTTATCAAAAGTGCTGCATTTGTCACTCTTTTGCTATTAATATAAAAATAAATAAAAAATTGCATTCAATTCCTGGCATATGCAAAGTTCAAATTTTTCGCTATTTTGTTTAAATATTAATCCCCAAAAATGCTGTTTTCATAAAATTACATTTAAAGTAAATAAATAAATAAAGTTCCAGTGCGATAAAAAATAATAATTTTATATTTTATGTTTTATTATAATTTTATAATTTAATTATTAATTAATTATTATTTTAATTATTAACTATAATTTAATTAAAATTATAATTATAATTTATGAAATATGAATAAAAAAATGTTCTTTTTCAATTTTTGAAAAGATTTTCCTCCTTAAGTCTGAATATTCTTCATATATTATAAAAATATTTCGTCAAACAAAAGGTTAAAAACTCTATCGATTTATATAATAGTCTAAAGAACAAATAATATTGAAAGAAAAATATTTTTAGCCAATGAAACATATATTTCTAAAAGGCTTAGCATACTTTAAATAAGGCGTTACTTGTTTGAAAAAAAAAAATTAGTTAGAGTATCAAAGTCTTTTCGGTTTTTGACAATAATTACAATCCATTGATCAAAAAGCAAACTTTTGCAATGAAAAAAAGAAAATTCCGAGATAATTAATTTGTAATAAAAATACTAAGAAAAATAACAGCACTTGAGAGTCAGTCTACCGAAGGAATAAATAAAAAAAAATATACGTCGCTTCTAGAAGATTAACTGGTGATTAAAATGAAAGAAAAGTTGAAGTAGAACCGAGAACTGTAATTTAAATATTTATTGTCCCTTTCCAACTATGTATCCAAGTATTTTTCACCTGATAATATTTTATTTATAGTTCTTATTTGTTTCTTTTGATAGCATATAATTTAGTTTTACAACTGCGTTGCTTTGAAAAGTGACGGCAACAAGGAGGCGGGCGCTCTGGTGCTCTGACGATACGGTACGATACGAAACGAAATATTATGAAGAAAACAAGTTTCTTGGATAATCAAGGAGCAGTAGATGGAACTCTACTTCTGCAATAATCTCCTGTCAGACCTGAGAAACTTTCAAACTAATATTAATAATACGAAACTGTAAGCGGAACAAGTCATCGTCTGTCCTTCTGGCTAGATTTGTAACTTGATTAATTTCGCTGGTTATAATTGCCATCTTACAAACTTTCTGTCCGACTGATGCTCTAATAAAATATGCTTTAATGCACACACTAAAAATTAACTTCACTTTGATATTTACCAACTCGCTTTTATTTTTTAACAATCTTACACCGAATAATTCTATTTTTTTTCTTTTTTCAATTTAATCAAGTTTAAATTACCCTGATCACAATAAATCACGATTACTGATCAAACACTTAGACTTTGTAATGAATGCTCTCATTAACCTGAAATAACTTTTATAAATTTCATTATTTTTTCTCACTAAAAATTGTAAATTTTTGACGGAGCTCTTGATCTAGTTTTTTATGTTTTTTTTATTAAAACAACAATTAAATGACAATATCATTGATTAAAATACATTAAATACCATAAATAATAAATGATACCAATTAATTTATCAGCTGAAATGAATTATGGAAGTTAATATATTTAGTACAAAATTCTGCAGAAGAATTTGAAATAAAATAATAAATTATTTAATGTAAATCTGACGATAATTAAAATTTTGTCAATTTAAAAAACCTTCTGCTTATTACTGAAATTAAAGATCAATCTCATTACTCTCGAAGTGTATTTATAAATTTAACTTTAAGAAACAAAACGATAAGTTATCGATCCATGGAGAATATTTAATAGCTTGTTTAATAAAATTTTAATGAGTTCTTTATTTAACTCTACTATTTCTTCAACGAATAATTAGATATTATCCATATCAAATAAATTTAAATCATCGATATCAATTAGCCGTTTGATTGGTGCTAAAAAAAACCAGTTTTGCAATTTTTAGAATTTTTTAACTACATAAATTATCATACAAAAAAAAACTTTAAATTTAAGCCAAAATTATGTCAATTAAAACTCGGTTATTTTTTTTTTTTAACTTCCCGCTAAGAAAATTGAAAATTTTCAAAAATCGGCAAGTTATTGGTTTTACCTCGTTTTTCGAAAATCGAGTTTTCATCAGATCTTGACGTTTTGAGGTCCTAGGAAGCTTCCCTGATTGTTTTCGCGATGATGTCCGTATGTCTGTATGTATGTGTGTGTGTGTGTGTATGTATGTATGTGACCCTCTTATAACTTTTGAACGGCTTGACCGATTTAGTCGCGGTTGGTGTCATTTGAAAGGGCTTGACCAAACTTAGATTTTGAATACAATTTAGACCGATTCAAACCAGTAGATTTTGAGAAATCTCAAAAAAACTACAAAAAAAAATTTTTTGAAATGAGGTTTTTTTGGAATTACTTTCAAACGGCTTTATCGATTAATTCCAAAAACTGATCAACTCTTAACATTAAAAAACCACGTCGATCATCGCAAGCCCAAAATCAGTTGATTCGTTCGTGAGTTATCGTTGTCGAAAGAAAACCAAAAAAAGTGTTTTTTCAGAATTACTTCAAAATTCCTGGCTCGATCAATTGAAACTTGAAAATTTTTCATGGAGCTTCAAAAACTGCGTCGAATGCCGCCAACCGCGTGAAAATCGGTTCATTCATTCAAAAGTTATTACACGGAAAAAAAAAATTTCGTTCTGGTAACCTAACTGTAGAGGTACTACAACTATACACAGTTTACTATTCGTTGTAGAGTTACAGTAACATAATGTTATTTAGTTCTGATAACTCAATGTTGTTGAGCTCTCAGAGCTCTACGGGATTGTTCTCAGAGCCAAACGGTATAGTTGGGAGCGCTCTACATTGCGCAGTAGTGGAGTGCGCTGACATATTTCATAATCTTCTAAAATGACAAACAGAATTATTTTGTTACTCATCCATATTATTAAAAATATATGAGGACAATTAAGTTTTCAGTTTATTTATTTAAAGAAATAGGTTTTTTTTTGTCAAATTGAATTTCGTTAGAACAGTTTTGTATTTGTGGTTTTTCAAGGTTCATTTGCAGTGACTGTTAATTAAATTTATTAGTTGAATAAATTGTGATAAGTAATAAGTTATCGGAATACATTCGAAAGACCCCATTTAACACAAAATAAAATTTGTTTTCGTTTATTTATCTTTTCTTGTGCATATACGGTAGTAATTTTATGTCCAATATTTATTAATATAATTAAGAAAATAAGATAATTTTGTGACGACCATATTTTTATTTTACAAATAATTTTTATTTGTAATATAAGTTCTATTATTATTTTATTTCTATTATAATACTATTCTTATTTGTCATATACAATTATTGTTGGCAATATAAATTCGTTCTGTCGCATTTATTTATTAAATTATCATTGCTAAATCGTAAAAAAAATTATTAATCAGACTGCCAAAAATTTGTTATAGTCTCAAAACGATCCTGTAGAGTTGTGAGAGGTAAATAACGTTTAGCTCTCAGAGCTCAACGATGTAGAGTTGCAGGAGCCAAACGGTATTGTTACCATAAGAAAACGTTAACCTACTGGAACTTTTTACAACTAACTACTATAGAGTTCCTATAGCAAAATTTTTTTCTCCGTGTATACCGTTTGAAAATTCAAAAAATTGTGTTTTATTAAACTTCTATTAGTTTTGAGCTCGAAGAGCTCAAATTGACACAAAAATAATATTTTTGAGCTCGAAGAGCTCAAAAACGTAATGTATAGTTTTGAGTGCTTAAGAACAAAATGAGCGGGAAATTGCAGGGATGGCCTTTAGGTTCAACCGTCATCCTAATTTTTTTTTTTTTTTTTTTTTTTTTTTTCGAGAAATGTAAAATTTTTGCAACATATCACTTGATTTTGATTTTTTTTTGTTTAATTAAGATCGATATTAGACGAAAAAAATTATACTCAAGACGATTTGATTTGTTGGCTTATTTTAAGATAAAAAATATCACAATTTAGTCAAAATAAAATTAATTTTAACATACTTTTGTAAATTATAAAGTAAACGAAATTGAATGTTAGATAAAAAACATTAAGTTCATTTTTTAATAATATTTTTAATTTAAAATATTAAAAATGTTTTTAATATTTTTAAAATATTAAGAAATGAAATGAATCTTGTCTAATGTTAATAATAATACTAAAAAAAGTACAATAAATTAAAATAACTTTATTCAGAGGGAATTTAATCTGGCCCCCATTTGTTCCGAGCACATTTGTCTAAGTGAAGTTATAATTTCAGTATTTAAGTAAAACCACTTGAAATTTATAGAGGAACACACTCGTCCAGATTTGCACAGATGCTCCTTTTCACGATTGTGCAGTTATTCTTGTTGACGATATAACTTGTTGACACGTTTCAACGTACAGATACTATACTACAGCTAACAGAAATTGTCCATACAAGTTCTGTAGTTTATCGGCGTCTTCGTCGTAGTCGTCTTCCCTGTAAGATAAACTTATGCTCGAGTAACCTCGCGTGTACAAAGATAAGTTGTTATGTAAAACACACAACATGCATAAATTTTAAAATATCGATTTCATAGAAAGGACGTTCGTAAACTTCTTTCTTTTATTCTTCCAGCGGCAAACCGACCCAAATTCTCATTCTACCACAGTAATCATTTCCGATTTTTAAATTATCCTTTTTCTAAGAAAGTAAACCTTCAGTAGTCCATCATAATCATGATAATAATTATTTTTGGAATTATTCTATTTTTACTCGAATAAAAAAAAAAAAAAAAAAAAAAAAAAAGTTTTACTAAGGTAAAAGCCCCAATAGATGATCATGTACCAGTATATGATCACTCCATGTATTTGTATACCTATATTTATGAATATAGATATAGGTATATATATATATATATAGGTATATATATATATATATATAGGTATATATATATATATATATAGGTATATATATATATAGGTATATATATATATATATAGGTATATATATATATATATATAACCTTATATATATATATATATATATATATATATATGCATATATATATATATATATATATATATATATATAATACATCATCTATTGGGGCTTTTACCTTACACGGAAAAAAGAAAACTCGAAAAATTACAGCATATAATACAACGTGGCGCTTCGTGATGAAAGCTGGAAAAATTACAGTTTCAGATTGTAATCATTACAGATTTTATAAGAATTATATTGTAGAATGTAATATTTACATTGAAAGCTCTGAATATTAAATTAAAAAATTGAATTTAGAAAAATGTTATTTCAAACTGTAATTTTTCTAGTTTTGATTACGACGAGATCGATTTTACATTTTATACTGTAATTTTTCAAGTTTTCTTTTTTCCGTGTACTGTTGAATCTTTTTAAAAATTGAAATCCGTGTGGTTTTAATAAATTTTCATTTTTTGCGAGATAATACTGAATAATTCACGAATGTGGGTAAATCCAAATGAACTAATATAATATTTATATGTTAAGCTTTCAGCGAGCGGCTAATTTTCACGCATATGATATCCATGTACGCTAAGTGGTCGTTATTGAGAAACTAGAACCCAGAATTTTTTTTTTCATTCAACTATTCAATTAAAGCTATTTTTTTTATTGACTTTTCCCCTGAATAATTAATTTCAACTATGCGGAGTAAATAAACACGGCTTTAACTTTGTTAAAAATTAAATCAATAATTTAGTTTTTTGAATATTTATTTTCCATTTCGTCTCGTAGCTGCATTTGACTCATTTCCGCGTTCTACGAAAAAAATATAAAAAATGAACAAACTTTATGTTAATTAAAAATCTAAACTATTACGAATGGGAGAATTTGAAAACTTGTATCAGAACAATATTAAAGCTGTTCAGTGCTGCCTTGAGCACTATTTGCAATTAATCTAGGTAGTGCTCGAAATTTCTCACCCCGCGCATATTCAAACTTTTGTTTCCATACAAACATTTATTAATACATTAAATTATATTTAAATCGATACATTTGCTTCATGCTTTAATAAATTTAATACACTTATAATTAATAAAAGTTATTATTTGTTACTAAACTTTAATCATACTCGATTTGTCACTCAGGTGTTTGAAATCACCCCGGTTTCTCCCACGCCGAACTTTAAACGAGCTTCTATAATTCAAACTTGTTTTGTACTTTTTACGCTCCAGCGCTATCAGAATCCGATTCTGCTTTCAATAGTTTCATTGTATTAATCATCGAAATTATTTTGAGTGTAATGACTGATTAGAAAAAAATGTTATCTTAATTTTTATGAAACACAGAAAAAAAGGTTCACTTGAGCCAAGAAAATATTTTTCTTTCTAATTATTTTCTTGAGCAAAAAAAGTTTTTTGACACAAAAAATTTTACTTATTTCAACAAAATTAATTCTCTTGCTTTAAAAAATACGTATCTTGATCCAAGAAAATTTATTTAAGCAAGAAAATCTGGTTGTTTTGAGAAAATTCATCCTCTTGCTCCAAAAAAATTTAGTTCTTGATAGAAGTAAATTTTCTTGTCTTGAGAAAATTTCTCTCTTGCTCCAAAAAATTAAATATAAAGATAGAAGTTAATTTTCATTAATATTTTTATTGATTAACATGTCAAATGGCAAGATCAAATAATATTTCATCATTTTTTTTCATTTAATATGTATAATTGTACGCTAAAATAATATAAAATGGGTATCAAATATTCTCGAGAAAAATTTTCTCAAGGTAAGAAAATTTTTTTCTCAGCTGAAGTAGGTGGCGCTGTTTCCCTAAAGTATCTAAGAATCTTGATCAAATATAAAAATTTATTGTATCAAGTAAGGTAAAAGCCCCAATATATGATCATGTACCAGTATATGATCACTCCATGTATTTGTATACCTATATTTGTGAATATAGATATACAAATACATGGAGTGATCATATACTGGTACGTGATCATCTATTGGGGCTTTTACCTTATTTATGATAATTTAAATTAAGAAAAAATTACTTTCACCAAGAATGGAATTTCTCAAAAAATTTTTACTTCGGCCAACACAACTTCGATCTTCCTTCAGGCACCCGACAAATTTTCTTGGGCCAAGAATATTGTTCTCCAGTCAAGAAATTTTTCTTTCCGTGCAGTTTATTCATATTAGACCCCACTAAAAACAATGGGATCCTTTAAAAATTTATAAACACGGCACAGTACTAATAAACAGGCAGTAAAGTTGGCTTTATGAAACTCACAATGACTGTGGTAGAACTACTTGTATAGAAATGTACTAATCTCTAACCCGGTTGTTTAAATTACTGTAGTAGTACAGCCGACGAGTTAAATAACTCCCGACAAATTTACTTAAAAGTTAAACAAGCATTAAATACATTCATGGTTCTCACTGTTAGTTATCAACTTCTTATCAACTATCAGAAACTTTATATACTTGGCATTATTTTAATTATACTCAACAAATCATTTTATAGTGTAGATTATCTTAAATATGTTGAGCTAACTTCATTGTTATTACTTATTATACTTTGTTTCATTAACAAACAACGTGAGACATATATTTCTGTTAAAAATAATAGAAAACACTTCTTTTGACGTAATAATCTCGACATTTGTTGAAACTCAAGAACCAATACTTCACGAAGAAGCTTCTGAAGTGAATATCACTCGGCAATTTCCTGTAAATCTCGGTCACGAATTACTTTTATTTCTTAGTATAGCTAGATTAGAGACAAAAAGTATTTCTTATAACGTAAAAGCATTTCTTTAATAAGAACAAATAGAATTTACCAGAAAAGAAATCAATTTTCACTCACTTCTTATAGTTTTTTATCAAAAGCTTTGCGTTTTTTTTATTTAAAAAATCAATTTACCAATTTTGAAAAGTACTTCGTACAAAGCTTGAAGCTAGCTAATAAAATCAAAAACATAAAAAAAGTTTTTCTAATCTCCCAACTTGTTTTTAAGACTAGAGGCGCTGAAAATAGAGCGAAATATTAAAGCAATGTCAAAAATTCACTCACTATTTTGAACTTCAAGCTTTCAGCTTCAAAAAAATGTAGCTGAAGACGCAAAAATCCAAAATTTTCCATCTTATTGAACGAATTATAATGCGAAACATTAGAGAGCGATTAAAAAATCTTTTTCAACTCCTTTTTCTAACTATTTTTATTGTTATACTCATATCAGTACACGGACACTAAGATAATTTGCTTATCATTGCACTAATGATTCATTAAAGATTGATTTTGCAACTTTAAAAAATTTTGTACAGTAATTAAAACAAGAAAATCATTCAAATAAACCAAAATATTTTTCCGTCCAATAATAGAAAATATTCGTAGCTTAGAAACACGATAAGTTTAAAAAAAGATAAATTGTTTATTCTAAAAATTATTTTAAAAAAAATTTAGCGTATTTAAGATCCGAAAAACTTGGTATTTCTTTAAGTACTCCGTTCAATCCCTGCATTGGAAAAAAATTTCTTTCCACCTAGAATACTAAATTTTTTACTCGAGTTTTCTTGATTTAAAAAAACTGCTTTTCTTAACTTTAAAATACTACGTTTTATTATAAGGCTAGTTTTTTTGACAGTCAGAAAACTTTATTCTTACAGTTAAAAAACTTTCGTATTCTAATCATAAGAATACCAATTTTTTATCCATAAGGACAAATTTTCTAGGTAGAAAAAAACTTTTTTTTCAGTGTGCCTCTATGCCATATTACTTCGTGAATTAGCAATATTTTTAATATATTTTGTATTAAATAGTCAATGAGCATTATACGTCGTGCACTTTTGGATTTTCTACCTTTTTTTCCTTTCCAATAATCTATATTATCCAGAAAACTGCGTCGAATGTCGAGAATTAAGTCGGCATTTTGTTCGAGAGATATCGTTGTCGTAAGAAGCTTAAATATTCAATTTTTTATGTTTGTCTATACCTTAATGCAAAAATTATTCAAATCAACAAGAAAGATTATGCTTCGCACAAAAAAAAAAAAAAAAAAAAAAAAAACTCATACTAGTGTGCAATTCCATTCTGACAAAAAAATTTCTTGTTTAGTAGTTCCATCCCTCCTGAAATTTTACCCCAAGCAATAAAAAGACCTCGGCGGCAGAAGAAGTGTGTATTAACGTTGACGGGGATTAAAAATCACTTTATTAAGCTTAGCTTAGATGTTGATCCACTTCCAAACAAGACTTAGTCTTACCCCAGCGGAGCTAATTCGATGAGTACATTTAGTATGATGACAAGTGGCGGGCAGCGATAGATAAATGTTCTATTTGATATCCGGGCAGAGTCAAGGGCGGGCGACGACGCGGAGACCCGATTCCAATGCTAACTGGTAACCCGTTAGCTATCTCTATGGAATTAGTGGTGGCGTTCATCTGTTGGATGGTTGGTTATCCATATATAGATAGGATGTATACTGAAATCGATATTGCATGAATCTGAATGAGCTCACTTAGAATCAACGTTAGCATACCTTGCTACGACAGAGAGTGACGTCAGAAGTCTAAAGAACGAATAGACTGCATAGATGAAGACAGATATTTTATTGGTATTCCTGGCACGTACGAGCCGGTTCAACAGCTAACGTACTTTTTATTTCCATTCTCTATTATTCTGCCCGCCACTAACATCTACGGCACTCAACAACAATCATTATTGCTCCAGATTATACCCTATTTTCGGCTTTGTAAATTAAACTCTTTCACTGGGAAGAAATGCTTGCAAGCCATCTATTTTTAACTGATTTGGTTTTTTTTTTAATCTAGTCGCTGATTCGTTGCTTAGCTTGAATTTAACTAACTATTGTTGAATTTTTTAAGATTCTAAATGATGTATGAATGCTTTTCATCTGAATTGGAGATATTATCGGTACCAAAAGAGCCAAATTTTGTCAGTTTAAAAAAAAACATGTGAAGGGTTGTCGATGTACGATAAGATGATGAACCAATTTAAATCAATCAAATTAAGTATCAATGTTCATTACGAAGTGGTACTTTATTCCTTGACAACGTATCGTCAATCAGGATCCAAGAATAGTAAAGTTGAACTTGCTAATCAGAATATTATTTCAATCTGTCAAATCGCTTACTGGGTGATTGTGCAGAAGCTTTCTTTAAATAGTTTATCTGCTTGTGTATTAATAACCAATTTTAACGTAAAATTTATTTTTTGAAATAACTTTAACCAACTATTTTTTTCTGACAAGTTTAAAGCCCCTACCCTAGTGGGGTTAGTAACTTCTGCATTCAGCCAATAACTTATCAATCTTTTAAGTTAACGTGTATGCTCTAAAAATATAACCAAAATTTATAAACTTTAATATGAGTATTTATTATTTAAGAATGCAGTACTGTCTTTGTATATTGCAACAAACAACTTACAATATACGATAAAGAATACGGCGGAAATATGTTACGAAGAAATTTGAAATACTCCCGCTGCGAGCTACTATCACGATCCCTTTCTCTGCATATATCTACACTGCATATGGATTAGTATATCAACGATATTATCCAATCACTGCAACAACTGTTTGCTAAATCATATTATTCATAATAATAATAATCTAAAAAATGATATACCCTACAAACTATAAAGCGTATAAAAAAAGTCAGAATTAAGAAAAAGTTAATGATAAAAATGTTTCAGAGAATAAAAAATTTCATTGTTTAGATTAGGTAATTTAAAATAAACTTGTGATTTAATACAAAGTCTACCTCTTAATTTCGGTCTATGCTTTTTTAAGTTATCCAACTCATTTCAAGTTATACTATTGACTTCTACTTGAGTACTTATTTACACAATTAAATAGAGCTGTTGATGTGTTCAAAAACGTACACTTCCGATTTACACTGAACTCTTTTATTCTTTGTTGTTTTCATTCAACAGTTTTTCCTTTGAAGATTTCTATACAGCCAACTGATCAAAAATTTTCACTTTTGAATTTCCATTTTAAGCTAAAAAACAAAACTGGCTTTACATACATAAATATATATTATATATGTTACACCAGCCGTCATTTTACGTATAATTATGTAAAGCGTATTTGTATGATTTCAAACTACACTCATGAATATTTTCCGTATTTTTTCTCCATGCTTGAAAAAAAAATAGTATATTGTGTGACTAGGGATGAAACAAAACGATTTCCGACCAGTGAAGTTGCCTGCCCGAGCGAAGCGAGGGCTGGCATCACTCGGTCTGAAATCGTGTTTCATCCCGCGTCACACATTATATTTTTCATATAAGTTGCATTAAAAATGCTAGTTTCAATGTCAGGAGCCAACCAGAACTAGATAGTTTCAGACGAACAGCGGAAATACCATTTTATTATGAAACTTATAATAAAATAGAAAGTAATAGTTTATTTTTTACCAAACATTATTCGTAAATTGACAAGTTTTCTTTTATCATTCTTATTTATGCTTAATAACAGAATTATAATATGTCAGTACAGTTAACGGTTAGAATGACAATTATAAAGGTATAAAATAAACAAACAATTGATAGGATTGAAAATAAAGCTGCAACTTCACCTCGCGGACAGAAAATCGTCATTTTCTGTCCGCCGGGAAGAAATAATTGATACCTGCCCGTCTGAAATTGTCTAGTTTCGATTGGCTCAACAGGCATTGAAACTCACATTTTCAATGCAGGTTATATGAAAAAAAATTAATGCTCATTAAATAAATCCCACGACCGAGAATTTATCAAGTATAAAACCTCAGCAACCAATCAGACTAATAGCAATAGCATATACGAGTTATAATCAAAGAAAATAAAGCAAAAGCGTTATTTTATAAAGTTTCCACTCGGTCTTTATATCTTCGAAATAGATTAACTGATCCAAGTAAAGTTCTGCGGCAAATACAAACTTCCATCATGTCCAGTTGATTCGATTTGTAAACTAATCACCTAAATAGCGTTACTGATATCCGAAGAGTCGAAAGAAAGAATCATTTCAAATAACTCGTAAACCATTTGATCAATCTCGAAATCTAATCAACCCAAAGTCTTGATAGAAACATTCGATTATAGAGGAATCATCCAAATCAGTCGATTTACCTCCAGTGTAACCAAATTTAGTTACCACACACATAACCGAATTTTATTCTTTAAAATCACATGTTACACTTCCAATTTCAAAAGATTAATTTATTTATTCTCAATCTGGACAATTTTGATCATCAAATTCCTTTATAAATTAAAAAAAATCAAATTTTTTGCACGCCTCATAGCGCGAAGCGCGTGAGGTTGTGCTTTATACTCGACTCGTCAAGGTCAAGCAATTTTGTGATCTTTAAATGCCTCTATCACAACCATATTACACTTATATAATGATATAAGTAGATGTACAGCGAAAAAACACTTAAATTAAACCATCTTTTACTTTCTAAAATCATTTCATGTTGCTATTTTGAAAAAAAAAACGTTTTAAAAAAAATTTTCCGTTGACGTCCGGATGTCACCCCATTTTGGATGTACCAACGATTACTCCCGAACAAATTGATATTTCAAGACCGGACCTTTTTTATTAGTTTAAGAATTCGATGAACTGGGTCCGTATTTCATATCAGTGGCCTAGTTTACGTATTTTTTTTTTTTAATTGAATTTTTATTAAAATTCACTACAATACAACCGTACAAAGCCAAACGAACTTTTCTTATTTGTCACGTGAAAACTATGGCGCCACTTGATCAAGCTAGATTTTTTTAGACTGCGTGCGCATATGACAAGAAAAAAGGGCGCCGATATTTAAAAAAAAAAATAAAAAATACTCTGTAAGAAATTACTTAATTATAAAATTTTTTTTTTTTTAATTAATTACACAATTAATCTTTTTCGTTGAGATGTTTTTTCATTGCCTGTTAAGAAAAGATTGGTCTCTACTCTATCCTATTTTTGATTATTGCGCGGCTATTTATACTGATATTACAGGTCAACAACAGACTAGACTTCAGAAAAAATTAAATGCTTGTGTACGATACATTTTTAAAATATCAAAGTATGAACATGTTACTCAATATTATACTGAGCTTCGTTGGCTGACACTTAGTTCTAGGCGTAAATTTTTCTTATCGTGTCTTATTTATAAAGCATTGTATCTTAATCAAAAGCCTCTAATTAGGCGAGACTTAGAAATTCTTGAGCCTCGCCTACGCTGAGGAGATATTCGTCAAGACTATCTTGAGTTACCGGTTTATCATTCAGCGAAGTATGAAAAATCATTCTTGATATCTGCGGTTAAAATCTGGAATCAATTACCAGCTGATTGTACGACGTTACCAACGTTTATGGAGTTTCGAACTGCTTGTTATGAATATTTTTTACAATCTGATATAATATGTATTCATTGTATTAGAATTTAGTGATGATTGAGTGATTGAGTGACTGAGTGTTTAACACACAACATTATATATACTACTTTATATATACTACTTAACACACTACTTTATATATTATATTAAGATTTTTTGTACCAATTTGGATGGCCGCAAGGAGTTTCGACTTCATGGCCAATTAAATAAATAAATAATAATTTGAAAATATAGAATATTTCATAATAAATACTTGAATACACAGCTAAAAAGAGACAGTAAATATTTAAATTACAGTTCTACTTCAAGTTTTCTTTTATTTTAATCAACAGTTAATCTTCTAGAGGCGATGTATATTTTTATTATTTTTTTTTATTTCTTCGGTAGACTGACTCTTGAGTCTTGTCATTTTTTATAGTATTTTTATTACAAATTAATTACCTCGGAATTTTCTTTTATTAATTGCAGAAGTTTACTCTTTATTTTATTTTTTAATTAATTTTATTTTTTTTAACTTTATTTTTTTTCAATCTACAAACAATACTATGAAAAATAACTTATTGTGAGTGTATTAGAGTGTAGCTAGTGATAAAACTTTCAATTGGGGTTTCCGGAGACCTGCCAGTAGTCAGGTGTACGGTTTGATCATACATCAATTTTTCACTACCAAAAACCACTTACTGTTTATTGACAATAAATTTTATTTTTATGTCAAAAGTAAATAACATTAAGCTTTCATACTTCTTAGCTCGCAAATACAATTTCTCACGATGTTTATAAAAAGAAAAAAAAATTTATTAGTTTACATCAGAAGGTGTTTTAAAATTAAACTACACGTGTTCTGACTTTCAAAATTCTTCAAAAATATTTCGTATGGTCAATTTTGAATAATTGAATCGAAGAATAATTTTTTTCCGGATGACAATTTTCATTAGAAAAAAATTTATGATTCACGGACCGATTCTCGTGTGAGAAAAAAATCGTACGTGGTGAAAATGTTTAAGCAAAAAATACTATAGTTGAAAAAAACAGATACGACTTGCAAATACTTTAGGTTTTGATTGTAATTTTTTATTGTTTAGAAAAATACGAAATAAAAAGTCGATTTAAAAAAAAGTTTTTTTTTAATTGATGTTTTGTTAATATTTTCTAACCAAAATATATTTGTATATAAAATTAGATAATATTTTACCGAAGAAAATTTATTAAGGAATTTTATTTTACTGATATTTTAATCGATGTCAAATTTTCTAAAAAATAAATTTAACAAAAAAAGTCTGATTAATATAAATCTCTTAAGATTTTTTTTTTTGACCAAAGTTTACAAAAATTTATAATCTAAATAATTTATAAATCTACCCCCATGAAAAAAAAAATATTTTGTAATATATAAAAAATATATAAATATATAAAAAATATGTATAATCAATATATTTTTAATAACTAACTTTTGGCCGATTTTTATATATATTTTAAATATATTTTAGATCTATTAAAAATATATCTTAAAATACATAAAAAATACATAGCTCAAAATATAAAAAAAAAATATATATGAAAATCGGCCAAAAGTTAGTTATTAAAAATATATTTACTGTACATAATTTATATATATTTTTTATAGATTTTAAATATATTTAAAATATATTTTTTGTTCATGAAGGTCTATATAAAATGAAATGATATTTTACCGAAGAAAATTTATTAAAGAATTTTATTTAGCAAAAAAATCTCAAGTCTGATTAATATGCATCTCTTGAAATTTTTTATTTTTGAACAAAGTTTACAAAAATTAATAATCTCGGCGAAAAAAATTTTTTTTGATCAAAAATATATACGGAAGAATTTAATTTAGAGTCCTATAAAAAATTTTCAGTGTTGAGCAAAAAAAGAAGCAATTATTTATTTTTTTTTACGAATTGAAGAAAAGCACCCTTGTTATCTTAATAATTAAGTTAGAAGCGATAATTGTATAAAAATAGAAGTAAAATGATACGAAAGGTTATAAATTGTAAATCTCGTAGAAATTTGTCATATAAACCCAAGGCACGTACGATAAAACTCACGTTCTTGTGCCACCAGACTAGACAGCAAGTATAAGACAACGAACGAGGATTTCAGAACCGTGATATTTCGCTTATCTGGCTCTCGACTTACTTCTCATCTTAATCTCTTAGGAATTTTTTTATTATTTAACTACAATATAAAAATAATTGTCTAACTACTTTTTTTAACAACTCCCGGCTAATTTTATTATTTATAATTTTAATTTATAATTACAATTCCCGGTTGAATATATTACCTCCTGTACTTACCACTTTTTTGTAAAAAAGAATGAAAATTAAGTCGAGAAAAAAAAGTTGGAATGATTTAATTAAACTCATTAAAAGTTTATTTTACGGGTCATAATATTTTTCGTTAATTTTAGCGAAAAGGATGAATTAATTAAAATTTTAAATTTATATAATAATAATTTAATAAAAATCAATTAAACCCGCCTTAGTGCAATCGTTAAGTGATAATAGTAAAGTGATACATTGGCTTCCGACGTATACTGTAGCCATTAATGTCGTTGCTTAAGTTATACTTTGTAATCACGCAGGCGTACTGCGCATAAGAATTTACGATCTTTTATCCATGCATGGAGGTTAGGTATGCTGATGCTGATGCGAATATATATTTCTATACCATCTGATTTCAGTTAATTAATTACTTGATAAATCGGTTTCCAGGATAAAGACCGTTTATATTATTCTGTTCAGAATTTAATCTCGGTTATTTATGGAGGCAGTATCTACGTTAATTGAATTTCATCAAATTTTGAGCGTGCATAAAAAAATAACCCTTAACTAGAAATTCCTATTAATTATAAAAGCGCATGTGGAATTTTTAATTTTATAGCGTATGACTAATAGATCCCAACAAAAATGTATAAAATTGTTTTCGTCACTAATCAAATTAAAAATTCTCCTCAATTTAAATGTTTTAAAAACTCAATTGAATTTTGTTAAATTTCTGCAGGTAACGCGACACATTCTCTATGTAGGATTATGCGAATGAAATGTGTAATATATGAAAACAATGTAAACGACAAATGTGACAGATTTCATGCCTACATAGTTTGACGTATTTGCAGCGTGAAATCCTCAGGTATTTTGCATTGGTCTGGAATGCAGTTATCGATTTTTTGTCATATTTAATGGTATATTAAATTCATAGTATATTTTTGCTTCAGGAGTTTAATAATCTATTGATAAGTTTTAATAAATGATAACGTAACTTAAAAAGTAAAAATATTAAATTACTTAAGTAACTACGTTTAATTGAATAAAATTATAACTAGCAACCTTGCAGTCACTATGTGACTTTCGTGACTTATGAACTATAAATAAATAAAATTTTGCTTTATTAAATAATAAGTTTTGTTAAATTGCACTGTACTTTCTTAAATATTGACGTTTTTAAAGATATAAGCTCATCCTGATGTTACACTCATCAAGAGCTTTCATTTGAGTACCCACATGCATTTTCATATATTTTTCATATATACATATATATCATATATATTTTGAAGACATAAGCTCATCACGAGGTTACACTCATTAAGAGCTTTCATTTGAGTACCCACATGCATTTTTGATATATTTTTCATATATACATATATATAATATAAATAAATAAATATATAAAATATATGAAAAATTGATGTGGGTACTCAAATGAAAGGTCTCGATGAGCGTAACATCGGGATGAGCTTATATCTTTAAAAATGTCAATAATTCACAAGATACAAGGTTATTTCTTAATTATTGATATTTTTAATGATATAAGCTCATCCCGAGGTTACACTCATCAAGAGCTTTCATTTGAGTACCCACATGCATTTTTGATATATTTTTCATATATACATATATATAATATAAATAAATGAATATATAAAATTTATGAAAAATTGATGTGGGTACTCAAATGAAAGGTCTCGATGAGTGTAACATCGGGATGAGCTTATATCTTTAAAAATGTCAATAATTCACAAGATACAAGGTTATTTCTTAATTATTGATATTTTTAATGATATAAGCTCATCCCGATGTTACACTTGTAAAGAGCTTTCATTTGAGTACCCACATGCATTTTTGATATATTTTTCATATATACATATATATAATATATATAAATATATAAAAAATTGATGTGGGTATTCAAATGAAAGGTCTCGATGAGTGTAATGTCGGGATGAGCTTATATCTTAAAAAATGTCAATATTTCACAAGATACAAGGTCATTTCTTAATTATGTATCTAGAAATAGAGAATTTTCTAATGCAGCCATTTAGGCTTAATTATAAATAAATACTTATCTTAATAAATTTAAAAGAAAATTTTTCTTATTCTCTTAATAATGTAGATTAATCAAATGTTATCAAAATTAACTTATATATTGCATTTTCTAATTTTTTAACAAATAAATAATAATAAAAAATATTATCATATGTTTATAAAATTATAGATCAATATTAAATTTTTACTTCAAAGTTAACCAAGAATCTAAATCTTTGACATTATTTTAAAATTTATAATAAATATTTTAATAACAGTGCAATATATTTTCTCCGAAAAATAAGTAACTATTTGTAACCTGAGATTGTTAACTTTACTCATCCGATTCCGACAAAAAATGATTGGATTCATATATCTGTTATATAACTTGAAAGGAAAAAGTGCCTCAGTCGAAGCGACATAAGGGTAACAATCAATACGAAAATATGAGGATGGAAAATAAAATTTCTCATCTCGAGCGTTAAGCGTGGAGTGCTCTCTTCCTCAATTCTATATCTACTATCACTTAAAAATTTTCATTGAACCACTCGAGCTAAATCGCATCTGTCGCACATAAAAGGTATCACAAGCACACAGTATTGGAGAAGATTATTTTCATAAACAGATTTCACGCTATTCGGTCTCTGGAATTTTTAATGGGATTTTTTCTCTGTAACAGTAATTCAAACTAGCAGTCTTTCATATAAACTCCAGTTCATGTATGCTGCATTAGTGTTAGGATTTTTCACCTCAAGATTTTTATGAAAGTATTCAACTTGATTGACCTTTTACCGTGATAATAATTCCAATAGATTTTTATATTTACTGCAGTGTAAAAGTAAACACAATTACACTCTTGACAGCTGAATAAAAAGTGAATGTACTTCACAATCGCCAAAATTTTATTCTCCTATTCACCGTTACCCTCCGAGAGAAAAGTTATGCTTCTACTGCTCCTAGTAGTACAGAGCTAGACGTAAAAATGTTGGTTTGTAAGTGGGTTAGCTGGTATAGCGGTTATGCACTGTCAGAATATTTTATTTTTGGACAAAGAACTTGAATTTATCTCTAAGGATTTCTCATTCCTTCCATTCGTTTGGACAACTTGGAAAAATATTTTAAACAAAATGTAAACTTACGATGTATGTTTCTCACAAATATATATTATACACTCCGGAAAAAACTTGAGAAAAATTACTTACCATCAATAACGAATTTTAATGTTGGTATAAAGGAAATTTTTTTTAAGTGTTTCATCAATTACTCACGGTATTTTTTTGTAAATAAGAATATTAAAAAAAACTGAATTTTTATCAGAGCATTTGTTACTGTTTTGTATTTTAATAAAGGGCTTAAATCAAAAAATAGATGAACTAAGACACTTACACTGAAAAAATAATCACTTAACTTGAGATGAATATTTTCTTCAAATTTCCGGATGTTCCGTTTTCTTCAGTAAAAACAAATTAAAACTATTAAATGAGCAGAAAATTATCCAGAAGAAGTTTACTTCAACAAGGCTCTATTATTTTCAAACAAGATGTCTAAGAATTTCGTTGAAGATAATTGTTCTTAGATGTAGAATTTTGAAATTATATTTCTACATGGTTCATTTATTAAAAATATAACATATTGGTTTTTTTTTTCTATAACATTTAGGAAAATTAGAATTCTTTGATGCACGGAAAAAACTAAATTGTAATAAATAACAGTCGATTTATAATAAGTAATGATCAACTGGTAAAAATTACCATTTCAAACAGTAAAATCGTGATTTTAACAACCACTTTATAATATTTACCATTTAAATGCTACAATTTATTATTGACATGGAAGAAAATACTATTTTAAACAGTAATATTCGCTATGTGGAAGTCCAAAATGTTAAAGTATAATAATTAAGAATTTTAACTTTGATATTTATCATTTCGTACTTAAAAAATGATCTTATGATATGTAAAAAATATAAACTACAGTTACTAAATTTCTATACAAGCAATGTCAATATTTACAAAGTAAAATGGTAAATTTTAAACGCAACGCTAAAAATCAAACTATAATTATTGATTTGTTTGGACTGGTAAAATATATATTTTAAGAGTAGAATTTTTACTGTTTCAAATATTAAATTCTCCGAGTGTGAGACCTTCCCCTTCTCCTCATAGTATAGTCTATATATTGAAACGGTAATTTTTACTGTTTGAAACTGTAATTTTTAAGATGAGAGAGTCGTTATTTACTATAGTGACAGCTACTAATCACATTTTCGATGTTAAATTAAGGTAAAAGCCCCAATTATTGACGGGGGTCTAAATATTGACACCCTAAATTATCTTTAAATACATTAAATTATCTGTAATAAGAATAACGATCAAATAAATTTTTATTAAATTCTAATTAATTAAAAAATTGAAAAAAAATCACTTTCAGTTCAAAATATTAAATATTAATTATTAAAAAAAAACAAAGTTACCACCAGTTCATCAAATCAGCTTACGAGCGTCTATTTTCTTAACAACTTTGGTTAGAAAAGCATTTTTTTTAACTGCCGAGTTTAAATTCATTTTTTCATGTAATTATATGACCTATTTTTTTTTTTTAATTAACAGCACATGAAATATTTATAAAATTGAATAATCGAAATTAATTGTATGCTTTATTATATTTCAATAATGGGAGTCAATAACTAGTTCATAATTTTTATGGTGAATCCCATATTGACAGCCAGTCAACAGCGCTATGACGCCTTTTTTTTTAAGTATAAAATACGTTACGCGATTATATACAAGGCTTTAACTGTCAAATAACTCGGCGTGTTTTGGTGTTAAATAAGTTTTTGAATAAATTGTTATATTTTTAATAATAATTAATCATTCATAGAAATTATTATTAATTAACTTTAATAATATTGATTACTTTATATCAAGTTTTGATAAATAAAAATATAACCAAATGATTCGACGCATGCGCAGTAGGGGCGTCAATAATTGGGGTTACGGTACGTCAATATTTAGATCAATCAGTTTTTTAACCCGTCAATAATTGGTGTATCCAGATTATCTATTTAATTATTTAAAATTAATTAGTAAATATCACTGATTATCATTTTAAAAAAAGAAATTGATTAGTTAAAACATTACTTAAGACATTACCACAAACAAAATTCAACGATATTTATATTTTATTGCTTAAAAAAAATCAAATCATAACTTTGTCTCTTATAGCGTCAATAATTGGGGCTTTTACCTTATAAATTGTGGCTTTTACACTTTCTAGATTAAGTTTTGTATTATTTAGATTTGTGCCACGCGGATTTCCACTGTACTGTTTGAAACTATAAAAATTATCCGGAATCTGAGTGAATTTTACAGTTTACTTTTTCCCGTGTTTCATTGAAGATAATTGTTCTTAGATGCAGAATTTTGAAATTACATTTCTACAATTTATTTATTAAAAATATAACTTATAGTTTTTTTTCTACATCATTTAGGGAAATTAGAATGCTTTGATGTCAAATTTATCATACAGTTATATTTGTTTCGTATGAAATTTATAATCAAAATTTTTATTGTTCGGATGAAATGAAAATTTTTGTCACACTCATATTTCCTTAAGATGATTTTATTACAGCAAATATTTTAACCAGAAAATATTTTCTAGAACTAATTTTGTAGTGCGATCTTGCATAAAGCCACCAAAAACTAAGCTCTATCTTAGAGATTGAAAATTTTCATCTTTCAAGAAGCACTATGTCTTAAGACAAGCTAAGTCTATTGAAGATAAAAAACGAAATACTGCCATCACTCTCTTATATGCTATCAATCACTCTTTTCTCTCTTTATTTTAAAATTGAGATAAATATGATCTAGCAAAAAATAATAAAATAAAATAATTTATTTCCCCATATAAATTTAACAACACGATAAATTAAGCAACGCTAGAAATTTTATCAGAATAAAAAATATACCTTTTATCTCTTGTGATAAATAAAATATCTATTTCATTTATTCAGAGTTATTCGGCCATTACCGCGATTGTCACGGTAATTTTTAATCGAAAATTCTCTCTGAATAAATTATTCTCTACCATTTGCTATACTTCTATTGTTCACTCACTGTAAATCTAAATGCTTTATAAGGATTTTAATTTGAAATACCTGAGCGTTCTATTTCCATTTAAATACTTTATTTTATACTTTTGTCCATTCGATTTCAATTTATTTGAAAGAAAGATACATCTTTGTCAAGTAAATTCAAAATTTAAAATTATCAACTGACTTGTTATTAAAACTAAACAAAAATAAACCATAAAAATTGCATAAAGTAATACAAAAATTATATTCAATGTATTTTCAAAAAGTTTTATCTAGTCTCTCATAAATTAAATGAATTTTTCGTAATTTTTATTTAAAAAACGGTAATAAGTTAATGGCATTGAATTCAACGGTAATTTTTAAAGAAAATTTCTTTCTGTGTGGCTACATTGAACATTCTTTCAATTTAAAATGCACAAAATCATAAATTACATATTTATTATGTATTTATCATTATTTCAAGAATAATTATAAATATAGAACATAACTTTTCATATAAATTACTGCTAATAATATTAATTTCATTTGCTCTATCAATTTAATTCCATTTAAATTAAATAAAAAATTTTATTTACAACGCTCTGTAATTTCTGTAACCCTTTGACCTAAATTTTTCCTTGTTTCACCAATTTCCGTGTTTGTTACACTATTTCTATTCCAGCGTAAAGAGCTTATCGATAAACTCAGTGATAAAATCTTGCAATATTAAACGTCTGTTTGAATAAAACTGAAATTTCAATTCCTATTTTCATTTTTTCATCTGACATAACATGTAACACTAAATCATCATTTTGGAGACTCTCTCTGTACAGTCAAAAATTGTTAAAAACAATCACCACAAATCGTATGGAAAAAAACAGCGACACATTTTTTTACATTATTTTTTTATACGAAAAATTTATGTTGAGCCACGTTAAAATTTTACAAAATCACCCGATCAATTTTTGTTGTCAAGTGAATAAATTTAAATAAATTATCAAACATTTTTTTTTAATAACGTTTTATCAGTAGCCATAACCTCTGATTTGTATTTTAAGACTTAACTCTCTTGTAGGGAGAAAATTCAGCTACTATGCGCCCTCTGTCGGAAGTCTTAAACACTACCTTCGATCGAAAAATTATATATGACCAATTTTTACACTAAAAACCCCTTTAAGATCATCAAAAAAATTTTTATACAATCTCTAATTAATAATTAAACTATTGAATTTATAAAAAAATAAAAAAGACACTTATTGTAATAATTACAACCTACAGAAAATAAATATATGCAGTGCTTTGTTTGATAAAAAGAGGTTAATTTTTGGAGGGAACTTTTTCCAAAGAAAAATAATTAAGCTCACGAGATAAATTAGCAAATCTGAATATGCAAATTATTTAATTTCTTAATACTATTAAGCACACATAACTCTGCTCAATATGCCGGCGCCTATTTATAATTAATAATAATAATAATTAATGAAATAATTCTGATTTGGTGATTAAGCTCAGCGTTATTTGTTGTCATTGCTTCTATTCGCATCTATAAAGTTAACTTTAATACTTACTTTGTACTCTAATCACGTTTTGCAACAACTTATAATTGACTGAACGTTTGCCCGTGACAGTTTCTTGTTTCGCCTTGCTCTTCGTGCTGCGAATCAACGAAATCTTAGGTGCACGCCACTGGTGGTGGTGCTGCTACTGTTAAGATAACGTCGTGTGGATAGGATGTAATTTCGCTAATGCAAACCACGCAACATTGGAGAAATACGCGAGATAGCTATTCCTTTTATTGTCTCTTGCTATTTCCACTTCTCTTCTCTTTTATTTTATTTTAGTTATCTCTTTTCTCTTTTTTCTTCTTCCTGCTCGTCGCAATATTTAATTTCAACATTTAATTTCCCCGACAGCGCTGCATACTTGGGTTAATCTGATCATTGCAAAGATCCTGAGCTCCAAGCAAAGATCTGAACTCTAAGCATAGATTTTAACCAATGTACACGCGTTTAATTAATTTTAAAAATAATATGAGTGAATACTTTAAGAAAATTACCTGACTAAAATGTCGGTAGTTCTATTGTGTAAGAGCCAGAAGTGAGTTTAGTAGTTGAAGTAGAAAGTGCTGAGTCACGTGGTTAAATTTTGCGGTTACGCGGTTCGTTAGTTTGAACATGGTACGATATTCTCAGCATGTAATAGTCACCTCCATGAGACATTCTGAAACAGCAAAAGCAAAAGCAGAAGCACCAGTAATGGCACAAGCTATATGCCAATTCCATTCTTCCTCCCGCTCTCTCGACAGAAAGAGAAAACCTCTTTTACTTTGCTCCAGGCAAATAGCCTCTGACAGCATACCGCACTTGTTACGACCAGAGCAATATAAATTTCACTCCTGGTATTAGACATAAGACATTTCTCATCCCAAACTCAAAAGGGCGTATCATTTTTTTATACCCAATTTATTTGGCGAGATGTTGTTATCTAAAATTTAAGAAATTGACTTTAGTGGATCGATATTGTTAAGAGAGTTACTAAAATTTTGTCTATCGTGTTTTTACTTAATAAAATCGGGGGGTTTTTTTTTTTTTTGTTGAATTTAGCATCATTGGAAAGATATTGGCTTGAATTTGTGCCTCTAAAAATTTTAAAAATTTTCAGCAATATTAGATTAGGATGCGTCAAAATTTAATCTCTAAAAGCAACCTTTTAAAATTAAAATTTTGAGTTTCGCTTTTAGCATGAGTTAGGTTTGGGCATTTCCTGAGATATTTTGATGTGTCAGGATTTATTTGATGTTCACATTATTTTTTAACAGGAGTTTTGTTTGAGCATTTTTTCTGGAATTAAAAAATTCAAAATTTGGCCAAACGAAGCTCTTGTTAAAAAATTCTGTGAATATCAAATAAATCGTGACACATAAAAATATATTAGGAAATGCCCAAATACAGCTCCTGTTGAAAGCGAAACTGAAAATTCCAATTTTAAAAGGTTGCTTTCGAAGATTAAATTTTGTCGCACCCTAATAGTAGATTTATGATGATAAGTTTTCAGTAGCTATTTTTAAATGAAATTAATTTTTACTAGCAACCGTGAAGTCATTATGTGCCGTGACTTATGAACTATAAACAAATAAAACTTTGCTTTATTAAATAATGCTTTTTATTCAATTGCACTGTACTTTCTTAACTATTGACGTTTTTAAAGATATAAGCTCATCCCGATGTTACACTCACCAAGAGCTTTCATTTGAGTACCCACATGCATTTTTCATATATTTTTCATATATACATATATATAATATATATAAATATATGAAAAATTGATGTGGGTATTCAAATGAAAGGTCTTGATGAGTGTAACATAGGGATGAGCTTATATCTTTAATAATGTCTATATTCCACAAGATACAAGGTCATTTCTTAATTATTGATATTTTTAAATATGTAAGCTCATCCTGATGTTACGCTCATCAAGAGCTTTCATTTGAGTACCCACATGCATTTTTGATATATTTTTCATATATACATATATATAATATATATAAATATATGAAAAATCGATGTGGGTACTCAAATGAAAGGTCTTGATGAGTGTAACATCGGGATGAGCTTATATCTTTAAAAATGTCAATGGTTCTCAAGATACAAGGGCATTTCTTAATTATGTATCTAGAAATAGAGCATTTTCGAATAAAGCCTAAATATTTATCATCATAAATCGACTATTGGTGAGAATGATATGAAAGCTTGAAATGGCACAACTCCAGGTCAAGATTTTTCTAACGATACCAAATTTAACCATAAAAACCCATTTTATCACATAAATACACTGATCACAAAATTTTGCTTATTCTCTCAATAATATAGATATGAGAATTATGAGTCATGCCCTTTTCCAAATTTTCTATAATTTCTTAACAGAAACTTGCTTGTAAGAATTTGATAACTAGCGATAAAATTTTATTAAATTCAACAACAAAATTGATAAAGGATAAAAATAAAGTTTTTAGAGCGCTCAGATTACGTAGTGGGATCAAAGTTGCTAAAGTTGACGTGCTGTAATAAATATAAAGTGAAGGATTGAGATGAAATAAAGTACCTTTCGAGAAAAATAGTTTTGTGATAAATACTGAAATATTGTCCAAATGACATTGTATAGTTTTGTAATATCTATCTGTTGACGCAGTAATTCATTTAGTTTGTTACGCCATTGGAAAAAGCTATTGGGGTTAAAAGTATTTTTATAGAAATTGCAGACGCTAAGAAATAGAAATAGAAATTTATATCAATCCATTATCGGGTGGTTCAACCAATTTTTATTAGTGAGTTCATATTGTGTTCCAACTCGAGTATTTGCTTTTCATTCTTTATAATTAAATTTTCAACTTTTTTTTTCTTACCTAAAAAACTAAATATTGTTATTGATAATAAAGAAAAAAGAAATAATAATTATTTAACGATTAACTAAAATGAGTTTCTATTTATTTATATATCAGAGATTACTGTAAAAGTTGGGCAATTATTTTTTTCGGTAATTATAACGAAATTTATAATCTCTTAATCTTCGCTCACATAAATAGAAAATACAACTAAAATTTCTCCCGAAGTTTGTTTTATCTTGATTATGATATAACGTATTTTGATTTGTAATGCATGTGTATGTGGGTACAACTAATTTCTGAAATAATATTGTCGAGTAAATCTCAATCCAACGGGAGCAACGAACAACGTCGACACACACGTATATTGTAACAAATTATTTCGCAGTATAGTTATTATACATAAGGTATGTGAACAATATGTGTTACATACATATATATTATACTACTGAATCAGTCTTCGGGGTGTTGAATTCTACAAAACGTTGCATGTTTCACATCATTAGTTACTTCAACACGAAATATTCTCATTATATACAGCGAAATCATACTGACCCAATCTTGCTTTTAAATCTATATACAAAATAAAATTTCACCTCTACCAACATTTTAATTTCTTTTATTACGTCCGTTAAAGTAAAAAACCTCATAACATTTAATCGAATTAGCTTTATTTATATTCGACGGTAATAATCCGGCAAAAAATTGGTTTTTGTTGTATTGCTGCTAGAGGGTAATATTTCGAGTATCATATCTGAATAATTCAAAAAATTTCAAACTCAACTCGATATTAGGCGGAACGGTATGATATGTATGCTGCAAATATCCATTAATTCTCTTATAAGAGAGCCTAGCTATTGTATCTCTGGCATATTTTTCATACGCAGATTAATTTTATTATAGTTCCGTGAAATTTGATTCTCCCAGAAATTATTGATTTATTAATTCGGATTCTTGCTGATGGATGGAAATATTTTCATCAGGGTTTATATGCCAATCAATACAATAGTATAAAAGTTATTTTCATGGTATTCTGCTTAATTACCCAGACAGAAGTGAAGTAGATAGATAGATAGATAAAAAATTTTATTTGGCTCTGGAACCTAAGCTCCCTCAAAGCCATCAATATTTGAATTACATTGGTTTACATAGGTTACAAGATTACTTAACTAATTAAAGGTTTACAATTAGATTTAATTTCAAATGTAATAAAATCCAAATAGATCATTTAATACAAACAAATAACTTAATTTAAAGTCATAATAATTCTACAAGAAAAAATATTTAAATATAATCAAAAATAAAGATTGCAACTGTTAATTGTCATGTTCAAAAAAGTGATTGAAGCAAGCATTTTTAAATTCAACCAAATTATCTAGTTTGGTTTAATTTTAACGAAGAATAATTTATTTTTCAGTTTAAAATTTGATAATTTAAAAGAATTTTTTCTGTAGAATATAATAATATATAATTACCATAATAATTTTGGTTAAGCGCCATATTAAAGCAAATTTTAAGGGAGTTGGGAAAGAACGGATAGGGGAAAGGGGGGACCTACTCAGTGGGAATTTTTCCGTAATTGAAAAAATAATCAGACAGCCCAGACTGGGAATCGAACCCAGATCTCTCGATTACGCGCCAAGGGCTCTGGCGCTTAACTCTGGCTCTTATTATTACCATAATAATAATGGTTTATTTATTTAGCCTTCGGCTATATATATATATACAAATTACAATATAATTCACTCGTATTACAATTTATTAATTTGCATATCGTCTTTTAATTTAATTTCAACTTTCCGCTATTAATAATATAAAATAAAAATAATATAATATCATACAATACGTCTGATATTTTAAAATACATAGCTAAAAATATAAAAAACATATATTTTGAATATATCTAAAATTTATTTGAAATATATAAAATATATATGAAAATCGGCCAAAAGTTAGTTATCAAAAATATATTTACTATAAATAATTTATATATTTTTTATAGATTTTATTTATATTTTTTTTTTCACAGGGGAATTTTATGATATAGAACAATATAATTAAAGGAATAATTATGTACTTAAAAAATTAACTCGAATCAAGATAAAAATTCTTGAATCAAATAAAATTTATTTAAACCAAGAAAAAATTTCTAATTTAAGAATTTTTCAAATCAAAGCTCGGAAAAATTATTTTTTTGAATAAAATTAAAATTTTTTCTTTGAAAAATGAATAAAAGAAATAAATTCAAATAAGTTTCGTTGTTCGGAAAACAATTTTCTGAATCAAGTATTTTTATTGTTCCATTATTTATAACCAATGAAATTTTCCAAGGGAAAATTCAATTTTAGTTATTAATCATAAGTTATCATCGTAGGTTACCACCTTGAGAATATTTACTCCAAAATAACAACGGTCGGACTAATCTAAAATCTTGAATTGATGAATACGTTAATATTTTTTCCTCTCTATAAAAAAGTTTCTTTCCTGAGACCGGTTTATTTCTGTAGGCAATAAAAAAATAAAGAGATTCCGATGTTTATCTAGTCGTTTCAGTTCATGTGTCACTATTTGCTATTTTATTTATTCATTTCTTGTTTCCTGCACACGCCTCATCGATTCTACTATGCTTCTAATTAAATATTAATCATTCTCGTTATTTATTATTGTCGATGAGTGAGTCATCTATATGCTTTAAAGTAGAGCAATGAGAAGGTTTCTATATAAAACCTTTGTGTGTACTCTTGACATAATTCAGGAATCAAAGAATCCACAATAAATGGAGAAAATAAAATTTAATTATTAGATAGCTTTGTACCGGCTCTTTGTTTCAATTTGGTTGATCCTAGCTTGGCATACGATTAAATTTCAAAGTGATTAGTTGTCAAAGACGGAATTACAGTTCTTTGCTTTGATAATCAATATCTTTTGAGCTGAGTATCACATAGACAATTTTAGAATCACGCCACTAAGCTGTCAGTACACGGAAAAAAAGTGGCTTTAAAATTTCATCAGGTGATACAATTTTTTTTGCCCTCCGGGCGGAAAGTGGCAACTTTCGTCCCGCTGCGCTAAACTAAGTTGCCGCTTTCCGCCTTCGTCGGACAAAAAAATAGTATACACTCCTCGGGAAGTAAATAAGAAAGCCTCAGATCACATGTTTGTTGACCTCGGCTTCGCCTCGGCCAACAATTACATGTGATCTGAGACATTTCTTACTTTACTTCCCTAGGTGTGTAATATACTATTGTATTACCTGTGAAGTTAACAGAGGTGATGCTAAATTTACGCCACCCGGTGATACAATTTTTGTATCTAATATATTTTAAACGGGACTAACTTGACAGTAATATTCGTACCCTCAAACCTTGAAATAAATTTTTCAAGACAATATTCTTTTAGCATTGAACATACAAAGTCATCGGTCATGTTATTTTCATGTTTTTTTTTTTTTTTTTTATAAAAAATTCTTAATAAATAAAAAAAAAAAACGACACAAAACATCAACAACAAATATAACCTATACGATATTCAGGCGCATGCGTGTAGCGCACTCTAATTTACTTTACTGTGATGTGGAATCTACATCACGGTGATACAATATTTGTATCACCTCAAACCAAAACTAACGCCTCTCGTACAATCGTATTTTTTCATCATTAGTGATGCAATTTTTAAATCATCTTTTTTTTCCGTGTATCCCCTTTAAAGTTAAAGTTTTATTTCCAAGAAAAGTTTGTCATATAAGGTAAAAGGCCCAATTATTGACGCTATAAGAGACAAAGTTATGATTTGATTTTTTTTAAGCAATCAAATATAAATATCGTTGAATTTTGTTTGTGGTAATGTCTTAAGTAATGTTTTAACTAATCAATTTCTTTTTTTAAAATGATAATCGGTGATATTTACTAATTAATTTTAAATAATTAAATAGATAATCTGGATACACCAATTATTGACGGGTTAAAAAACTGATTGATCTAAATATTGACGTACCGTAACCCCAATTATTGACGCCCCTACTGCGCATGCGTCGAATCATTTGGTTATATTTTTATTTATCAAAACTTGATATAAAGTAATCAATATTATTAAAGTTAATTAATAATAATTTCTATGAATGATTAATTATTATTAAAAATATAACAATTTATTCAAAAACTTATTTAACACCAAAACACGCCGAGTTATTTGACAGTTAAAAGCCTTGTATATAATCGCGTAACGTATTTTATACTTAAAAAAAGGCGTCATAGCGCTGTTGACTGGCTGTCAATATGGGATTCACCATAAAAATTATGAACTAGTTATTGACTCCCATTATTTAAATATTATAAAGCATACAATTAATTTCGATTATTCAATTTTATAAATATTTCATGTACTGTTAATTAAAAAAAAATAGGTCATATAATTACATGAAAAAATTAATTTAAACTCGGCAGTTAAAAAAAATGCTTTTCTAACCAAAGTTGTTAAGAAAATAGACGCTCGTAAGCTGATTTGATGAACTGGTGGTAACTTTATTTTTTTTTAATAATTAATATTTAATATTTTGAACTGAAAGTGATTTTTTTTTTCAATTTTTTAATTAATTAGAATTTAATAAAAATTTATTTGATCGTTATTCTTATTACAGATAATTTAATATATTTAAAGATAATTTAGGGTGTCAATATTTAGACCCCCGTCAATAATTGGGGCTTTTACCTTATCAGGTTTTGCAATTTGTTTTTTTTTAACCTAATTGTAAGGTGTCTTTTACCTCAGTAAATTTTCTTTATTCTTTTGATTATAAAGATTAATATTTGATATATACTGACATTGATAATTACAAAACAAAAAAGTTTGGAAAATCCAATCTCATTTTTCACAATAAAATTGATTAAAATAAAATATAAAAAGCAAAATAATAAAAAACAGAAAACTCTGCTATGGTTTAGTGGCGCCATAATTCTAAAGTGAGGAAAAAAAATACTATAATAAAATGTATAGATAGATATACAAAAAAATACACAGTCGTATATTATTTTTTTATAAATAATAATTTAACGACAGTGAATTGAACGCTGATATTAATTGAGAAAGTCCTTAGTGTGTTACTTTAGATAATAAAAAAAAAAATTATTCCGGTACGATGATTTTTTCGAGCAATTTCCCCGCCATATACACCAATCCATAAACACAGACACACGGACGTCCAGAAAATATTATTTTTAATGTTATTATTTACTATGTTAAACAAAATAATTGTTATTAAAATATATTTTATCTGCCTGACAAATTATTTGACTTTATTTTTGTACACTCAGGTTAGCCTGTAAGTGCGATATAAATAAAAAAAAATCAATTTCAGTTTCGAGAAAACTGCTTTTTTTGATATGTCGAGAGTAGAGCACTACCTCAACGCTTCGCTAATGAGGTGTGCAAAATTATAATACTTTTTACGTAAGTAAAATAGAGCGACTTTATTACTCATATATATCTGAAGTAGAGCATCGCGGGTCCTCTCAAATGAAGTTAATAAATGATACCAGGTTTTGCTCTTATTTCGGTAGAGCACCATGTCACTCCGACCCCTAAAGTCCGAGTAGAGGTTGACTGTATACTATACACACAAAACTATCTGAAATAATGTATCTTGTTTCCGTCATTTGAGTTTTTCTCTCGAAACAACTATCGATTTTATATAAACGTGAGAACTGCTATTTGTCAATGTCACGTAAACGTGACTAAACATCACCGTATGTCCATGTAAATTTTACCAATCTGTTATATATCAGATTTCTCTATACAACTTTTAACTATACTACTACTATTACTATTATATAGGCATATATAAATGTATTGGTATACTATACATGTTAACATATTTACACACATGTTGATAAATCACCTTTAAATTCTACCATGACAATCAGAATAGTAACAATAATAACAGCAGCAGTAATAATAAATACAACCCGTTACTCGTTGCTCATTACTCACGTCTCATAATTATTATCATTACTAATGTGATGTTATAGATATAAATTATTATATACCTACCATTTAATACAAACATGAATAGCAAACAAAACTCCGACGGAATTAAATTATGATAAATAATACGCAGCAGTAATAAGTATTAATATACGCGACAGAAAATTTTATATAAAATTAATATCGATGTTATAATTAGCAATTTGTTTAAATTTACATTTTTTTAAAGATACTTTTTTGGAACTTTTAGGTAATGGTACAAACACCTAAACAAAAATATAATAAATATCAAATTGATTTTAAGAAAAAAAAAAAAACATTTTTTTGTTCTTTAAAAAAAAGGAGTTTTTGTTTACATACAATAAAATTTTATTTGTAACACACTTAAAATGTTGATATGACTATTTTTGATGTGTTGTTTTTATGAAATTATTTGAAGCAAATAATAGTCATTTTTAACCAAACAATCAGCATAATAAATGCCCAAATTTTTGTAATTTTTACCCATAAAACAATATAAAAATGATTGAAATATCGTAAATAAATAATTTATTTTAAATAATGGATTGGTTAGTGTACACTTTCAACTGACGTGTACTTTAGATTAATAAATTAAAGACTAAATAACACCAGTATTCAATAAATTATTCGTTTAATTAATCGACCCTACTATTCGTTTATTTATCACAAGCTTTATTTAACTAAATTGTTATTCTAAAATAAAACAAAATAATATTGAAGTTAAATATGAAGCTGCGAAAATATGTGCTTGGAATAAAAACAAGCTAACGCCATCTTTAATGCATAATTTCTGTTAATTTTATAGATTATTTGTGTTACTTTGTAACGCATCAATACACAGAAAAAAAAAATTTCTTGAACGAAGAAAGTTATAAGAAATACCAAAGTTATTTTGGAGCGAGAAGAAATTTTCTCGACTTGAAAAAATTTAACTTCATTCAAGAAATTTTCAATTTCCTTAAGATTTTCTTGATTTAAGAAAATTTAAGCTTGACTTAAGACGTTTTTTCTTTCTGTGTATTGTTTATATAAGATAAACATTTAAAAAGTGTAATTTTTGCCTCTGAATGATCGGAAGAGCTTTTAACACAAATTTTGGGGTGATTTAAGAGTCACATTTTAAAAGTATTGCTTTGGTATCAAAAAACATTTTGTGTTAATAAATAAATATGTATAAGATTAGTTATTTAAAATTAAAAATAAATAAAAAATAAAGTAAAATTGTTTCGTTACTTTATTGGACAGGTTGCGCAGCCAAAAGTGGGAACGTTGGTTCGGTGATAGAGCATCATCCATCTTCCTACTGGGAACAACCCTTCAGTCAGCCTTACTTTGACAACACGACTAAGAGAGAAACGACGACGACAGTCGGGCAATCTGCTTACTTATATTGCAGAGTTCGCAATCTTGGAGATCGCGCTGTAAGTTTTTTTTAAATCTCCTATTTAGGTTACGCTGTTACGCTTTTTTATCATGTTTAATGTACGTACAATGTATAGATACATTGAAGATAAGGGTATTAAATTTTTTACGTTTAAATTGAATGTCTGACACAGGTTTCGTGGATCCGGAAACGAGATCTTCATATTCTGACAGTGGGAATTTTGACGTACACTAATGACCAAAGGTTTCAAGCGATGCACAGTGATGGAAGTGATGAATGGACACTTAAGATAACATCTCCCCAAGTACGTGACAGCGGGACATACGAATGTCAAGTTTCAACAGAACCAAAAATAAGTCAAGCTTATAAATTGAATGTCGTCGGTTAGTATCTATATATATTTCTTCCGTTATCAATAGTACAATTATTCCTTTTTTTAGTCGTTTTGTTTCATCAAAATTATTATTATTATTATTATTATTATTATTATTATTATTATTATTACTATTATTATTAATTAGCAATTCGATCAATATCTTCTAATTAATTTAAATCAAATTAATTCACAATGTAAATTGTTATTTTACTGATATTTTCCGGAAAATACGCTGACAGAGTTTAACATTTAATCGAATTATGATAACCTAATTAAAGTATATGAAATTAATTCAAGTTAAATAAGAAATAAAGGTATTATTCAAACAGTCAATTAGGAATAATCAATAAAAATTATTGGAGAGTTTAAATTGACATATTAATTGGTCAATAATTTAAAATCAGATACGATATCATGAAATATTAACAAATTTTAATTTGTTTTTGAATTCTTCTAAATTTAAAACCAAAAAAAAAATTAATTTTTGAAATTTTTATAAAGATATAATTTAATTTTGATCCAATTTGTAATCAGTACAATTTTTGAACTGCAAAATACAATTTTGAAAAAGACTATTCAAAATATCTAAAATTATTATTCCAAAAAATAAAATTTTTAAAATTTTATATTGAAGAAATTTTTCTAAACAAAAAACCGAGTTTTATAATTAGTCAATATATTTAAAAAAAATAATTTTTTCTACTTCTAAATTTACAATTTTTTAAACTTTAAAAATTTTTCAAAATCAGTAAAATTAATTCATTAAATTTGACATTTTTCGTTCAATTAACAATTACTAAAAAGCTCTAAATTTGAAAATAATCTTAAATCTTAAATAACTACACCGAGAAACAAATACGCCTACAAAATCTCACATTAAATCGAATTATGATAACCTAATTAAATTATATGAAATTAATTCAAGTTAAATAAAAAATAAAGGTATTATTTAAACAGTCAATTAGTAATAATCAATAAAAATTATTGGAGAGTTTAAATTGACATATTAATTGGTCAATAATTAGAGACGATATCATAAAGTTTTAATTTGTTTTTGAATTCTTCTAAATTTAAAACCAAAAAAACATAATTTTTTTGAATTTTTCATCACGATATAATTTAATTTTGATCTAATTTGTAATTAGTACAATTTTTGAAATGCAAAATACAATTTTAAAAAATAATATTCAAATATGAATATTTAAAATCATTCCAAAAAATAAAATTTTATAATGAAGAAATTTTTTTATAAAAGAAACCGGGTTTTAAAATTAGTCAATATATTTTCAAAAAAAAATTTTTTTTTACTTCCAAATTGACAATTTTTCAAAATCAGTGAAATTAATTCATTAAATTTGACATTTTTCGTTCAATTAGCAGCTACTGGAAGCTTTAGATTTGAAAATTAAGTTAAAAATTTAATAACTGCACTGAAAAAAAAATTCATTTGTTGCAATAAAATTTTTTAAATTTCCAATTTTCAACAAACGGCCGTCTTAAAAATTAAAAAAACTTTAAAATTCATCGCGTTTTTACGACTCAGTACACTAGTGACACTTGCTGGTTAGCTTAAAATTTACAGACCGAATTTCATTAACACAAGCTGTATTCTTTGTATCTTCGCTCCAGTGAAAACTCTTTTGTAATTACCTCCGTCTGATCGAGCATCCAATCGTTCGACTGTATACAAATTTACCTATGGATTACCCAGGCTTTTGACAATCATTACAATTATAAAACAGCACAGTGACAAAGAAAAAAAGGTCTCTGTTTGCTTGATTAATTTTTTAAAGACAAAATATTAATGAAGCTTAAATATTAATAACAAACTTAATTATCGTCGTTATTTAAGATTATATCATAAAAAATTCCGATAGTTAATTATTAATGTTTAAAATTCAACAACTCGGAATTATTGCTCAAATTTATCCCTTAATTAATTCTTCCGGCCGTTAATTATGAAGAACATCAAATAATAAATGATAATTACTTTTAATACTTAATGCTCACAGTAAGTCTTCTTAAATAGCTTGGAAATTCGTAACCCAGATCAACACGAATTTATTTTCGTAGCATTTTATTGCATTTACTTCAAGTAAGAATTAATGATTCAGGCTACCGGAAAAAAAAAATAAAAACTATTTTTATTAAAATATAAATTAGCTCAAAAAATTTTCTTTATAAAAAAAAATGAATAAATTAACAAATTGAATTTAAAAAGAAAAAATCAAAAGTCTAAAAAAATTTTATCTTTGAGATAATTTTACGAAAAGTTCAACGCATACTTGTTAAATATAAAAGCTCTTTAACTTTCAAGTTACAGCTATCAAAAATTTTATGTCGCATGTAACTACCGGCGCGTGATGCCTTTATAACACAAAGTATTTTCTTTAATTTTCAACTTTATATATGCACTTAAATTATTTTGCACACCTCAAACGCGGAGCTGCTGAGTGTGCAAATGTAACTTTGTTAAATTTGTTGAGTAATTTTTTTTAGCAATGGGATTTAATAAATTTTCCACTTACTTCAATACGATACTTTGAGTTAGTATAAAGCTCTAGTAGTTTTAATAATAAATGTTGAAAAAAAGGATAAAAATTATTTGCGACAATGGAAAGATCGATTTATAAAACTTTAAGGATTCCACGTACAGAACATTACTTGCGCAACTTACAACACCTTGTCACAGTAATCTTTTCTTTATGGGACAAATATTTCAATAAGAGGGATATTAAAATGGATTTAGAGTTTGAAATAAAGATCTAACGGACGCTACGGATAATTTAGATAAGATCAAGGTTAATTATTGCCTCGGTAAATTAATTGACCCTGTATTTCACGAGAAAATTACACCATTGGAAAATAAATGTCTTTTGATAAAAAAAATTTTATAAAAACTCTGGTCTAATGGTTGGTAATTAACAATTAATAATTGAGGTTATAATTGAGGATGGTTTTACTTGTATCACTGTAGAGTGTTTTACAAGGGAGGGTGGGGAATTATTGTCTCTCCACTTTTTTCTCCGCAATATAATCTCTCAACCCCGTCATTATAACTCTCAACCACTTTTTTCGTCCCCACCCCCCTGTATGTCGGGATTTTTTCTTTCATGCCCGACACACATGTGCTGCGACTGTGGCCGACTTACGCGTTATAATCAGTACCTGCATTCGCATTACGGTCTTAAATAGTATGGAGGTACTTCTATAATGACATTTTACCTCCATAACTATATGGGAAAACCACAGAAAACCCGACCGGTACAGAGGCTGACAATGAAACGCACATATTCTTAGTTTATAATCATTGAAAAATATTGGTGCGCGCCGGAATCGAACCCTGGTCCCACTCTTTCGAAATGCAGGTACCGAGCCGATTAGGCTATTGCCAACCAATTAACAATTAATATTTATTAACTGTTTAGTGTAACGATCAGCCGGATCATTATACACTGAGTGTTCAATTTTAAGACATTGTTTTGAAATTAATTTGCACACCTCAAACGCTCAAGCATCCGGTGTCATCGTACTGATTATAAATATATGTCAATACTAGCAGATTTATCGGGCACCAGGCCCGTATATTACATGATACAAGATTTGCGCTCTTAAATGACTTTTATAATTTGCTTTAATCTGAACAAAATAATCTTGTTACTAATTATCAAATAATTATTTACACCTGGTGCTGTCAAACTAACTTAGTGGCTGTATAACAGCATCACTTGGCAAAATATCAACTTAATAGTGTTAATTATGTGCAATTGCTACAACTTTTATAATTATTATTATTATTCTTATTATTTACTATTTTTTCCGAAGATCGGTGTTTTTACTAAATAAAGAGTTCTATATTTCAAAGCCATTATCCCCGATCCAAATTGATGTTAGACTAATTTTTAAATTTTACATTAAATTTTTATTTATTAAATTCATTAAATTTTTTTTAATTTTTACTTATTATTTATTTTCACCACATTATTGTCGGTATAAGCACTCATACCATCCTTGGGTGAATATATCTAACAATTAAAAATCTTTATTTTTAATTTAAGATTCTTATTATTAATATTATTATTTTTTCTTTTCAATTTTATCAATTACTATTATTTTTTGTTATGGTTTGCAATTGCTAACACATCAATGGTCTACTCATTTAGCAATCTATCTATTAAATTTATAATTAATATTAATATTCATAATTAATATTTATAATTTAGAATATTTATAATTAATACTAATATTAATATTCTATTAAATATGAAATCACTATGCTATCTATAAGTCATCTTGTTATAAATCAAAAATTTTTTTTTTATATACTCTGTTGTATTATTAACCCTGTTAAAGGCCCCTAGGCTGTTGGGTTTGTTCATTTAAATAAAATAAAATAAAATAAAATATTAAAAAAATTTATATTTTATTTTTTTATTCATTTTTTCTTTTTCAATCAATAGGTACACGAAATTTTTCATCAAGAACTATTGCAAATAAATTAGTTCTTTGATTCATCAATTTTTTCATAATTTCCAAAATATTTCATTATAGAGATCGAAATTCATTGCAGCTGCAGGAAAAATAAATCTAAAAAATGTTTACGAAATATTATGAACTACAAATAGACTGTTTGTATTAAAAAAACAAAAAAGAAATGATTCAAAATTTATTTTACAGAGAAAAAATGTTCTGTTCTCTATACCGAGATTTAATTTAATCAAAGTTCCGTGCAATCTATTATAAACATAAATTCCAGAAGAGAAAAGAGATTTATTAAATTTTATATTGGGTGTTCAGTGCGCTCTATGTTTATTGAAGTATATAGGAATGTTTATTAAATATTTTCAAACGATGCTTTGACTGAAACAAGCTACAAGAAAAAATGTGCAGTTTCAATTTTTTTTTTATAATCATATATTTACGAAACTGTTTCAAGTCGCAATTTTCAAAAAGGGTTTTGTATTAATAAAAAAAAAAAAAAAGGTTATTAGTGTGTAATTTAAAAGTTATTGCGTTTATGAAGTTTTGTACGACTTTGCGGAGAGAAAAGCTTAAACTGGTCTTTGATAGTAGTAGCAAAGACCCCGTATCAATGTTCTCCAAATAAAAAACAATTAAAAAACTATAACTAAAATTTTTTTGAATGTAGTAATAACATATTTCAAACTTTTATGTTTTTGCAGTGTCAAAAGCAAAAATAGCTGGAAATTCAGAACTATATATCAAGAGTGGAAGTGATATAAATCTTACTTGCATCGTACTACAGACACCTGAACCGCCGTCTTTCATCTACTGGTAACTTTTTTACTTTTTTATACTTACTGCTTATTTTTTTATTTTTATTTATTCACTTTATTATCGGCCCTCCTGTATTACAGTGTCGTGTGTCATGTTCAATCGTTAGACAACAGTGTCATTTGTGATTTTAATTCAACTATTTTTAATGTTTGAAATTGCAATAAATAGAACTAGATACATGCAGAAAATAATTTTGTTAATAACAGGCGAGACCATCTTTTTCTCGCTTTGCTCTCACGGAGTTCAACGGAACTATCTCTGTCGCACTCCCAACAGCAGAGCAATTGCAGTTTCGATTGGTTTCTCGAAACGAATGAAATTTTTTAAAAAAACGCTTTGTGGTGAAATAGTTTATTAAATTATCTATTATCTCTAAAAACGTTTTTTCAAAATTTCCATTCGTTTCGCTAAGCCGATTGAAACTGCAATCACTGGTCTCGGCTGTTAAAATAACCTAAGATATGTTCTAGTAACAAATACATTTGTTAACATAGGGATAACAAATCCTAATATAAAATTGAGATGAAATGTATGTGGCATCAAACTATTCGTAACGTGATTGGTCGAATATATCATAAGCATGAAAATATATGCAAATGCTACAGTCAGGCGCGCGCTTGCGCGCGCAAATTCAAATTCTAGTATATGTTAAAATAACAAAATTTAGGTTATAGCAAGTTATTGATATGTTATAACAACAAAACAATTTGATTACAACAGCAAAATCTTTAAGTAGATTTGACAAAATAATTTAGTTGGTATAACAAATTTTTTTGTTGAAACAGCAAAATTATTATATTAAAATAAGAAATAAATTTACATTAAATTTTATAAGAATCCATAATTTAAAAATATGCTATAATCAGTGATATCTGATTTGGAAAATATTTTAGCAACAAATTAGTTTTGTTATTGCAATAAAATGATTTCGTTAGGACAACAAATTGATTTGGTGATTTAACAGATTGGTTTGTTAGTACAACTTAAAACATTTTGTTAATGCAACTAATGGATTTGTAACTATAACTATACTCATTTGTTACCAGAACATATTTTTCAGTTATCCCGTCTTTTGTTATTCCAACAAAATCATTTTTATGCGTGTCCTATCCGGATTTAAAATAAAAATTATTATTGTTATTATTAGTTCATTGCATTAAATACTTACAAATAAGGTACACAGTATGAAATTGCATTGAGAATATTATATAAAATAAAATAAAATAAATTTTCATTTAGAAAAATAATATCTTGAATAAAATGTAAATAGTTAAAAAAAATATTTTTTATTTGTATTGAAAATATTTTAATTGTTATTTTAATTTAAAATAAAAATTATGCGTCAAATATTGAATTTACGATAAAACTTCTTAAATTTTGTCGTATTTATTATCAATTAGTTGGAATTTTAATTCTAAAGTGAAATAAATTTTTTCTTCAAATTTTGATTATAAATAATAAGAAAAATATTTAAAATGCAGAAAAATTATTTTGAACCTTTTTTTTTCGGGAATTAAATTTTTTAGATCAAAATATAAACTTCAAATTGAAAAAAAGAAAATTAAAAAAAAATTGGAATTTTTTTTGTCGGGAATTAATTTTTTCAGATCAAAATTTAAACTCCAAATTGGAAAAAAAAAATAAAATTAAAAAAAAATCTGTAATTTTAAATAATAAAAAAAATACTGAAGATTCTAAAAAAATCGTGGGAATTTTTTTTTCTAAGAAATTGAATCAATTTTATCATATATCTCGTCCTTAAAATATAATCTTAAATTAAAGTTGAAATTTAAAATATTCACTGTGGAATGTAGAAGCTGAAATGATATTTACAAAAATTTTATTTTAAATTTCTCGCTGATAAGATTTCACAACAACATGATTGTGCAAGACTCTTTGGTATTATTTTTATCCATACAATGTACAATCTTGTAAAAATAATCAGAATCTGTTTTTTATAAAACTTCTATCAAGTTTTAACTTTATAGCGAAGTAACTCTGTAATTGTAAATTATTCTCCGGTCCAGGATCACGATTTAATTAACTTTCTATAGTTCCAATATATTTTTTGTATAAAAAAAAAATTAGCTCAGAAAAATTGCTTGAATATTTTTTGTTAAACTTACCTTTGTAAGTCCCGACATAAATATTTAGTAGATATCAGTATCATGTATTGACCTATTGACAGCTCAGGTCAAGCGAAGTCAACCTTTCTCGACAGTGATGTTGCATGGATTAGTCTTTTATTACATTATGAATGAAGCTGCCGGACCAAAAGGTGAAAAGTTACCCGTACTGAGATCGAATTACTCCGGCGTAAGCTTCAATTTATATTAATTTTTTGTCAATAACTCGATTGTTATGAAATGAATTATCTATACGATGAGATATTGAGTTTAAAGTGACATTAATTAGATAAGAAAAGCTTCTTCTTATATGTGTTTATTTTTTTTTTATTTAAAAGAGTTTAATTGCAAAAAAAAAATATTTTTCGACCTGTCTTTTTATATTTGATAGAAAATTGATAGAGTTACCTTAATTTAAAAAGTTATAATATTAAATTAATTAATTGTAATATTAATTTCCAGTATTCAAGACGGTTATTACTGCTACTGAATCAATATAATTTAATTAACAAATATTATATCACAGTATTTAATAACGCCGGTGAGGAAAGTTTAAATAACGTCAATATAAATATAAAATGAGTTATAACAGGCAATTACAGAGTAAGAACGTTGCTTTCGTATAATTATTGATATTATATTACATATATATGTTCATATTAGTGAAAAGGGAAATCCGAGACTTAAAACAGCTACTCAATGCTTACATTAATCAAACATTACAATTCCCCAGGAACAAAATAAACTTTAATATTATTTTAGTGTAAATATCGAGTCATTTACCAGCATTGTATTCTCTATTTGACTAATAATTTCTTCGATGCAGATATTTAAATTTATACTCCAACCTGAAAGTAATTTATTTACTATATGTAGCAACATTACTGACTACAATTAAAATAATTATGTCGTATGGAATAAAATATACAATATTTTTAATTAGGTTTGATGGTACTCACCCCAATAAGATCAAAGGAAGTAAATAAATTAATAAAGAATTTAATGGAAAAGGAAATAATAAAATACAAGTATACCTTTCACAAATAATCCATTTCTTTACTATATTTACCGAGTTTGCAATAATACAACTAGGTTCAACAAAATAAATATAACCAATAAATTAATATCTTCATTATATACACCGTGATTTCAATTATATAATATAATATAATATAATATAACATTATTAAATAATATTTATATTTTATAATATAATATAACTACCAGCTTATAGCTTCTTATATTTGACTAATGCGCACTTACTTATCATTAGTGTATTAATAATCATAATAATACTTATATCCTACCAGTCGCATTCTCATTATCTTAATTATTATATTTAAATAATGTATTTATATATATATGTATATTTCTGTCGATGATTTTTTTACATAAAAATGAATCGATTTATGATTTAGTAATGTACATCGTTTTTTTTTTTTTCAAAGCATCGCAACCGCTCAACTGACGTCGCATCAATAATCAACGGCATTAATAATTACTTTTCTTTTGTATTATAAAAATGTAAGCACTCACACTCCTAAGGAAAAAATAGTTGTGTAAATTTGACAGAAAATTTTTCGAGATTAACGCAGTGCTAATCGTAATTTCAGTTATGGAATTTTTCCAAATTGGGTTCATTGCAATTGCAGTCAATTGTTGGAGACTTATTCGAATTTATGTTAATTAAACATGGTAACTTACTATTCAGTCAATTTATCGACCATTTTTCATTAACTTTGTCAAAATTTAAAGATTTCGTCTGGAACACTTTTTATTTATTAATAAAAATCCGACGGTTAATCTTAAAAGCTTTGGCTGAGCTGCTTGGATTTAAAAATTTAATTGATCAAGAAATTTATTTATCATAAATCCCGAGAACAGGATGTGGGATTTAAATTAATCGTAAAAATAAATGCATCTCATTACTTTTTTACGCAGTAGAAATGTTTAAGTTACAAATAAATAAAATTTCCCGACAAAATTTATTCAAATTACAAAAATAAATTAACAACCAACGCCAGTATTTTAAATTAACAGAAGTATATTAAATTATTCATAAACTCAAATGGAAACCTCAAATCAATGGATAATGAAAACGCTAATGTCGTGTTTTTAATATCTAATTATTTTCAACACATATTCAAAGGTTAATTTAAGGGATTTATCATCTATTGAACTAACAATTAGGTCTTTAATTAAATATAAAATATAAGTATTGGCTACAATTATATTTAATTAGAGAAATTTTTAAAAAAATTAATTACAAAATTTAATTAGAGGAGAAATTTTTATTTAATTTTATATAAATGGAAAATTAAACAATCTCTGGGCTTTAAATCAAAAGCAAACACATAAAATAACTAATAGAAATCAACAGATATCCACAATTTAATAGCTAGTGGGAGTGTAAATGCATTAATAAAAATGATGAATTATTTACAACCGTAAATGAATTTTCATCTCATATATATCGCAATTTATACATCCATTATTCTTTTTTCCCATTTATTTTATATAATAATAAACAATAAATGTTTATATTTAAAAAAATTTTTTGCATTCACTTATAAAAAAATTTGTTTATAGTTAAAAATATTTGTTAATATTTAACAAATCACTTATTACAGACCACTTTTTAGTCCTTAAAAAATATTTCTTAGTATTTAAAAAGAGTTATTAATATTTAATAGATGAATATCAGATTTATTAAATACTAAAAAATATTTGTTGAATACTATAAAGTGATCTCTAATAAATGATTTATTAACTATTAACAAATATTTTTTAATACAAATAAATTTTCAGGATTCTAGCAATAACCAAATTTGACAATTTAAAGTGGAATTTAATAATCGTAACTCATAACAATAATTTTTTCCTTTGAAAAAAAGTAATGGAAATATTATATCAAAAGGTGACTTTATTGCAAATTCAACATAAAATAATTTCAGAGAACTTGATAAAATTTATTGCGAGAAAAAGTAATATGTCCTTTCTCAGTACATGACACTTGGCAATTTATTTAGAGAAGAAAAGTCAGTTTTTCTCGCGTAGGTGCTTAAAAACGGAGCCAAATGTTATATAATTTGAAAACAAGTATCACTTTGTGAATTAAAGGTACAGAGGTGAGCATGTGATAAACTACAGCCAACGAGGAGGAATCAGTGTCGTGACGGAGAAACAGACCAGGACATCGCGTCTGTTGATTTCTCGGGCACTCCCAACAGATTCCGGCAATTACACCTGCGCTCCGTCTACAGCAGAGTCAGCCAGTGTCCTAGTACACGTACTTAATGGTAGGTGAATTCCCAAGCTATTCGTTTTCATCTCTCGATTTCTCGTCTACCGTCTCTCGACGAGTCGTTGATTTTCATTAGATCCTTTTGCGCAACCCTCTCTCATCCTCTACCTCATCTTTTCCCTTTCCTCCATTTAATTATCTTGCTCATGTAATTTATCGTTTGTTTCGGTACCGAGACATAACTAACCCAATAAACTACGACTGATACCTGTCTGATATTGTAATTATCTAAGTTTAACTTCTGTTTTATTATACTGTCTAACGGGTTTGTAAATCATTACTCTTTATTCTACGCGGAACCGCAGATTTTTTCTATTTTAATAAAAAATGAACCATTAGTTATTTTTTTATTAAACTAATAAGGGAGAAATTTATTTTTTTATTTTTGTAAGAATCCAAGACAAAAATTAAAACAAATTCTTTGCTTTCATAAATTGATTTTGAGAAATGTAAAAAAACTTGGGCTATTTTCTACTAAAAATTGTGATTGTTTATAAAAACGTAAAAATTTTGAATATTCTCGTAGATACAAGGGAGAATAAAAATGGAAATAGGGAAATATAATTTTAGAGAAATGATTTTTGATTGTTAGTTTTTATTGAAAAATTTTGGCGGCTGGATTTGCTCATACGGTTTGTTTATGAAAACTACAGTTAGGCTTGTTCAACTCCTCTGAATTTTAATTTATGAAAAATTCTAACCTCGGCATTTTTTCCCAGCCGATTTTGCCCCAGTTTTATATTAAACATATCGTACATACCGATTCCATTATTTGAAGTATTTGATTAAAATTAAATAACACAGATTTAAAAAATTGAATGACCAAAAAAAAATAACGAAAGCAGATTGACGGAAATGACAGGGTGACATATTTACTCCGAGAAAAAAATTTAAACTTTTTAAAGGCTGTACTTGGGTGGAAAGAATAGTCAATCCAAGTATTTAAAAATTCTCTCTCAGCTTAACGGCCATACATTAAATGCTTTTAGCGACTATTATGTTGGAAATACTCCCTTAGAGAGCCAAGGCTAAAACTTCAGACCAAACCAATTCCCAAATTTTTGTTTCGACTTGAAGGTTTAAATATTTATCGTTTTTCCGGTAACTCTTGATTGTTAATTAAATTATCAAACTATGAGGGAGTTTAAATTTATTCAAAACTTCGATTAACGTCAAGCAGATGTACGAATGATCAAATACAAAATTGTTGTTAAATTCATTCTGCCGTATTTATTATTCAAGAATTACAAACAAAATTACTTTACATTTGTATTGAAAATGTAATCAATAACGAATTTTATTCCATCAAATAAATTCCTCAGCTTCAATACCAGATCCCATTTTGCCTCGGTTACCATAGAAATAATAATATAATAATTTATTTGCGAAATGAAATAATTAAGACTTAATAAAAGTAATTATTGATAGGAATGTTTCATTCCTATTGTCAATATTAAATTACAATAACTCGTACTCGATATGATACATTTATTTACCCAAAACATTCAAATATACATTTTAATAAAATATTATAAAATCAGGATGTTATCTCGAATTGAGTAAAATTTCCCATATAGAATCCACAATTATTATCTACAAATTATCATAATTATTATTAATACAAGTATCATTCATTTGATTTAACATTTAAAAATATATGTCATATATTACAGATTTTTAATTATAATGACGGATAGTTTAGTTATTATAATTTATAATTTTCAATAATATAATTATTATTAATACAAGTATTATTTATTTGTTCTAAAAACGTAGTCAATAAAGAATTTTATTTCATATAAAGTAATATCTTAACACAAAGCTAAATCCCAGTTGGATTAAATATTTTCGACCATTTAAAAACTCTGAGTAAAATATTAAATCCTTTTTTAATTGCATTTATTTTTCAATTAACAATTTACAATATTAACAACACGTGAAATAAATTATTCAGATAAACAAAACATGAAAAGAAAAATATCATATTGTTGATCAACAGCTTTGCAAAAATACAACTGCGTATTTATTTTCGCTAAAACCAATAAAATATTAAAAAGAATTAAAATAACAATAATTATAACATGCCCTGTGAGCTTAAATTAATAGAGTTTAAGCTTCAATATTTTTATTTATTATTTATATTGTGCATTCGAGCTATAAAACAAACCCATTTACGTCCTTACATTTTACAAGCAAGAGAACATACATAAAATATTATTGTTTTTAATATTTTATCGGGGTCTGTGCACTAGACATGATGGAGACTTTTTAAAGAAAGCGATCAGAAGCTTTGTCTAGTATTTTATATATCATCCGTTTTCATGTCACGTTTATAAAGCGAACATCCTCGTCCTTGTTGTCATCTGATGGTTATACATGGTAAACAATATTGCGAAAAATAAAAACAATTTTGATATTGCGACACAAGCAATCTTTTTTTATTTATACGTAATTGTATCTCAGAAAAAAAAATGAAAAATCATTTATATTTTATATTTTATCCATACACGAAAAATTGAGAGGTAAAGAGCGCCTGAGGTTACAACCTCGGAGATGGACCTTTTTAAAGGCGAGGAAGTATTTGATCCAATTTGGTTAACGAGAAAATTCAAAACTTTGTTCTATAGCGTACAATATAAGGTCACGTAAAACTGATTTTTATAATATTTTTATTTAATCAATAAATAAATAAAAAATGGGTTTATAATTTTTTGTAATTTAAATTTTCGGTCACCATTTAGATAAATTTAATTATTAATTGATCTGCGAAATTTTAAAAACATTCAACTTCTTCTTAGACTCACTTGTGCATTACATACCTTCCGGGATTTAATTGTAGAAGAGTGAAAACTTATAAATTTGATAAATAAAATTTGACCTGTAAGTGACTTGATAATTAATATCATATTTATGGCAAATTTAGTTATGAGAAATTATTTTATTTTAATAAATAATTTAAGTGATATGTCAAGAGACAGCTCCGAAATAAATTTGCTCTGATTTAATAATTCAGTTGATATTAATGTCATTTAAATTAAATTTTAAAGAGGATCTTTATATTGGTCGAAGAAAATAATTGTATCTAGATTTAATTGTAGAAGAGTGAAAATTTATAGATTTGATGAATAAAGTGAAAAAAGTAGAAATTGGTCAGCCGGCAGCAAAGGCATCGGTAAAAAAGCCGCGGTTACAATTTTTGTATTTAACCTGATTACGTCTATGAGTTTTTTTATTAATATAGTTTTCTCCAGCAGTATTGAAAGAATAATTAAGCTAGTGCGCGGTCAGAAATTACTCAAGCTATAGATTTAATTAGACATCTGACGGCTCTCTTGGCATTGTCGCCATTTAGATTAATTTAATTATTAACCGACCTACGAAATTTTAAAAACATTTAACTTGTTCTTAGACTGACTTGTGCATTACACACGTTACTATTTTGTCAGTTGTTCCGTTGGTGGTACGAAAAATCTACGAAAAGCTCAACTGATTTGAATGACTTTATTTTGAAACTCGTTATTAAACTGACGCTATTTTTTGTTTATCCGTGCCGGTGACTACGCTCGTAAATTATGGTTATTAAATTTATTTTATCTTTTGAAATAACTCGGTCGAGGTTTCGCTGACAACTGTCAACTTCTGTTCTATCTATCTCTGCAACCGTCACAGCAAATGTCATTCAAGTATCAATAAAATGCGTCTCTTAAATGAAAAAAAAAAAATATCTCAGCTAACAATTCCTGACAATATTGTCGGCCTTAAAAATGACTACAATCATTAATTTTAAAAATAATTTCTTCAATGTTTAAATTTCTTTAGTTTAATTTCTTCGGATGTTTAAAATTACACTACAACCTGAAAGTAAATACCGCAAAATTATCAGATTCTTTCCGATGTACTGAACAAGTGGACATTAAACAACTGAAAAATTTTAATAATACAATTTAATTACTAATAAAATCGAGTAAACACAGCTTGATGTAGTTAAATAATAATTGAACTATCCTATGAGTATATTTCAATTTAATCACAATACAATAATGATCACAACTCTTTATTTTTCGGTATTCAATGAAAATATTTACTTTTTGTGTTGAAGTAAAAAATATTCACCGAGCATATTTGTAACTCAACAATGGAACGATCCTCCTAATTAATAAATATTTCATTATGCAAATACGCAGTAAAAATATTAACAATGAAAATCAAAATAACTTATAATAATAATTTTAGCGGCACAAATATAGCTTTATAAAATCACTGATGCGAACTTTATAAATTCAACAAATTTTAAAAATTACCATCTGAAATTTGTATTTGTAACTATATAATAAACATTGCTACGGAATTTTTTATTTTATTATTTTGTTGCATACAAATTATTTTATAAACTATTACAAACGGTTGACAAACAGCCGAGTTCTAAGTAAACGACTTTACACAGAATCAACGAAAAACCCACGGCATCCAATTTAAATAAATTTAATTCATCCATATTAATTCAAAGAGACTTCAAATTACGAGAAAGAACAGCTGGGTCAATTGTTGTCTATGATGTAGTTTTCAATCTTAAAATAAATGAATTTAATCGTAGTTACTTCTTGGCATTCCATTTATTACAAGACGTTTTTCCACTGACTCAAAAATAAAAAAATCTCAAAATTAAAATAATTGTTATCTGACTGAACTTAACTCTCTGGAAATTTTTTTTTTTTTTTAAATTACGACTAGCAACCTTGCAGTCACTATGTAACTGCCGTGACTCGTGAGCTATAAATAAATAAAATTTTCCTTTTATTAAACAATGACTTTTGTTAAGTTGCACTGTACTTGTTTAAATATTGAAGTTTTTGAAGATAAGCCCATCCCGATGTTACACTCATCAAGAGCTTTCATTTGAGTACCCACTTCATTTTTTCATATATTTATATATATTATATATATGTATATAAGAAAAATATATCAAAATGCATGCGGGTACTCAAATGAAAGCTCTTGATGAGTGTAATGTCGAGGTGAGCTTATACTTTTAAAAATGTCAGTAGTTGACAAGATACAAGGTATTTTCTTAATTATTGACATTTATAAAGATATAAACTCATCCCGATGTTACACTCATCAAGAGCTTTCATTTGAGTACCCACATGAATTTTTATATATTTTTCATATATACATATATATAATATATATAAATATATGAAAAATTGATGTGGGTACTCAAATGAAAGGTCTTGATGAGTGTATCATCGGGATGAGCTTTTTGGGCGAGAGGAGGGAAATCTTCATAGACACCGGCTAGATGTTGGTGATGTTGGTTGCCGGTAGTGTGAGATTCTTACTCACTAAAACCCTCCCCTCTCTTGTACCTGATACTGCGGGACCGCGTTAGCATTACTTCGCAGCACCAGGCCCCTCCACGCTGCTCCTGCAGCTTATTTCTCCGTTTCATCTTATTCCTCCGCTTCTTCTTTTCTTCTTCTTCCTCCTCTTTTCTCTCTTCTCCAGCAGGACCTCTCTTACATATCCCGTCATTGCTGTCCAGTTGTCTGTCGACGTCAGCATCCAAGGGACGACGTCTTCGGGCCTTTGAGGCACTTCCTTCTCTTCCCGCCAGCGCAGTCGTATTTCAGACCAACGTTGGCAGTCGAAAAAGGTGTGCTCAGCAGTGTCAGCAACTCCCGGACAGTAAACACAGTAAGGATCGTTTCGGATCCCCATACGATGTAGGTAGGCATTGAACTGTCCATGACCAGTAAGGAACTGTGTGAAATAGTAGTCTACCCCCCCGCAGTCCCTCAGTACCCAGTCACGGATCTGCCCAATAAGTCTATACGTCCAACGCCCTGTCTCCCCGGTTTCCCAGCGCTCTTGCCAGAGCTCAAAGGTCTCCTCACGTTCGCGGGTTCTCACGTCTTTCATGAGTCCTTCGCCAGCCCGCCGGGCATCCCAGATCCGCTTCCTTTCGAGACCCAGTAGGTCGATTGGAATTACCCCCGAGATGACCAACACAGCTGCCTCTGAGACCGTTCGATAGGCGCAGGCTATCCTCAGCGCACCTCTTCGTTGTACCGATGCCAGTTGCTTCCGATATTTCTCTACTTTGAGTGCCTCTCCCCATATCTCTACTCCGTAGAGCATAATCGAGTTAGCGACACCCATGAGAGCTCGTCTGCGGCTGCTCCTTGGTCCCCCGACATTTGGCATAAGCCGGGAAAGATTTGCCACCGTCGTTGCTGCTCTTGTGGCCACACTGACAATCTGGTCTCGAAACGTCAATTTCGAGTCTATTGTCACTCCGAGGTATTTCAGAGCCCCCGACTCTCGATGTGTTGATCCACAACTTGAGTCTGGAAGGGGTTCGGAAACCACCTCTGAGCTGTGAGTACCACCACCTCCGTCTTCGCGGTGGCCAGCATCAACCCATGATCGTTAAGCCATGCGTTGATGGAGGCCGCAACAAGCTTCACCAATCCCTGCGCTTCGCCTTCGTTCCGCGCAAGTATTAGTGCTGCCACGTCGTCAGCAAAACCCTCCAGCTTTACCTCCTGCGGTAGATCTAGGCGCAGAAGTGCATCATAAAGGATAACCCAGAGTTCTGGTCCGAGGATTGAACCCTGCGCTGCTCCTCCACTCAGCTCCTTCATGACCTGTCCTACAGTAGTCTCATACATCAAGTAACGATCACTTAAGTAATCATTTATGATGCGAATGAGATACTCCGATAGACCCACTGCCGAAGCGCCCTCATTATATCCGGCCATCTTGCCGAATTAAATGCATTTTTGACGTCAAACGTCATCATTATGCATACTGGACGGCACTGATGATGACCCGTCCAGGCTTGTTTAGCAAATGAAAGCGCTTCCGAAATGGCACCAATTGTACTGCAACCCGGCCGAAAGCCATGTTGGTTTTCAGCCAGGCCACCAGCATCGGTCACTTCTTTCCGCAGTCGATTCCTAATAAGGGCTTCGAAAATCTTCCCTGCGACATCTAACATGCACAGTGGTCTGTAGGACGAAGGTGTATAGGGTGGACCTTTACCTTTATCCAACAGAACCAACCGTTGCAGTTTCCATCTTTTCGGAAAGACTCCAGTCGAGATGCAGGCGTTGTAAGTATCAAGGAGCAGTTGTTCATGCTTTTTATAAGGACCTTATAGGCCTCGACGGGAATGCCGTCAGGACCCGGGGCCTTACCTACCTTGAGGGACTTAACAACTGCCCGCAGCTCCACTGCTGTGAAAAGTGGGCACTCGTCATCGGATATTACACCTTGAGTGCATACCCGTTTTTCGCGATCGGGAAACAGAGTTTGGACTATTTCCTCCATCCTATCGGGTTCCATAGGAGCTACTGAACCGCGACCAACAAATTTGCGAGTGACGATCCGGTAGCCATTGCCCCATAGATCCTCATCCACTTCTCTGCAGATCGCCTTCCAGCACCTCCCTTTGCTCGCCTTGATCTCCGTGACGAGTCGCTTCTTCGCCGCTTTGTACTCGTCGTTCTTTTGCTGCCCAGTATCTCGCTTTCGCGACCTAAGTGCTTGCCTCCGCAGACGCAAGCACTCAGCCCTGAGCAGCGCAATTTCTGCTGTCCACCAGTAAACCGGCTTCCTTCGAGAGCTTGCGGAACGGCGAGGCATAGCAGCGTCGCACCCTGCAACGATCACTTCCATCGTTTGACCGACAAGTGTCTCAACATTTTCGCGCGACTCTGCAAAAAAGTCAGGAAGCGTGTCAATTCTATCTGAGACCGCATTTTGAAATGCGCCCTCATCCAGGAGTGACACCCTCCATCCTGCTTGCTTCATTTGTCGCTTCGGCACAGTAGGTGGGTTACCCCTCACACTGTTGACCGTATACGAAATATATTGGTGATCACTTGCCGTATACTCCTCCAAAACAGCCCAGTCTGAGATTACTCCCGCTGTCCGTTGAGTAGCAAAAGTTATGTCTAAAATCGACCAACGCGCGCCAACTCTCCGGAAAGTGGGTGTATTTCCCCTATTCACAATGACAAGGTCGAAACCTGCCGTCATGTCCAGGAGCTCATCACCCCGCGTGTCACTATAATCCATTCCCCAATCGATCGACTTTGCGTTGAAGTCACCACCTATCACTATCTCTCCTTCAAGATGGCGGACTACTCGTTCGAGATTGTCAACCCTCTTTCGGAAATCTACAATAGGCTCGCTGGGGGTGAAATAACACGACACGAAGGTAACTGCTGGTGTCTCGACCCACACAATGCCGTCCCTCGATCCACTGTTACGCACAGAAAGGCGACTTCGATCCGGAATCCAAATTGCCGCTGTGCCTGTAGGGTCACAGTACCAATTCGTCCCAGACACAGAATGGTATTGCTCTGATACCAGAACAATATCCATTCCGTTGTTACGATTTCTAGCGTAAAGCATATCAAGGGCCAGTTTGCACCGATGTAGATTCACCTGCAGCACCTTAGCCATTTTTCTTTTGGAGTACCTCCCGATAGGTCGTACACCGTCCAGAACCTGCCACGTGATCGAAGGCTTGCCCGCTTCCCACCGCTTCACAGAGATGGCAGCGCGGAGGCTTGGTACAGGTCTTCGACTTGTGATCCGCCTCACCACATCGCCAGCAGCAACCGCTCCGGTCTTCCCCTGCCTTGCACGAGCCAGCTAAGTGGCCCAGTCCATGGCAGCGATAGCACCGATCGAGTCGCTCCCAACGGCGGATTCGGCAAACCAGCCAGCCGACCTTGACCTTTCCCAAGGTCTCCAAGGCTGCAGCAGCCCCAAGTCTAGCCTCGATGAAAGCGCGGATGGATCCCCATTTATTGGGTTTCGTGATGGACACGTTGAGTCCATCCGCAGTCCCACCGATAGCCCCTGCCAGGGCCGCCTTAACCTCTTCGACCGTCGTAGCGGAGTCCATCCCGTCTATTACCAGCGTAGTGGTAGGGGCGAGATGGCGCACCTCCACGTCTCCTCCGGCTACCTCAGTGATCTTATTACCGAGCGCCGAGCGATCTTTAACAGATCCCTCGAACTCGATGAGAAGACCACCTTTTCTGGCGGTCCTCACGGCCTTAACCCCCAGACCCATTTCCTCCGGACGAAGTCCCAAGCGCAAAGCCCTCAGAACCTCATCAGAAGACCGGGACTTACCTGGGTCAATCAGCACTGCCTCCGGTCGTTGCTTCTTCCTCGGTCTCCGGTCGCCCTTGGCTGCTGTGATCCGCTTTGTCCCTGGTCCTGGTCCTGTAGTCCCTATTCCTGGTCCTTCCGGCTCCCCTGTCACTACCAGGTCTACCTGGTCCCCTGTTCCTTCCTCTATTTGTTTCTTTTTTCTTCTTCTTCTTTTTCTTTTCCACCAGTTTAAACGGCTCCTCCGGTTTCTTCTGACTGTCAACTTCCATCTCTTGTGTTTCTACACCTGTCTTGACATCATTTCCAGTGCGCTGTCTTTTTCCCCTGACAGTGGCCACTGTGAAACTGCCGTTTGCCTGCTTCAGCACATGTTTTTCTGGTCCTTCTGGTGGACTCATCGCCTGTCTCTTTTTACTCTCGGTGTTCGGCGTCTGTGCTGCTGCTACTTGAAGAGCCTGACGCTGGCTCCCGAAGTCCTCGAGCAGTCTCTGCCTTTCCTCCCTCTCCTTCTGGGACAGCTCTCGCTGAGCTATCTTCCAGGACTTACGGCTTACGAGGCTCTCTAGGAGTAGCCTCTCTGCCTCCTTCACACCTTTGGTGACCTCGTTTGACACCGTCCGTTTTGATCGGATGGTCTTGAGTGTCTCCTTTAAAAGTTCCTGGAGCTCCTCCAACAAATTATCCTCCTTTCCTATGGCTTCGTCCCTTTTTCCGTGGAGTGAAACCATCTCATCCAATTTACTCCCAGTAGCTGTACCAGACAGAGGGGCCTTGGGGTCCACCCCTCTGTCCAAACGGTCGCTGGATAACGACGACGAGCAGCCCGTCTGACCACTGCTAGCCGCCGGCACTGAGGTATCCCTCCCCTGCACCGTAAACGATATTGTCGTTGGATTCATCATTCCCATCGTTTTTTGTGCTGTAACCCTAGCGACGGGACCCTATAACAGGGTGCTACCATCCGGAGCCAGATGGTCCCTGGTTTTTTAACGAGGTTGTTACTCCTCCGACTCCTCCTTCCTCTCTCCGAAAGAGAGGCCCCGGGCTTGTCACCGGTATAGCAGAGTTACATCGGGATGAGCTTATATCTTTAGAAACGTCAATAGTTTAAAAGATACAAGGTCATTTCTTAATTATTGATATTTTTAAAGATATAAGCTCATTCCGGTGTTACACTCATCAAAAGCTTTAATTTGAGTACCCACATTAATTTTTGATATATTTTTCATATATACATATATATAATACACATAAATATATAAAATATATAAAAAATTGATGTGGGTACTCAAATGAAAGGTCTTGATGAGTGTAACATCGGGATGAGCTTATATCTTTAAAAATATCAATATTTCACAAGATAAAAGGTCTTTTGTTAATTATGTATCTAGAGATAGAGCATTTTTGAATGCAGCCTAAATACTTATTATAATAAATTGACTATTGGTGAGAATGATATGAAACTTCGAAAAGGCACAAATTTAAGTCAAGACCTTTGCAATGACACTAAATTTCATTTAAAAAACCAATTTTATCATATAAATACACTGGTCACAAAATTTTTCTTACTCTCTTAATAATATAGATTAGTTTTCTTTATGTATTAAAAAAAAAAAAATTGTTGTTCCAGGAGAGCATCCAGCGGCAATGCAGCACGGGAATTCGAGCAACAGTGGTGCGGCAACTTGCACTCTAGCCCTGCTACTTCTTTTTCTTTACGCTGGCTCTTTTGTAAGATGACTGATTAGTGATAACGATAATAATAACTATTATTACTACGACTACAATAACTATTAAAATTAAAAACTGCAACAACTTTTAAAGAGATATTTAGTTAAAAATTGTGGTGCATATTAATAATGAAGTGCGTTGCGATAATTTTAGGTGGTCCCTCTTCCGGCGAATATTAAATACCAAAGGACTTTAATCGCCGGTTTTATATTTTAAACAGAGTGCGAGGCATTGTTGTGTGTATACAAGATAAATTATATATAAATATAAATATAAACAAAATAATAAATTATATATACTCCTTACCTGATTGACTTTGACTTGTCGCTTACGACACGAGTGTTTGTGAGTTATTATCTAATTAATTAATTAATTAATTAATATTGTATAATAGTGTAAAATTATCCATCATCCAGCATCGATTTATCCAATCTAATCAGCCCGCTGATACTCCCGCATGGATTTATCTACATCATTTGTATTATAAATTATAATATTTAATTATATATCAAACTAAATTCCATTCCGACAAAATGGCTATCGGTTACTTGCAAATATTTTATTTCCACGTAGTTAATTAGTATTTATATCCAAAATGGTGAGGATAAATTGGTGGAAAAATTATATTTACCGGCGTGTTTATCTGCAAGATCGAAATAAAACGCGGTGGTCAATATTATTAATAATAATAATGATAATGATTAAAATATAATAATATTAATTTTCTGTAGATATAAAATGACGAATAAATCGTGAATGTAATGTGAACCATTGCTATATATAATATTTATAAAACATGGATGTATTTATAGACTATAAGCGAATAAAATATCACATTTATATGCGGTAATGGATAAACTGATAAGTGTAATAAAATTTTGTGTATCAAATAATTCGTACATTTTCAAGAGAATTTATCAATCAAATAATTTAATATTTAATTCATTCGGTTTATTGTTGACGGTTTTAATTTATCACGAAATTAATTGCGAAGGGCAAAATGAACCTCGGAGTTATTATTATTATTATTATTATTATTATTATTATTATGTTAAAGTTATTACTGTTAAGAGAAGCTTGTTAATTTAATTAGACTTAGAAAGAGTCAAGGGATTAATTTAAAAATTTTATAGTTGAATTTTTTAATTAAGCGAAAAAAAAGTTAATTTTTAAAACAATTTTTTCGTTTTTTAAATTTTTTGATTAAACATTTTTGGGATAATTTATCGGAAAAAAATTTGTGGAAAAATTTCAATATTTTTTTAAAGAAAAATATTTTTGGATTAATTAATTAAAGATTTTGGATCAATTGAAGGAAATTTTTAATTTTTATTAAAGATAACAATTATTCTTTGTTAACACTTATCTAAATACACGGTGGTGTCTTGCAAGTACAAGAGTTTGATTTTAAAATTGCTCTGATGAGTTTACAAAAATTTTTATTTGTTAGAACATCAATTTTCCGGTTAATATTCATTAATTAGAAAGACAAGTTGTTGATATTCGAGCTCATTTCGCTGCCTTCTTTTATTTAAAGCAATTTCAATGGGTTCAAGCGCTTACCGCATAACATATCTTTGATTATGTATAGTAATTTGTTATTAAAAATTGAAAATTATAAATTATAATAACTAAACTATCCGTCATTATAATTAAAAATCTGTAATATATGACATATATTTTTAAATGTTAAATCAAATGAATGATACTTGTATTAATAATAATTATGATAATTTGTAGATAATAATTGTGGATTCTATATGGGAAATTTTACTCAATTCAAGATGACATCCTGATTTTATAATATTTTATTAAAATGTATATTTGAATGTTTTGGGTAATTAAATGTATCATATCGAGTACGAGTTATTGTAATTTAATATTGACAATAGGAATGAAACATTCCTATCAATAATTACTTTTATTAAGTCTTAATTATTTCATTTCGCAAATAAATTATTATATTATTATTTCTATGGTAACCGGGGCAAAATGGGACCTGGTATTGAAGCTGAGAAATTTATTTGATGGAATAAAATTCGTTATTGATTACATTTTCAATACAAATGTAAAGTAATTTTGTTTGTAATTCTTGAATAATAAATACGGCAGAATGAATTTAACAACAATTTTGTATTTGATTATTCGTACATCTGCTTGACGTTAATCGAAGTTTTGAATAAATTTAAACTCCCTCATAGTTTGATAATTTAATTAACAATCAAGAGTTACCGGAAAAACGATAAATATTTAAACCTTCAAGTCGAATCAAAAATTTGGGAATTGGTTTGGTCTGAAGTTTTAGCCTTGGCTCTCTAAGGGAGTATTTCCAACATAATAGTCGCTAAAAGCATTTAATGTATGGCCGTTAAGCTGAGAGAGAATTTTTAAATACTTGGATTGACTATTCTTTCCACCCAAGTACAGCCTTTAAAAAGTTTAAATTTTTTTCTCGGGGTCAATATGTCACCCTGTCATTTCCGTCAATCTGCTTTCGTTATTTTTTTTGGTCATTCAATTTTTTAAATCTGTGTTATTTAATTTTAATCAAATACTTCAAATAATGGAATCGGTATGTACGATATGTTTAATATAATACTGGGGCAAAATCGGCTGGGAAAAAATCCCGAGGTTAGAATTTTTCATAAACTACAATTCAGAGGAGTTGAACAAGCCTACTGTAGTTTTCATAAACAAACCGTATGAGCAAATCCAGCCGCCAAAATTTTTCAATAAAAACTAACGATCAAAAATCATTTCTCTAAAATTATATTTCCCTTATTCCATTTTTACTCTCCCTTGTATCCACGAGAATATTCAAAATTTTTACGTTTTTATAAACAATCACAATTTTTAGTAGAAAATAGCCCAAATTTTCTTACATTTCTCAAAATTAATTTATGAAAGCAAAAGAATTTGTTTTAATTTTGAAAACTCTTGCATTTTTACAAAAATTAAAAAATAAGTTTCTAACTTTTACTTCACTTCACATAAAAACATTTTCAGCTAATTCATCAACTTCTGCAAACCATAGAAAAACCAAATGTCCCCCAAAGTAACGCTCTAAAATTTGGTCTCAATTTGCACATTTCGCCCTTCTACCTAAATCTATTATTCATCGACCAACAACCGTCACCCCAACCGCAAATCGTTCCGCTCGTAAAAAAGCAAAAAATACTGTCCCATTTCGCTTCGTTTTTCGATGCGCGAATGAACGTGTAAAAAACTTGCCATGCCGATAAAAAATAGGTATATTAGTATACGATAAATCATAAAATAAAACCTCGATAAGGATCTAAAAAAATAATCTGTAAGAGCTTGATCGAGTGGATGGAAAAGTAGCGTAAGACAAGTGCGATTTATGTTTATTTGCTATTAATTATTAATTATTATTATAAATAATAAATAACGATGAGCAAATACCGAGGATGCACCGAGCACGTTCGTCTGATCACAGCTTTTCTTGGAAATACTATACTACCTCGTACACGACGGGGATGATGATAAATGATAATAATAATAATAATAATATTAACAATTACAATAATGATAATAATAATTTTAATATTAACTAGCAACCTTGCAGTCACTATGTGACTGCCGTGACTAGTGAACTATAAATAAATAAAAAAAATAAATTTACTTTATTAAATAATGACTTTTGTTAAATTGCACTGTACTTTTTTAACTATTGACATTTTTAAAGATATAAGCTCATCCCGATGTTGTACTCATCAAGGGCTTTCATTTGAGTACCCACATGCATTTTTATATATTTTTCATATATACATATATATAATATATATAAATATATGAAAAATTGATATGGGTACTTAAATGAAAGGTCTTGATTAGTGTAACATCAGGATGAGCTTATATCTTTAAAAATTTCAATAATTAAGAACTGACTTTGCTATCTTGTCAACGAATGATATTATTCAAGATATAAGCTCATCCTGAAGTTACACTCATCAAGAGCTTTCATTTGAGTACCCACATGCATTTTTATATATACATATATATGATATATATAAATATATGAAAAATTGATGTGGGTACTCAAATGAAAGGTCTCGACGAGTGTAACATCGGGATGAGCTTATATCTTCAAAAATATCATTAGTTGACAAAATAGCAATGTCAGTTTTTAATTATTGACATTCTTTTAGATATAAGCTCATTCTGATGTTACACTTATCAAGAGCTTTCATTTGAGTACCCACATGCATTTTTGATATATTTTTCATATATATATATATATATATATATATATATATATATATATATATATATATATATATATATATATATATATATATATATATATATATATATATATATATATAACATATATAAATATATGAAAAATTGATGTGGGTACTCAAATAAAAGGTCTCGATGAGTGTAACATCCGGATGAGATTATATTTTTAAAAATGTCAATAGTTCACAAGATATTTGTTAAAATACCCTGTACTTTCTTAACTATTGACATTTTTAAAGATATAAGCTCATCCCAATGTTATACTCATCAAGAGCTTTCATTTAAGTACCCACATGCATTTTGATATATTTTCCATATATACATATATATAATATATATAAATATATAAAATACATGAAAAATTGATGTGGGTACTCAAATGAAAGATTTTGATGAGTGTAACATCGGAATGAGCTTATATCTTTAAAAATGTCAATAGTTCACAAGATACAAGGTAATTTCTTAATTATGTATCGAGAGATAGAGAATTTTACTTATCATCATAAATTGACTATTGGTGAGAATGATATGAAACATTGAAAAGGCACAACTCCAGGTCTCGTCTTTTCCAACAATACCAAATTTAACTACAAAATTTTGCTTATTCTCTCAATAATATAGATAATACTAATAACGAGGATGATAATGATAACTGTACCAATACCAATGTCCGTGGCCTCATTACTATACTGTCCACACACATTATTACATGTGGCAGCGTTTGTCAACGTAAAACGGGTCGTACTAAAAATAACATCGCACGATGAGGTATTACGAGATCTGATGAGTACATAGTGCTCCTCTTGCTATCCTCTTTACGCGTAAATCAGACAGAATAGAATGAGAGAAGAGATGCGAGTGGAGCTCGAGCTACTCCCTCTAAAGGGGTAGTTGTGATGTAATATAACGGTATGTTAGTACAGAAGGGCGAAGGGTGAGGTGACGGATAAACATTTCAGCCAATCGAGCGAATGTAAGCTTTATAGTGTCAGAGTTCTCCCGTCCCTCGCTATCTACGTATTTACGTATGTATGTCTGTGTTAAAGTATGTATGTGGGTGTAATGTCACTGAAATAGACTTTGTAGCGTTGGTATACATACCCAGGATCTTCATTTACTTTAAATACCTTTGAATTAATAAACAATGCTCGCTGCCGTCGTTACTGTATATGAAGCTAGGTAATGTTTATTTTCTACTAAATAAGTGTATGCTTATTAACTACTAATTTAAGTGTGAACGAAAAACCGACTTAATTATACGCTCCGTTTAATTGTTACATTGTTATTTTTTTAATATTTATATAAATATGTGTTTCCTTTTTATTGAAATTCAAATTGCGTTTTTTTTTAATTTTATAAAAATTACAATGTTAAATTTAATATTTACATTGAAAGCTCTGAAAATTAACATTAAAAGTTTGAATTTAGAAAAATGTTATTTCAAACTGCACGGAAAGAACAAAATGACACTGGACATCATCCCAGATTATACTGAGTGAAAAAAAATTCAGATAGTAGCTAGTATAATCCTGGATTACAATCAGTATAATCCAGATATCGTCCAGTATAATCTAGATTTTTCTAGCTACTATCTGAAATTTTTTTTCACTACAGATATCATTGAGTATAATCTGGAATGATATCCAGTGTCATCTTGTTCTTTCCGTGTGCACAGTAAAAAATTTTGCGTCTTTGCGTCAAAAAACTTAGTGTTAAAAATTTTTGTGTTAAATATTTAACACTTTTATGTGTTAATTTAACAATTATTCTGTTAAATTAACACAAAATAGTGTTAAATATTTAACATCAAAATTTTTAACACAAAATTTTTTGACGCAAAACTTTTTACTCTGTGTAATTTTTCTAGTTTTGAATACGACGGGATACTTATTACTATTTATAATGTAATTTTTTGAGTTTTCTTTTTTCCGTGAAGTTATCTAATAAATTTGTTATTTTATTAAAAAGTTAATTAAGGATTTTTATATTTATAATTGAGGAGAAAATGTGGGACGGAATAATGGTTGTGTAATTTTTATTATTTGTAATTTAGTTTGAATATCAAATGCTTACTAAATTTGTAAAAAAGAAAATTATTTTGACACGAAAGTGTTTCAATTTTTGAAAAATCCTTTTTTTACTAAACCTGGGTAATTTTATTAAAAATTTTGAATTAAGAACCAGGAAACTCTTTTTTACTTCCTTAGATTAGTCATGTGACCGAACGATCTGTAGCGTAAGACGCGGCGCTTATCATTGAGGACTAAACGGTCTCGGGTTCGAGACCCAGCAATTGAAAAAAATATTTTTTAAAAAAATCTATTAAATTTTTTAGCCAAAAATTTTTCAAAATACATATTCAATTAATAAAAACACATAAAAATGAATCTACGTTATTAAATATTTATACAGACTACACATGTAATTTTAAATGAATATCGGATAAATTAATTAATCGATTGGATAAGGGTTTTTTTAAATTGACAGTTAATTTTTGTTAAACGAATTTCCATAACGATCTTCCATACGGTTTTTCTCATCAATACCATGTCAATAAAAAGGAATCAGGTCAACCAATTGATTTTTAAAGTTACCATGCTTGCAAAGCTTAATACTGAATTGACATCACGCGCCATTCGGATTAAAATAATTATTTTAAAATCAATATGATAGTGAATAAATTTTCAATTATGTCAAAGATGTTTCTCAATAAAACTTCTTTGTATTAATAATATTACAAATATTAACCTATTTTAATATCCAGGATTGTGTATTTGTAATTCATTCCTTGGCAACACACACATTGTAAGATATAACTTACGTAATAACTTTTATTTAAGTAGAACAGAATGACATGGTCTGTATAAAAACAAAGTATTATTATTGGCTATGTACTTAAAGTTAAACATGATAAATTATTAATAACACTACATTAGCGTTTTCATTATCCATTGATTTGAAGTTTCCATTTGAGTTTATAAATAATTTAATATACTTCCGTTAATTTAAAGTGCTGGCGTTGGTTGTTAATTTATTTTTGTCATTTGAATAAATTTTGTCGGAAAATTTTATTTATTTTTAAATTTAACATTTCTACTGCGCTAAAAAAGTAATGATATGCATTTATTTTTACGATTAATTTAAATCCCACGTCCTGTTCTCGGGATTTGTGATAAATAAATTTCTTGATCAATTAAATTTTTAAATCCAAGCAGCTCAGCCAAAGCTTTTAAGATTAACCGTCGGATTTTTATTAATAAATAAAAATTGTTCCAGACGAAATCTTTAAATTTTGGTAAAGTTAATGAAAAACGGTCGATAAATTGACTGAATAGTAAGTTACCATGTTTAATTAACATAAGTTCGAATAAGTCTCCAACAATTGACTGCAATTGCAATGAACCCAATTTGGAAAAATTCCATAACTGAAATTACGATTAGCACTGCGTTAATCTCGAAAAATTTTCTGTCAAATTTACACAACTATTTTTTCCTTAGGAGTGTGAGTGCTTACATTTTTATAATACAAAAGAAAAGTAATTATTGATGCCGTTGATTATTGATGCGACGGCAGTTGAGCGGTTGCGATGCTTTGAAAAAAAAAAAAAAACGATGTACATTACTAAATCATAAATCGATTCATTTATATGTAAAAAAATCATCGACAGAAATATACATATATATATAAATACATTATTTAAATATAATAATTAAGATAATGAGAATGCGACTGGTAGGATATAAGTATTATTATGATTATGAATACACTAATGATAAGTAAGTGCGCGTTAGTCAAATATAAGAAGCTATAAGCTGGTAGTTATATTATATTATAAAATATAAATATTATTTAATAATGTTATATTATATTATATTATATTATATAATTGAAATCACGGTGTATATAATGAAGATATTAATTTATTGGTTATATTTATTTTGTTGAACCTAGTTGTATTATTGCAAACTCGGTAAATATAGTAAAGAAATGGATTATTTGTGAAAGATATACTTGTATTTTATTATTTCCTTTTCCATTACATTCTTTATTAATTAATTTACTTCCTTTGATCTTATTGAGATGAATACCATCAAATCTAATTAAAAATATTGTATATTTTATTCTATACGACATAATTATTTTAATTGTAGTCAGTAATGTTGCTACATATAGAAAATAAATTACTTTTAGGTTGCAGTGTAATTTTAAATATCTACATTGAAGAAATTATTTTTAAAATTAATGATTGTAGTCATTTTTAAGGCCAACAATATTGTCGGGAATTATTAGCTGAGATATTTCTATTTTCATTTAAGAGACGCATTTTATTGATACTTGAATGACATTTGCTGTGACGGTTGCAGAGATAGATAGAACAGAAGTTGACAGTTGTCAGCAAAACCTCGACCGAGTTATTTCAAAAGATAAAATAAAATTAATAATCATAATTTACGAGCGTAGTCACCGGCGCGGATAAACAAAAAATAGTGTCAGTTTAATAACGAGTTTCAAAATAAAGTCATTCAAATCAATTGACCTTTTCGTAGATTTTTCGTACCACCAACGGGACAACTGACAAAATAGTAACGTGTGTAATGCACAAGTCAGTCTAAGAACAAGTTAAATGTTTTTAAAATTTCGTAGATCGGTTAATAATTAAATTAATCTAAATGGCGACAATGCCAAGAGATCCGTCAGATGTCTAATTAAATCTATAGCTTGAGTAATTTCTGACCGCGCACTAGCTTAATTATTCTTTCAATACTGCTGGCGAAAACTATATTAATAAAAAAACTCATGGACGTAATCAGGTTAAATAGAAATATTGTAGTCGCGGCTTTTTTACCGATGCCTTCGCTGCCGGCTGACCAACTTCTACTTTTTTCACTTTATTAATCAAATCTATAAATTTCCGCTCTTCTACAAGATCAACTGAATTATTAAATCAGAGTAAATTTATTTCAGAGCTGCCTCTTCACTCATATCACTTAATTTATTTATTTATTAAAATAAAATAATTTCTCATAACTAAATTCACCTTAAATATGATATTAATCCTCAAGTAACTTACAGGTCAAATTTTATTTATAAAATAATAGTTTAAAAAAACTAAAAACACGCTTTTTATAGAAAACCAAACTAAAAAATAGAAAATAAATTTAAATTAAGAATAGTGTTAAAAATTTCAATAAATATAAATTAATAATAGTGTAAATAAAAAAAATGTATTTTATTTTTAAAAAAGCGTGAGGTGCATGGTGTCAATAGTTATAAATATTTTATTGACAGATATGAGTAGAGTGATTATCATTTTGATAATATCTTAAAAAGCAACCCACGCTTTTTAAAATAAAATACATTTTTTTATTTACACTATTATTAATTTATATTTATTGAAATTTTTAACACTATTCTTAATTTAAATTTATTTTCTATTTTTAGTTTGGTTTTCTATAAAAGCGTGTTTTTAGTTTTTAAACTATTATTTATTTTTTACTTTTTAGTTTGGTTTATTTATAAAAGCGTGATTTTTAGTTTTTAAACTATTATTTGTTGATTATCAAAAATATTCAGGCGCGCAAATTACCCACGGAGAGTTACATACTGACATACTGACATACTGACATACAAGTGAAGCTAATAAAAAATAATTATTTATAAATATTATAAATACGGGGAATCAGAGTTCGATTTCGGAGAGCGAGCCTGAGAAACGGCTACCAGAACCAAGGAAGGCCGCAGGCGCGCAGATTACCCACGGAGAGTTACTGACATACTGACAAACTGACATACAAGTGAAGCTAATATAAAGCGTGTAATTACCTTTGAATATATTATTTTTATTGAAAAATTACTTATTAAAAAAAAAAAAAAATCTTTAGAAACAATATTTCAAATAATTATTCTTTAATTGAAATGTATCAATTAAAAATAATTTTTCCCACTCAAAATAATCATTATTATAATCTCAATTAATAATCTATGCATTGTTAAAATTGTGAACCTACATAATTAAATATAAAAATAACTTTCCAGTATGTATGCCACACAATAATGAAATAAAATTTTCCAAGGGTAAAAAGAAACCCCGTTAAATATAAATATAGGGTACATGTTATTTAATATAGTATATATTTCATATATAGATAAAATTTATTTACCATAGAAGCTCGAGTTTTAATTTAAAATCTCATGCATCCATAGAATACATACATTCGCAGTATATAATACCGTTGACGTTTATAAATATACATAGAGTATGTACTATATACATTGTATATGTTTTCACCTACTTGCAGGTGCTTTTTTCATCGGCATATGACCTCGTATCTTACGGTGTGATGGATTAGTAGGTCGCGAAACGACGATAAAAAATATCCCAACGGAATTCCATAGATGACAACGTCGACGAGAAATATCTTTATGTGATGCCGGGATTAATAATAATAATAATAATATTGCTGATGAAATTGATGATGAAGAAGAATGACTATTCGCTCGTGATTTCAAAAGTTTCATTTCTTCTCGCATTTAAATGAAAATAAATATAAAAAAGGATGAGAATTGTCAGTAAAGTATAAAGAAGAGGGTACAGACTCTAGTGAGCATCAGGGCCAGTAGTTGAAGGAACTTTGCTCGTTAATTCTTGCTTCGTCGCTTCATTGACTTCAATACATCGCGCGGCTTATAACATCTCCTGAATTATATAGATATATACGAAAGGCATGTATGGAGAAAAAAAAAAAAAAGTTAAAAAAAAGAAGATTAAATAAAGGGAAAAGTTAAGTTAAAAGTAAAACTTTTTTTCTGTGATCAGCAATCTTTCTTGCACAAGTCAAGTCAATTGCACGTGTCTTCGTTATAGACTGTGAAACGCTCAATCTATAGGATATAGATATAGATATATATCATTTATTTCATTCTTTTCACGCAAGTTTGTGAAAAACTTTTTAATTCCGTGATTATTGCGAAAAATCGTTCATCATCTCTCCTGGCTTCTTTTATTTGATTTATTTCAGTATTGTAGCGATAGAGATGGATATATATGTGGGAGAAAGAGAGGCAAGACAAGCTGACTGGAATATTTATTGAAAATTGGGACTCTAATTGTATCAACGTTGTTTTGTACTGTTTTTCCTCTTTGTTCGACTTGTTTTATGGATATTAGCAATTTAGTTTAGGTAATCAAGGTTTCTTTGTTCGAATCAATGGCTAACTTTGATGTTCTTATTATTTGGATGCGTTTGTGGCTAGTAAAGACTAGTAACTATTGATCAAAAAAGAATTCACTCTTAATTTTTTATTATTATAGCAAGAATTACATCTCAAGTATAATTGTGCCTAAAAAAAACTGACGAGTTAAAATATGTCTGAGTTAAACCTTAAATAACTTTTGAAAATATAAATTTATCGAAAAATCATGGGAGATATTTCTTGTAAGACGTTCAATTTTTTATTAAGTTTATAAAGTTCAAAAATAATGTTTTTATAATTAAAAAATTGATTATTTTAATTTTCAATCTCTAAAAATCAATACGAAGATCTTAAACTCTGATAGTGTTTGTATTTTAGCATTTTCTGACGGAATTTGATGATTATTTAGTAATATAAGGCTATTTATAACTTTTCAAACAAAAATAATGTTAAAATTCCTCAACAGATGGCGCATGATCACGAAATTGTCTCCTTATAGGAGAGTTAATTTTGTGGACTCAAATAATAAAAAAATATTATTCTAATTCTTTTAGAGTTTATTTATCATTAGTTTTTAATTTTTTTTCAGCATTTTCTGATAAAATTTGAAGATTATTTAAGCAATATAAGGCTATTTATAACTTTTCAAACAAAAATAATGTTAAAATTCCTCAACAGATGGCGCATGATCACGAAATTGTCTCCTTATAGGAGAGTTAATTTTGTGGACTCAAATAATAAAAAAATATTATTCTAATTCTTTTAGAGTTTATTTATCATTAGTTTTTAATTTTTTTTCAGCATTTTCTGATAAAATTTGAAGATTATTTAAGCAATATAAGGGTATTTATAATTTTTCAAACAAAAATAATGTTAAGATTTCTCAACAGGTGGCGCATGATCGCAGAATCGTCTCCTTACAAGAGAGTTAATTTTGTAGTCTTAAATAATAAATCAAAAAACATTATTCTAATTCTTTTAGAGTTTATTTATGATTATTTTTTAATTTTTTTCCAGCACTTTCTGACGGGATTTGAAGATTATTTAAGTAATATAAGGCCATATATAATTTTTCAAACAAAAATAATGTTAAAATTCCCCAACAGGTGGCGCATGATCGCTAAATTTTCTCTTTATAAGACAGTTAATTTTGAGATGCTAACTTATAAATCAAAAATCATCATTCTAATTTTTTTGGAGTTATTTATTATTGATTTTTATTTTTTTTCATTTTCATATATTATGATATAAAAAAAAAGTATCAGGAAAATTTTTTCCCAGCTATTTTGCAATCAAAATGTTTTTTGTTATAGATTTTGTGCTTTAAATAAGTCGAAAAAATTATATTTAAATTTATTTATAAAAATAAATGAAAAAATAACTAATTAGTTACTTAGTAATTAATCGACCTAAATTTCAAATTCTCTTTCTGCTCGATAATCATTAAATTTCAATAAAAAATTTTTTGAACATCCCTTTACAATAAAAATAAGCTTTAATGTATGATGTTAATTATAAAACTGTGACGTTAATTATAAAGCTGAGGTGACTAGATTATTCAATTAACCAGTTACTCTAAAGTTTATCTCTGATAGGCAATAATTAAAAGCAGTTATTTGTAACATCGATTTTATTTACAAAGCATCTATGACGCATTTGGTATGACACAAAGATAAAATAAGAAGGTATGCTATAATAAGCGCAGTAGTAAGAGTCTAAGTATAAGCAGCCGATGATAATAACTGTACCGTATAATTATAATTAATAGAGCTTTATTGTTGAATATTAATATTCACGCCAGCATTATGAGTATATTTGAATCCAATTTACACCTCACACTTCTATGCGCTTAAAATTATTATGAATATTAAATATTTAATATTATTTGAGAGATATTTTCTTTAGATTTTTAATGAGAATATTTTTCTCATTTCATTTCTGCATTTTAAAGATAAGTTTATTTTTTTATATTACTATTATTTAAATGATTGCTATTCTAACAGTTCACACTCAGTAAAAAGCGGAAATGTTTTCAATTTAACCTTTCAATATAAAAATAACTATCGATAATTGATTACTGATAAAAAATATTCAAATAATTCAACAGAACTCGAGTAATCAAATAACTCGAGAATTGATATATAAATATTTAATAAATCGCTTATATTTGAATAACTTTTTAGTCGATATAATGCACCTCTATTTATCGAGAGTACTGCATATATACGAGATGCTATACGGTACATTTTCAATTAACTTTCAACAATACTACTTTGGTTTGAATGTTTTCACGATTTAATTAAATTTGCTTTTGAATTATCAATTAAGTAATTAATTTCTAATCATGATCACACTTAATTTTTATTTTTATTCTTAAAAGTAATCAAAATTTTCATTTATATTTCAAAATATTTTTAGTAAATAATTTTCTTATCAATAAATAAAAATTTCAAATCGGAAAAATTAAATTCAAGTCTTACCTTAGATAATTTTAATTTGTTTCCAATTTTTTTTGTAAAAAAAAATTAAAATTTTTTTAGAGTTAAAAATTTTAATTTTTATTCTAATTAATTAATTAAAAATATTTTTTAAATAAACCTTGGTATGTTTTTTAATTTTTATTATAAAAAAAGGTGAGTAATAAAGAACAATAATTTTTTTATAGATTTTTTATTTTAATTACAATGTTTTAACAATGTTATTATCAATAAGATCTACAATTTTCTAAAATTAACTTAAAAGATCATAAAGTATAGTATAAAAAATTAATAATAATAAATTGATATAAATAAATGAAAAAAATAAATATTATTTATTAAAAGTTTTCATTTATTTGAAATAAAAAAAAAAAGAACGATTGTTCTACCGCTCATTGAAATAAATGTAGAATAATTGAGTATATTTCAAAATATTACTTAAACTTTCTGTGTTTATTGATTAACAATATTAATAATTTATAATTACAATGCACATGTGATTTTATTTGAATTGACGTTTAATGTTTTGTGTTCAGCCACGCATATAGATTTTAAATGGCGAACTATTTAAATTGAGATATTTCAGAGGTATAATTTATTTTTAATTCCACCTATTTTATTTATATATTTGATAACATATTTTTAAATCGTAAAATGTGCAACGAATAATTATTTAAGTATGTCATCCCCGACGATTGAACGGATCTGCTTAACATCGTTTCGTGCGTGTTTTATGTAATAAATATTCATTCACTTTATCGACATGCATACACACCCACAGCTCGTAATAATACACATTTAGAGGTAATTATAAATAAAAATTTAACCTGTAAGTGACTTGATAATTAATATCATATTTGTGGTAAATTTAGTTATGAGAAATTATTTTATTTTAATAAATAATTTAAGTGATATGTCAAGAGACAGCTCCGAAATAAATTTGCTCTGATTTAATAATTCAGTTGATATTAATGTCATTTAAATTAAATTTTAAAGAGGATCTTTATATTGGTCGAAGAAAATAATTGTATCTAGATTTAATTGTAGAAGAGTGGAAATTTATAGATTTGATGAATAAAGTGGAAAAAGTAGAAGTTGGTCAGCCGGCAGCGAAGGCATCGGTAAAAAAGCCACGGTTACAATTTTTTTATTTAACCTGATTACGTCTATGAGTTTTTTTATTAATATAGTTTTCTCCAGCAGTATTAAAAGAATAATTAAGCTAGTGCGCGGTCAGAAATTACTCAAGCTATAGATTTAATTAGACATCTGACGGCTCTCTTGGCATTGTCGCCATTTAGATTAATTTAATTATTAACCGACCTACGAAATTTTAAAAACATTTAACTTGTTCTTAGACTGACTTGTGCATTACACACGTTACTATTTTGTCAGTTGTCCCGTTGGTGGTACGAAAAATCTACGAAAAGCTCAACTGATTTGAATGACTTTATTTTGAAACTCGTTATTAAACTGACGCTATTTTTTGTTCATCCGTGCCGGTGACTACGCTCGTAAATTATGGTTATTAAATTTATTTTATCTTTTGAAATAACTCGGTCGAGGTTTCGCTGACAACTGTCAACTTCTGTTCTATCTATCTCTGCAACCGTCACAGCAAATGTCACTCAAGTATCAATAAAATGCGTCTCTTAAATGAAAAAAAAAAAATATCTCAGCTAATAATTCCTGACAATATTGTCGGCCTTAAAAATGACTACAATCATTAATTTTAAAAATAATTTCTTCAATGCGGATATTTAAAATTACACTACAACCTGAAAGTAAATACCGCAAAATTTTCAAACTTTTTCCGATGTACTGAACAAGTGGACATTAAACAACTGAAAAATTTTAATAATACAATTTAATTACTAATAAAATCGAGTAAACACAGCTTGATGTAGTTAAATAATAATTGAACTATCCTATGAGTATATTTCAATTTAATCACAATACGATAATAATCACAACTCTTTATTTTTCGGTATTTAATTAAAATATTTACTTTTTGTGTTGAAGGAAAAAATATTCACCGAGCATATTTGTAACTCAACAATGGAACGATCCTCTTAATCAATAATTATGCAAATACGCAGTAAAAATATTAACAATGAAATTAATTTATAATAATAACGATAACAATAATCGACCATGCAAATAATTACAATACACGCACACTTTTCAGCATTGTTATAATTATCGTTAATAATTTTAATAAAAACATTAATAATTTTTTCCACATTCCCAAACTCGATCATACGTACGTTAAAGTATTCCACACATTTTTAAAACGTATTGATTATAAAAAATAAGATAATAGAAAAGTTATGCAATAGCAAAAATAAATTATTGTTTTTTTATATTGTATAAATTAGTGATACATTATTTGGATAAAGAAATAACTCTTGAATATTTATACACATATATGGCAGCTTACAATCTTGATTTTTTTAATTTTTTCTCATCATTGAAATAATCATAATAAGAATAGTTATAATTACTCCCGGTAACTTTAATACAGTACTTGCAATCTAAACATTCAAACAATTTGATTATTATTTTATAAACATCGTTTAATAGATTTTTTAATGATTAATGACTTCATTTGATATTTAAATAGAACTTTTTTTTATGTATATACAGGCGAATAATATGTATTTAATAGATTTTTATTTTTATCAAGATCAACAGATAATATAAATTTATATAATGCATCAACAGTTTTTTTAAAAGGAATAATTATTTTTTTACTTTTATATATTTTTTTTTATTTAAAATTCTTTCAGCTATAGCTATTTATATTTGTTTCAAAGTTAACTTTGATTGTCAATCGATAAAAATATATACATAGAATCGTTTGAGCAATGTATAATTTGTTTAAAAAAATTTTATCCGTGTGAGAAAAAGCTCGAAAATTTTTGATAAAAAAATTTAATTCAAAATTTTATTTTGAACATCTTTAAATTAATTTTAAAAAATCAAACAATTTTTTAAATTTCTTATCTTAATTTGCAATTTAAAAATATCCTTAAAAAGTAATAAAATTAAATTAATTAGAAAAAAAATTTCTGAATTGACTTTCTGGAAGTAAATTTTTAAACTTTTATATCACACGGTTATTTATAATAAAATTAGACTGTGTTGCAGCAATTGTTTTTGTAACGAGTTTACAGTATAAAAGATTCTTTAAATTTTAAAATTTTAACAAAAATGCAAACCCACTATTTTAAAAATTGTTTTTCTAACTTCAAAATTATTGTTTTAGTCTCTGAAACTTTTTAAATTTTGAATTCTATTGATTTTCCCCAGAGGCCATTTTTTGTACGATGCGATCTTCTATCAAGTTACTTATACTTTTCTACGTAATGTGAAAACTTTAGACCCGGGTAATTCTATCGTGATATAAATAAAAAATTACTTAAAGAGAACCTCGTAAAGTAGCAAAAAATAGAGAACTTTTTAAGTATTTTTTTTTAATTTTTTGAACGACAGTCAATAATCTATATTATTAAGAGAATGAACAAATTTTTGTGGCCTATTTATATGATAAAATGAATTTTTATAGAAAAATTTAGAAAAGAATTTATGCTTTTTCAAAGTTTCAAGTGAAAATGCTCTATCTCTAGATACATAATTAAGAAAAGACCTTATATCTCGTGAACTATTGACATTTTTAAAGATATAAGCTCATCCCGATGTTACATTCATCAAGACCTTTCATTTGAGTACCCACATCAATTTTTCATATATTTTATATATTTATATATATGTAATATATGTAATATATGTAAAAAAATGATGTAGGTACTCAAATGAAAGCTCTTGATGAGTGTAACATCGGAATGAGGTTATATTTTTTAAAAATATCAATAATTAAGAAATGACCTTGTATCTTGTCAATTACTCACATTTTTAAAGATATACTCGTCGAGACCTTTCATTTGAGTACCACATCAATATTTCATATATTTTATATATTTATATATTAATATATGAATAGATGAAAAATATATGAAAAATGCATGTGGGTATGAACTATTGACATTTTTAAAGATATAAGCTCATCCCGATGTTACATTCATCAAGACCTTTCATTTGAGTACCCACATCAATTTTTCATATATTTTATATATTTATATATATGTAATATATGTAATATATGTAAATATATAAAAAAAATGATGTAGGTACTCGAATGAAAGCTCTTGATGAGTGTAACATTGGAATGAGGTTATATTTTTAAAAATATCAATAATTAAGAAATGACCTTGTATCTTGTCAATTACTCACATTTTTAAAGATATAAGCTCATCCCGACATTACACTCGTCGAGACCTTTCATTTGAGTACCCACATCAATATTTCATATATTTTATATATTTATATATTAATATATATATGAATAGATGAAAAATATATGAAAATGCATGTGGGTACTCAAATAAAAGCTCTCGATGAGTGTAACATCGGAATGAGCTTACATTTTTAAAAATATCAATAATTAAGAAATGACCTTGTATCTCGTGAAATATTGACAGTTTTGAAGATATAAGCTCATCCTGACATTACACTCATTAAGACCTTTCATTTAAGTACCCACATCAATTTTTCATATATTTATATATATTATATATATGAATATATGAAAAATATATGAAAATGCATGTGGGTACTCAAATGAAAGCTCTTGACGAGTGTAACATCGAAATGAGCTTATATCTTTAAAAACATCAATATTTAAGAAAGTACAGTGCAATTTAACAAGAGATTATTTAATAAAGCAACATTTTATTTATTTATTAATTAAAAAAAAAAACTATTTTTTTGATTCAAGTTAATTTTTTTCTCTGCCTCTGAAAATTTTTAGAACGTTTAAAGATACAATTTTTTAATTTACATAACTGATCTAATAACAAGGGATCAAATGTAACAATGCGCTTAAAATTTTATAAAATTTTTCAACAGCGTAATCAGTCACAAACAACACAGTCTAATAATGTGAGTATTTAAAAACTTGATCGAAATGATGAATAAATTTTAAAGATTAAGAATCTCTGTATTTTTAAAAAATTTCATGCTGCAGTTTAACTTTTGCTATATAATAATCAATGATTAATAATAGTATTAGTATATTTAATAGTATAATGATAACTTTTGTTATTAAAGATTTATCGTCAACAATTATACATAAAACTTTAAAGCTAAAATATGTTAAAAATCACAGATAATGTCTGTTAGTCTGTACGATTATGATTGCGTGTAACAAAGAAGTAAATAATGACAATTGACAATTGACAATTACATGTTACATATAGGATAAATATCTATACATAATAATATAACAGAAGATATGGAAACGCGTGTTTAAAAGCTTGTATAGTAGGCGAATTCTTATAAATTATTGTACTTTCAAGATTGTATATTATTATTTTTTTTTATATTTATATTTATAGAGATTGTAAAAAATAAAGTATAATATATGATCTGATTTATTTTGTTGAAGTTTGATTGTTGTGAATAACGCTGGTAGTAGAAGGGGTACTAATAAAAGTTGCATTGCTGAGTCGGGATGTTCTCGGCTCTATTTCCAAGGACATGCGATACAGATCATCTTCTTCAAGAAGTAATGTCGTGTCGAGTAAATAATTTGTTACTTTTGTTATCAGCTCTATTTTGTAGGGCGTCTGTTGAAAATGTCGAATTTCACGGATCACATGGGCGATCTATAAATTTACCGATCATACAATAATTATTGTATTATTAAATTACGTCATTATTTTTCAGATCAATGTACTGATCTTTAAGGGGCCATGAAAGAAGATTTGATAACATTTTTATGAGATGATTTTTGGTGCATTGTTTTGAGCTAAATTTTAGACAGTTTTTAATCAAATTTAAACCACATATAAAAAATATAATAATAAAAACAGGGAACTAATTTATATATGAAATTTTTACAAAAAAAAATTAATTCATAAGAAAAATCGCAGCTTTATACAGCCTACAGAAATCTACGTCAAAATAATGAATTTTTGTTTATTTTATTGAAACAATGATTATAAAAAAGAGTTCCCTGCATTCTTTGTCACTACTAAGTTATAAAAAATTTATAAACCCGATTATTTATAATCACAATTATTAATAATAATGCACCGAATGTAATTATCAATAAACAAGTGGATATTATTCTTATGAATTAATTTTTTTTTTTGTAAAAATTTCAAAGACATAAAAAAATATATATTAGGGCGAATAGTGTCAAAAATAAACTCAGCTCTGAATTTTTAAGTTCTGAGCTCTTAAATTTTGACGGTTTTGTCACTTTTAGCTTAATCATAGTGCGTTGTCAATTTTTGTTTTTCAAATATCGTTTTAAAAAGATTTTGAAGTTGAAGATTTTCTATGTAATCAGAAATTTAAATAATGAAAAATTTTTATTATTGGGAATCTGTGTTTGATATTGATGTCAAGTTTTTTAGAAGATATTTTTGCAGATACGTTCCTTTAAAAAAAAAACCAATAAACGGATATTATTACAATAATAATAATAATAATAATAATATTTATAATTATAATTTCAGAAAAAAAAAATTACTCAGAATAAAAATAATTTTCATAAAAAATTTCTTAAACAAAATAAATTTTTTTTTTTTTTTTTTTTTTTATTAAAGACATTTCTTCTCTTGAAGTTCGAAATTTACTGGTTTAAAATTTTTTAATATTTGAGTGGAAATAAAAAATATGACAGTAATCAACTGAGAGCTCATTCTTTATAAGCTCACAAGGTTTTATTTGCATAATAAAATGTAGTTTTTGATTGACTAATAAAATTTTCCAGGTACGCATAATATACTTGGCAATACTCCAAAAAAATTAACATTGCAGTAATTTCCTGTGACGCGACCGAAATTGAGGATAAAAAAATAAATTTTAAATATACTACTAAAATTTATTTTTAATAACTTTTTAACGTTCAGCAAAAATGTATGAAACACAATTATTTATAATTGATGACCAATATTCAATTAAAAGTAATTTAAATTATAAATAATAAAATACGTCTCCTTTATACCGAAATTTATTGACTATGCGAATTGGAATTTGATAAGAAATAAAATAGATTAACGAATGTTGAGAAAATGAAACTCCAATTTCAAAGTTATGCAATTTCAAATTGTCAATTAAAGTTCCATTCCTCACTAATTTGACATAGTTTCCGAGTTCACCACATTAGTCAATTAAATATATATGTATATACAGTTTTGTGATTCAATACAAACTCAGAATTAAGTTTTATTACTAAACAATAACCAAACTGCATTACTCAGTTATTATCACCGCTTCAAAATTTATAACTTTTTAAAAGTAACTTTTCTCTTATGAAAGATTTATTTAGATGACTGTCACTAAAAAATTCAAACAGTTAACAATTTATTTATTAAAAGAAAAAAATTTAATTATTACCAAAAATTTTTATTTTATAAAATTAAAAATTCAATTTTTATTTTTTAAGTTATAAATTTTTGTATCATAAATTATTTCAATAATTTAATAATATTTTTATAAAAATACTTACCATTCTCATTTTTGCAAAATTAAGAAGCCCATCATCCGTGAAATTTGGAGTGCCTTCTTCAATAAATGACAAGTCTGTTAAATATAATCCTAAATAAGGAATACACGGGGGATCACAACGGTGTAATGTATCTCTCAGATTTCTGAAGCGCCCATCAGATGAAACAATACTTTGTAATCTTTCGATCGTCTGCTTTGTCTAGAAAAAACAATTACTTTAAATTATTTTACACACTAACATCTTCCGACAATATAAAAAAATAATCTAGAAACGATAATTCTACGAAAATAACAACAATATTAATTTTTGTAGAATTATTGTGTCTCTAATTATTAATCTCAGGTAAAATTTCTTTTAAAAAATTTCAACTAACCGTTTTAGAAACTTTTTCCCAAGTCTTCTTCAATCTATAAACACTGCTGTTTGTAAAAGCAGCGCAAATTTGCAACACACCGTTATAATTATGTAAAACCCGGCAAATATCAGCTACCGCAGCCCATTTTTCAATGGCCGCAACTCTAGCAGACAAATTAGTTCTTCGAATTATTTCCGACACAACTAATTGTGATACTTCATTAAACCTTTTGGTCATCAATATTATATGAGGTGCGCGAACAGTTTTATCTGCTTTCATCCACGCTTGTCCAAGGAATTCTCTGAAAAATTCAATTATTATTATTATTTCCATTTTTTCCGAAGATCGGTGATTTTACTAATTAAAGAGTTCTATATTTCAAAGCCAACTTCCCCGATCCAAATTGATGTTAGACTAATTTAATTTTCATTAAATTTAAAGTTATCTTAACAGATAACAGAGCAGTTGGCGCGACACCAAAAGATCCAGGTTCGATTCCTAGTCTGAGCATTTCCGAATTATTTTTTCAGTAACCGAAAAAAAGTTTCACTAAGTAAAAAAATAACTTCTTTGCTGAATCTTAATTAAAAATAAAAAATTTTTAATTATTGGATATATTCACCCGAGGATGGTAATGAGTGCTCATACCGACAATAATGTGGTGAAAATGAATTTAATAAATAAAAATTTAATGAAAATTAAATTAGTCTAACATCAATTTGGATCGGGGAAGTTGGCTTTGAAATATAGAACTCTTTAATTATTATTATTAATAGGATGGAGTAAAAAAAAAAATTTCTTCTTAGCTTGGGGGTAGAATTTGTAGCCTGTAAAAAAAAAAAAAAAAATTTTACTCAACATTTTAAGGTGGCCCGTTGATTTTTAAAATAAATAATCAATACAATTTTTTGGATTTGACGGAAAAAAAATTTTTTTGACAGGTAATTTTTAAAAACATCTAAGAATTGAGAAATATAATAGTTTTCAACTTAACTTTTACTTTAATACAAAAAAAGCATTTCTTTTTTTAAAATTTCAATAATAATCAAATTTAAACTCTTAAGTGACTTTAAATAAAACCTTAGAATTTCTAAAACTAAAAAATTTTCTGTAAAAATCAAAAAATTAATAATATATTTTTTTTATCTTGTTTTTTTATAAGTTACAAATTCTACCCCAACCTAAGAAAAAAAATTTCTTTTAATGTACTCTAATCATTAATATGATTTTATTTTTTTTTTTTAACACTTACTCGCTCAAAATACTGATAAATATTTTATGATCCAAATAAGTCATTTGTTCAGCAATTTCAAGAGCAGACAAAGTCTCAATATTTTCCTTAGTTTGAATGGTGCGTGATGGTGAAGGTGGGGATAGCAAACGCACCAAGTCAATTTTACTACCCTCAGGTTCCCCTTTGTTCAACAGCCGCATCAATTGATTAGCAGCTTTGTGCTCCGCCGGCAACAAATTCGGATTCTCGACAATGTCTTCGAGGAATTCAATGGTTAAATGCTTCAATTCAGTGTTCAGCTCAAAGTCCTGAGCGTGTTTAGATACCCAGTGTCTTAATACGTTTAGAACTCGCATGGTTGCTGCTGTAGATATTGGCTCTTTGCGTCTGTTTCGATCGCTAATAATAGACGCGGTATCGCGGTGCAATTTACTGTTTCCAGTATCATTTGAATATTCCGAAGATTTGGTATTAATTATGTCTGGCGGGTTACTCGATGCTGATGTCGCTATTGCGAATGCTGCTGCTGCTGTTGATGTACTACTCCTAAATTGGGAGATTACTTTTTAATTATAATTCTAGGTTGTAATTTTAATTTTGTTTAAATTATAATTAAAAAAAAAATTTGCTTTATTAAATAATGACATTAGTTAAATTGCACTGTACTTTTTTAACTATCGACATTTTTAAAGATATAATCTCATCCCGATGTTACACTCATCAAGAGCTTTCATTTCAGTACCTACATGTACTTTTATAAATTTTTAATCTATTCATCTCTACTAATCCCTATCCCGATCCGTACTAATAATATTATAAATGTGAATGTAGAGGTTGGCAATGGCCTGGTCGGCTTGGTGCTCGCTTTTCGAAAGAGTGGGACCCGGGTTCGATCCCAGCACGCACCAATATTTTTCAGTGATTTTAATTAAAAATATGTGTGTTACGTTACGTTGCCAGTCCTCTGGAAGTGGCAGAGATAGCCAGGCGGGACACGTCTGACTTGGGCGATCACACATTTTAAGCAACAACTTGAATGGGTGACCACTCTAGTCAGCGTTGGCTAGCGCGAGGGATCTCTGCTCACTAGGAGAGGGGCCTAATGCTCCAGTGGTCGATAAAGAAGAGTTTCTTATCAATCCCTGTAGACTTTAACCCAGCTCCGACTGTACTAACATGGGTTTTCTCTGTGGTTTTCCCATGTTACTGTTCCAATAGCCGAGTGGTGAGGATCAGGGCAGCATATGCGGTACAGAAGGCACAAGTCGGTCCACAGCCGCAATTATAAGGCAGAGTTAACTAGGCAGAATGATAAGGCTTAGGGTGTAAAAGGGCGTTATTACGCCTGTACACAAGAAATCCGTATATATATATAAATGTGAATGTAAGTTTGTTTGTTAAGCATTCACGCGGAAACTACTCAACCGATCATCGTGAAGTGTTGTACTCATATTTGTGGAGGTATTAGAAGGAATATCGGATACTTTTTATTTAAAAAAAAAATTTATTTTTTACAAAAAATAAAAAAATTGTTTGTCGAAAAATGGTATGATCATTAAATACTTATCGAATCGTTGTCACATCCTCTACAAGGATCCTAGGCCAAACAGTTGATTAGTTCATTACTTTTTGAGAAATTCAGAATTTTCATTTTTACATGCCCGCGTGCCTAGTGTAAATAAGGATAAGTAAAATTAGGCTTTAAAACGTTTGATGAGTTTATTTCTGATGATCATTTTATACCAATCGAATCTTTCTTGCATCACAAATTCAATTCAAGATTTTTGCAATGATACTAAATTCTACTAAAAAAATCGATTTTATCATATGACTATCCTGAATACAAAATTTTCCTTATTCTTCTAATAATATAGATTTGTAAAAGTTTATACTTTAAATCGAAATTATTTTTAATTAAATTCATACAAAAGTCTTATTATCCTGAATAATTTTAATTTCATCCACGCCCGAGGCAAATTGATTTTCAACATACCATAAAAAAACTATTAAAATTTAATTGTTAAAAAAAGTGATTCATCCATTTGAAATTTATTGAATTATTAAAAAACTAAAAATATTTTAGCTCTGAAGAGAAACTAAATTAAAAACTTGTTGATTCAAATAAAATTAAAACAAACAATTCCGTTATGAAAAAAATTGAGGGTATTTTTTTTAAACAGTGTAAGCGCAAAATAATTGTAAAAATACCTTCTATGACTCTGCCGAGAACTAGTGATGACAACGCCAGCTTTTCTTGACCCTTGAGTAGGTATTTCATGATAAAAATGCGTAGATGATTGATATGATGCATATGATTGTCGCGAATTTTTGTCCCTATTACTTCCAGTACCTTCTTGGAATGATCTTCTACCGGTCCAATAGTTCTGAAATTATTTTATTGCAACATAATAATTTATACTAGTAAAAAAAATTCAATTAAGAAATAAATTTTCTCAGTGAAGAAGAAATAAAAATAAAACTAATTTCCTGAGCAAAGAAATTCCTTCTTGAATGAATATCGATAATATCACTTGATAAAGAATCTTACCCCTACAATATTTGATATAGAACCACAACTGCGTCTGCTATCATAGGTAGCAATCGGAGGTGCTGAAACAACAGATGCTCGATGTTGCTGTTGCTGTTGCTGCTCAAGGTGACGTCGATTGTGAGCCTGATTTAACGGGGATGATAATGAACTGTCATCATCTGACGTAGAATTGACAGTCCATGACTCATTCCTGTCAGAGTCGGATTTTTTATGAGAGCCCGTGAGTGCGTCTGTATTAACAGTGCTGACAAATTTTGATCTTTGGTTACTTGTCTTTGGAGAATTTGAATGCGAGTCTGTAATAAATAAAAAATTAAGCTTCACATATGTGATTAGTATCTAAGTTTACTGTCAAGTAACTATTTTACTTGAATATAATATAAAATTTTGAAAGAATAAAAGTAAAACTAACTAACCATTACTAGAAAATTTCTTCTCCGTTTCAACTCTTTCCTTTTGTTCTCTCATCGGATAAGAATTCTGCTTAGTTTCTTCGCTGTCTATCGCTGGGAAAGAATCCTTTGACAGTTCATTACTATCTCCAGCATTCCCGCAACCAGTTGAGTCGATTAAAGTAATAGAACTCTTGTTACTCGGTGACGACGGAGCTGAAGGTGGAGTATTATTCACCATCATATCTTCATTGTTATTAAATAAAAATAACAATTAATATATAACTAAATTTAATTGAACTATAAATAAATAAAATTTAGCTTTATTAAATAACGACTTTTGTTAATCTGCACTGTACTTTCATAAATATTGACGTTTTTAAAGATATAAGCTCATCCCGATGTTATACTCATCAAGAGCTTTCATTTGAGTACCCACATCATTTTTTCATATATTTATATTTATGACATATATATAATATATATAAATATATGAAAAATTGATGTAGGTACTCAAATGAAAGGTCTCGATGAGTGTAATGTCGGGATGAGCTTATATCTTTAAAAATGTCAATAATTCACAAAATACAAAGTCATTTCTTAATTATTGATATTTTTAAAGATGTAAGCTCATCCCGATGTTACCCTCATCAAGAGCTTTTATTTGAGTACCCACATCATTTTTTCATATATTTGTATATATGACATATACATAATATATATGAAAAATTAATGTGGGTACTCAAATGAAAGGTCTCGATGAGTGTAACATCAGGAAGAGCTTATATCTTTAAAAATGTCAATAGTTCCCAAGATACAAGGTCAATTCTGAATTATTGATATTTTTAAAGATGTAAGCTCATCCTGATGTAACACTCATCAAGAGCTTTCATTTGAGTACCCACATGTATTTATATAAATTTCTCATATATACATATATATAATATATATAAATATATGAAAAATTGATGTGGGTACTCAAATGAGAGGTCTCAATGACTGTAACATCGTGATGAGCTTATATCTCTAAAAACATCAACAGTTCACAAGATACAAGGTCATTTCTTAATTACGTATCTAAAAATAGAGCATTTTAAAATGCAGCCTAAATACTTATCATTCCAATTACCTGTCAAAGTTTCCGAACTGGATGACGAGCCCGTCATGTTAGCTTTTGGTATAGTAAGATAACTCGACAAGACATGATCACTATCATTGTCTACCTTAACATTTAAATTATTGGCAGTTGATGATTGCTGTTGATTATCTTCTAAAGATTGTCCAAATTTTCCGCCAGTGCTTTTAAATTTAATCGATGAACCATCATTTTTATCTGTTTGGTTGTTTATCTGATTCGAAGCTTCCTTGCAATGAAAATTACCCTCACAACAGCAATCGTTGGTACTTGATACTTTATGATTGACTGTCAACGTTGCTGTTGATGTAGACGCAGACTTAGGAAGCAATAGAGTGGGTTCATGACGACAGGAACAGTTATTACAGCGTACTAACACTTGATCACGTGAATCGCTTACTTCAGACGATTCGTACCCGGAAACAGAACTGGCTCCGCTGATTCTTCTCAGAGCATTGTTGCTTTGTTTGTAATCTTCGGTTAATAAGCCGCCGGGTTGGTGAACTGAAGCTATTTGATTTTTATCGGTACTTTCGGAGGATATTTTGTCAAGCGATATGGAAGTACTATTATCAGCTGTTTCTTCTTCTATTTTTTTATGGTAGTGACAAGAAGACACTTGGTCTGGAGTGCTGAGAGAATACCGCGGATGCTCGGAGTTATAAAAAACTCTCTTTAGTGCTTCCAGCACAGTAACGCTGTCAGTAAAAACACGATATGTTAATAAAAATGTATTTAAAAAATCAATACTGAGAAATCTTAAATCAGTCAGTCGTTGCAATAGTCTTTCGGGCGTCGCATAACGTATTTGAGGAAGTTTACATGAATTCAACGTTTGGCTAAATCTAATATCTACGTCGTCATTGAACAATTTTGGGTCATTCTTAATTGAGTGCGGCATTATCACTGCGGAACTCGTATCTGATGAGGACGAAGACAAAGATCCCAAGCCGCCGTTTATTGAATGACCGAGTAAATTATTAAAGTGTATGTTATCCATACATTGACTTATATCACTTATCCATGCAGCTTTTTCCTGTTTTACAATAAATATTATTATTTAGACTCTTATTAATACTAAATAAAGTAAACCAGGATAATAAGAGAGTTTTTTGGAGTGAAAAAAAAATTATCCATCAATTTTTAAGTTAATAATTATTTAAAGACACTTTCATTAGAATATAATATAAAATTGTAATTTTTACTATTAAAAAAAAAAAAAAATTAAACATTTCATGAAATTTCATTTTTTATACTTCAAATGTAAATTGTAGATTTTATGGAAGTTTCTTAGATTTTTAATTAATGAGGCGGAATATTTAATGAAATTTAAATTTTTAATTTTATATAAAATTAATAATTAGCAAAATTTTTTTCTACACGGGAATAAATGTTTGTTAAATTATATAATTAAAAATAATTATTTATTAACAATTAATAAGGCCTATTAAATATTAAGGAATCCTTTTATCAGTATAAATGTTTTTGCTTTACAGAAAATGTCCTTGAATACTAATTAACAGAAAAATTTATCAATTAAATTGGAAATTTTTAATTTTATTAGAATAAAATTAGCAGATATCTGACAATTTTTATGATTTTTCTTTTGAAAAAAAAAAATTAATAAGAAAAAATTTTGCATGCAGAAAATGTTTTTAGTTGTAATTTAATTAATAAAAAAAAAAAAAAAATTTAACGTCTGCTTATTATTTAAAATGAGTTGGATAAATACCTGCATTGTTGAAGCTAGAAGATGAATTGCTATTAATGGACCCCCTGATTTAGTATCTAACATTATTTTAAAATCACGATTCCCAAAGGAAGAACTGCTTCCACTGGTGCTACTACTACTACCTCCATAAAAAATACTACTACTTTCACTCAATACTGCTGATGCTGTTGAGCCACTTGATAATGAACAAACTGATATTTCTATGAAATAAAAATTAAGTTATTGACTTTATAGCTTTTCTCAAGACCAAAGTTTCTTATTTTTTTACATCTATTTAGTAAATAACAAAAAAAAAAAACCTAATAAAGCCTCGAGTAGTTTTAGAGCAGTAAAAAAAATAATATTCATTAATTTTAGGATATTAAGAGGTAATAATCAATAAACGAACGATAAAGTGAACCCATGGTATTTAAAGTTGGCCGTAAAAGTAAATCAAATCCCCTGTTGTTAATGACAGAGGTTAAATAAACAAAAATAAATAACTTTTTTGGTCAGCGATATGTTTTTATACTCGATTAGCTCCTTTATCTTTTAATTTTTATAATTATTACCGTCTAAGCCCTCTTAAAATTCATAAAAAAAATTTTTATTTTAGTTCTTGATAGTTTTTACTTCACAAAAATAATTGGATAGTTATAATTCAAAAATTAATTTGTATAATTATAAAAAAAACATTTTAAGATTATTTTATCATAAATTTTTACAATTTGAAATTTTTTTTGTCTTTATTCATATTTAATTTAATGTTTAAAGAATCTCTGTATAATATTTTATTAAATTAAAAAAATTAAATTGTTTCTAAAATAAATGATACTGAAATTAGCAGACTTCTAAAAATTCTGGAAATTTTTATAATAAATCGATTATTATAAAAAAAAAATTTTTTTTTTTTAATTCGCACTTGAATTTAATTACTATAAAAACCTTTAAAATCGTTAAATTCAGTACCATAAAATAAAACAAAACATAGCTCGAATAATAATAAAAAAAATGAAAACACGTGGACCTCTAATTTGAAAATACAATTAGTGATAAATTACCATCGTCATCAATAGCCGCAGCTGCTGAGGAAGCAGCTTGCTCACTAGGATCCTCTATGAGTATCGCATCGCTCAGTGGAATTTTACCAATACCAGGTACAATAGTTAATCGACCCAAATCGTCTCCATCAGACTGTTGTCTTATCGTAAGAATTAAATGATTCGAAAATAAAAAACACTGTCTCAACGCTCCGTTATGATTACTACTTTTCTTTCGTCCAAATGTTATGGCGCTTGTTTTGCTCCACAACAATCCTCCTGTGCTTCCACTGTTTCCACGAGACTTGTCCAAAATTTGAACTAATGTTCCTGTCAAATATCACAAGCATTCAAACTCTGAAAAATCTCAACACGTGGTGACATATAATCACTATTTCGCGCTAATTAAAAATTGAATTATGAAATTAAATACAAGTATTTAATGAATTTTATGAAACTATTAAGTTTATAGAACAACTATTAATTTAAGTTGACATTTACTTTGTGAAGAATTTATAAAAAAAGAGCCGATGAAAATACAACACTCAATACAAAAAATAGTGTGAAGAATATACACGTCTATTAAACAAATTGCGCGCGCACGATCAAATAAATTAAGAGCTTTTATTATAAAATTTATCGATTTATTTGTGTGTAGCATCAACATGTGTTAGCGTCCGGCGGAATTAAACAGATGCGCGTGCGTAAAAATCTTTCGTTTTCTTAAAATGATAATTATTAATTTACCTTGCCGCACGAAGACTTGATTTACATCTAAAAGAATATCACATCCTTCAGCAATCATTCGTTCAATCGCTAAATTTTTTCTCAAGTTTTCTGTTTCACTGACCTGAAAACAAAAGTATCATTTAATTTTTTATCATAATCTATATTATTAACAGAATAAGAAAAATTTTTTTTCCAAATTAGTCCTATGATAAAATCGGTTTTTTTAATGAAATTTAGTGTCATTGCAAAGATCTTGTGAAATATTGACATTATTAAAGATATAAGCTCATCCCGATGTTACACTCCTCAAGAGCTTTCATTTAAGTACCAAGATCAATTTTTCATATATTTTATATATTTATATATATTATATAGATGTAATATATATAAATATATGAAAAAATGATGTGGGTACTCAAATGAAAGCTCTTGATGAGTGTGATATCGGGATGAGCTTAAATCTTTAAAAATGTCAATAATTAAGAAATGACCTTTTATCTTGTGAACTATTAAAATTTTTTAAAATATAAGCTCATCTTGATATTACACTCATCGAGACCTTTCATTTGAGTACCCACATCAGTTTTTCATATATTTATATATATTGTATATATGTAATATATATAAATATATGAAAAAATGATGTGGGTACTCAAATGAAAGCTCTTGATAAGTGTAATATCGGGATGAGCTTATATCTTTAAAAAAGTCAATATTTAAGAAATGACCTTGTATCTTGTGAACTATTAACATTTTTTAAAATATAAGCTCATCCCGATGTTACACTCCTCAAGAGCTTTCATTTAAGTACCCACATCAATTTTTCATATATTTTATATATTTATATATATATTATATATATGTAATATATATAAATATATGAAAAAATGATGTGGGTACTCAAATGAAAGCTCTTGATGAGTATAACATCAGGATGAGCTTATATCTTTAAAAAAGTCAATATTTAAGAAAGTACAGTGATTATTTCATTATTTAAGGAAACAAAGTTTTAATTTTTTATAGTTCTCAAGTCACAGCAGTCACTATGTGACTGCAAGGTTGCTAGTAACGAGTTATTATCATATTATAATGAATATTCATACTTCATCATGCATTTGTCTCGATAAATCTTCCAACTGCTGTCGAGCGTTTTCAAGACTCTTTCTTTCTACATGATCGTGAGGTGTATGAGCCAGCACTTCGTGTAAAGTAATAATGTATCGTGGAATCTGAAAAAGGAATTATTTCAAGTATTTTAATTACAGACGAAGCAAAAAAATAAACATATACTCTAAAAATACTTGAATGTAATTACCTGGTGCATTGGATAGGTAAGAAAAGTTTCTAGAGATCTACCACGACAGATTGACTTATTTTCCAACCGGGTCAATAGCGCAGCAAATGACAATGACGATTGTTTGCATTCTGTTAAAACTTGCAAGCTGTAATGATGATTGCGGACGTACTCTTGATAAATTGAAAGCATTGGAAGTAGCATGTCAAATAAATCACCTGTTGATATTTTTAATATTTTTATCAATAATTTACTCGGAAAAAAATTACATAAATGGTGATGTAAAATTAGAATTAAGTAACAACCTTATTCAATATACATGATTAAGATACAAGTAAAGGTATAATATACATATGTAGCAATATCTACCAAGTACAAGGGTCGGCCAGTTTTCCATACGTGACGTAAGTCCTTTGAGAAATATCTGGTGAAGGAATAATATTGTCTCGCTGTTTAAAAAAATACTATTTACATCCTCGTGACTGCACGGTGGTTTCTTTGAACTCGCGGCCATTTTAAAGGGCCTTAGAAAACAACTAACGAGCACTTCCATCTGATCCGTATATTCTTCTTCAGCTTCTACCATTTGGAATACCAAACTATAAAATTAATAGTTCATAATTAGTAAATGAAATATAATAAAATTTTATTACTAAGAGTATTTTAATTTGGTTTAAGTTATCCTAATTTTCAAAGTGGATAAAAAAAATTCATCCTTACTATTTGAAGAATTAAAAAAATTTTTAATTATTTAGTTTCACGGTTTACGCAATACTTTAACTTGTTTAAATGTTAATAAATTAACATTTACCCTTAATTAGTAGATTCACCGCTAATTATAAGCCTGCTCAGAAAAAATAATTTACTTGAATCAAGTAAATAATTTTGAAGAATTTCATCTTTTTGATTTGAGTAAAAAAATTCTTAAAGTAAGAAATTCTTTTTGGTTTAAGTAAATTTCACTAGATTCAAGAATTTTTCGCCTTGATCCAAGACACTGAAACTCTTCAAAATTATTTTCTTGGTTTAAGAATTTTTCTCTTGATTCAAGTTAATTTTTTTTCTGTGTGTGAACTTATTATTTTCCCAAAAGAACCATAAAATTATTAATTTTGATCAAAATATTACAGGAAGAAAAAAAAATAAAAGTTATAATCTGAAAAACATTTTTAGAAACAATATTTCTCGAAATTGAGAGAATTTATTTTCCAGTAAATACTATTATTATTATTATTATTATTATTAATTTTAAATTGAGCATATTAATAAATAATATCGATCTTACTGGAATATTAAAGTACTTAAAACTTTCAACCCTCAGGACATTCTTATTTTAGCATAAGCTAGTTATTTTAGAGAGTGTTTAAATTAACATATCATAACTCAGCTTATGATTCCAAAGGTTAACTATATTTTGCTATTTGAAAATGTTCATTGCTTCTCAATTTAAACGTTCAACCATGAAGAAAATTATGGGTAATTCAATTTCCTTCATGAAAACTTATAAAAAAACCAAACGTTTAATATTTTATGCGGAAAATTATATAAAACTGGGTTTCTAGGTTTTTACATGAAAAAAACGCCGTAAATTATAACAAATAAATGAATAAATGAATTAAAAAGATACAAAATACCTATTTCTTTTACGCATGCTTTCAGCATGGGGACTTTTGATATACTCTTCAACAATCTGCTTCCATCTACGCCGACAAAGCCATCCGCGAAAAAAACTTTGAACTTTTTTAATTTTCTCCATATCTACAACACTGGCAATGTTTGGCGATGTTCCAGCGCCAGTATTGCCGCCTTTTATTCCATTAACAGTGATTAAATGTCGCCTACGATGATGCCGCCGGTTTTTCGTTTTGACACCCTATTAATTATATTAATTAAATTTCAAAGTTGTAATAAACGTAAAAGGTGTATTATTAATTAAATTATCATATATCTTCTTTCTCAGAAGTGTTTTTTTTTTTTCTAACACGCTAGATCTTTGTTAATTTTTTACAAAAGTTAAAAATTAAAGTTTCCCTCTACTGAAAAAAAATTAAATAAAAATTTCCATGGAGAAAAAAAAACACAGACACCTATTGATTTTGACGCAACGAGCGAATCGGGTGTATTAAAACACGAGTGTCGAGATATAATTAAGAAATTACCGTGCATCTTGTGAATTATTGACATTTTTAAAGATATAAGCTCATCCCGGTGTTATACTGATCGAGACCTTTCATTTGAGTACCCACATCAGTTTTTCATATATTTATATATATTGTATATATGTAATATATATAAATATATGAAAAAATGATGTGGGTACTCAAATAAAAGCTCTTGATGAGTGTAACATTGGGATGAGCTTATATTTTTATAAATGTCAATAGTTAAGAAAGTACAGTGCAATTTAACAACAATTCATTATTTAACAAAGCAAAATTTTATGCGACTGTATTAGGACTGCAAGGTTATTAATTATACTTACACTGGCAGTTGTGGGAGAAGGAGGCAATTTTGTAGATGGAGAAGAGACTTTTTTGGCATTACTCGTATTTTTTTCACCGACATTCAAAGTACTGGTCTTGCCACTGCTACCATCATCATTGTCATCTTCTTCGTCTTCGTCGTTATAGTATTCGTCGTCATCTTCATCATCATCGTCATCATTGTTATTATTGTCGTTTTGTATGATCGTAATCTTCGAATTCGACTGCAGCTCGCGTTTTAGAATACACAACTGTGAGTTAATGGAAAAAATTTTTTATTATTCTTCAACTACACAAAAAACAAATTTTATAAAAATAATAAATTTAAAAAAAATTAAAAAGTTATTTTGGAGCAAGAAGAAATTTTTTTGGCTCGAGAAATTTTGACTTCATTCAAGAAATTTTCAATCTTCCTTGATATTTTCTTGAGCCAAGAAAATTTACACCAGTCAAGAATTTTTTTTTCAGTGTAAAATATTTTATATTGCTAAGAATAAATTTGCTATCAGCGATCATACAATAAATAAATTCCTACCTCGGATCGTAATTTTTTAATTTCAAACGTCAGTTCTTCGCATTGTTGCGTATATTGCCATTTAGCCGTTTTTTCACTCTCGACGATTTGTAGTAGATGCAGATGCTTCTGTTCAAGCTCTTCCTTTTGTAATAGGAGCTTATTGAAACTTTATACGTTCGGACATCCATTGGTGTTATGAAATTTTTACATGTAAAATAGAACCACAAAGAATATTCGTTAGACGATATTAATATTCAGGACATTTAATATCTAGCACTGATAGAAGGATTTATTTGTACCAAAAAATATTTGTTAATAGCTAACAAATCATTTATTAGAGACCACTTTTTAGTATTAAACAAATATTTCTTAGTATTTAAAATGATTTGTTTGTATTTAATAAATCTGATACTCATTTATTAAATATTAATAAATCTTTTTAAATGCTAAGAAATATTTATTAAGGACTAAAAAGTGGTCTCTAATAAATGGTTTGTTAAATATTAACAAATATTTTTAACTATCAATAAATTCTTCTATCAGTGAGGAAAAATTCATCAACATGGGCTTTTAATTTTGAAACTTGAAGATCAAAATTTTAAATTTAAACATTTTAATTGTATCGACGCTTCTATTTGAGATATTTGAGGATAGCTCAAATGGTAGAGTAGCCGACATGTCTTCGGAAGGTTCTGGGTTCGAATCCCAGTCCGAGCTATCTAATAATTTTTTCTCGCATATTCTATAAACTCGCATTAAGATGATCCTCTCCACATTCCTTTCTCAATCCTTTCCTACCAATATCCTGTTACGTGAATGTGGAACGCTTCACGTAATAATTACCGTAACTCCTATTCTTTCCCGCTTCACAGCATTATTTATATTTGTAGAATTAGAAACAGAACCCAGAACCGGAGAAGACTTTTAAAGATCATTTTAAAATTAAACATTTTTTACTTACTACATATGTAAGTACCGAATTTTTTTAGATTTATGTTTCCAAATAGTCAAAAATTTTGCGTCAAAAACATTTGTAATAAAGATTTAACACTTTTTCGTGTGAATTTAAGAAAATAAATGTTAACTTCACAAATAAAAGTGTTAAATAATTAATATAAAAATTTTTGAGACATTTTTTTACCTTCAGTAGAAAGTTTACGAATATTGGAAAATTGACAATATCGGAAAAGCTCTTTGAATAAAATTCCATCTTTGAACATCGAAATTGAATTAATTAATTAACTAATTTTACTCTGTAGAATACTAAAACCAATACTGAAGAAATAATACCGTGAAATTTGATTATACTGTTTCAAACTTTATTAAAATTTGTCGTTTAAAAGCATACTCATTAGCCGTAACTGAATTTTTTAGATGTTTTTATGAAAATATTTATATTTCGATAAAAACATGCTAATTTTTCCTTTTCAAACCCACAAAAAAGTTTATTTGAGCTCATAAAATTTTTGAAAATGACAAAAGTCATCTTCGGTAAAGTAAAAATTTTTTCTGAGTAAAAAAAAATTAGTAATTATATAAAAATGAGGTTTCACCTATTTGCAGCCATAAAAAATGAAAAAATTGACTAATATTTTTTTCTATTTATGATTTTATTCTTCAGGCAAATCATTGATAAAAATAAATTCTTAAATTTCGTACATAATTATTACAAATTTTTTTCTATACTCAAAAATTTATTTTTTCTTTCTACATAAAAAATCTATGAAAAAATTTTTTTTATGCACCAATTTAATAAATTTCTACATTTAGTTTTAGAGGGTGAGAAATTCAGTAATAATCAGTGTATAGTAGTAGAAGTAAATGTTATTAATAGTCCACGAGAATTAATTCACTCATAGTATCATTAATAAGTTAAATATAAATATTTATGTATACTCATATAAATCAAATGCAATATAAAAATGATAATATGGAAATTACCGCAATAAATGCATTAAATAAATCAGTATTGTATCGGTTGACAATGTTCATAAATTAAACAATTTTAATTTTGTAATTAAAATTTTTTTATTTATTTATTACTAAATTGTGAAAACTATTTTTATCATTATTAATTATTCAGTGAAATAGCATGTTTCTGTCCACCTGCACATGTATCTACACAACAGATAAATAATAAAAGCAAACCTGGCATCTCTGATAGCGTCGATCCACATTTTGCAATCTGATTCCGTGGAAGCTTTCAACTCATACTGCCGTTGGTTCTCTCGCCGATATGATATAGCGAAACAAAACTAATGAAAGAAAAATATATAAAAAGTCATACATATTTTAAGAATTAAGAAAAGACGAGCTTATCGAAAACAATACTTTTCTTTCCGATTCTTTGCTGGTGTTAGTCGTCGTCGCAGCTATAAGCCGATCACAATAACAACCTTCGAGCATAATGACACCACTTGGACGTGAGAAAGCCTCATTATCATAATAGAATAATAAATTCTAAAACAAAAGCATGAAGTGAATATTCTTTACAAAATATCGAAATTTAAATCTATATTATTAAGAAATGACCTTTTATCTTGTGAACTATTTACACTTTTAAAGATATAAGCTCATCCTGACGTTACATTCATCAAGAGCTTTCATTTGAATACCCACATCAATTTTTCATATATTTTATATATTTATATAATTCACAAATACCATATATATAAAATATATACAAAATGCCCTGTGGGTACTCAAATTACAGCTCTTAATAAGTGTAACATCGGGATGAGCTTATTTCTTTTAAAATTTTAAGAATTAAGAACTGACTTTGTTATCTTGTCAACTAATGAATTTTCTAAAGATATAAGCTCATCCTGACGTTACATTCATCAAGAGCTTTCATTTGAATACCCACATCAATTTTTCATATATTTTATATATTTATATATATTACATATATGTATATATGAAAAATATATCAAAAATGCATATGGGTACTCAAATGAAAGCTTTTAATGAGTGTAACATTGAAATGAGCTTATATCTTTAAAAATGTCAATAATTAAGAACTTTGTTATCTTGTCAACTAATGATATTTTTGAAGATATAAGCTCATTTTGATATTACACTCATCGAGACCTTTCATTTGAGTACTCACATCAATTTTTCATATATTTTATATATTTATATATATTACATATATGTATATATGAAAAATATATCAAAAATGCATGTGGGTACTCAAATGAAAGCTCTTGATGAGTGTAACATCGGGAAGAGCTTATATCTTTAAAAATGTCAATAATTAAGAACTGACTTTGTTATCTTGTCATCTAATGGCATTTTTAAAGATATAAGCTCATCTTGATATTACACTCATCGAGACCTTTCATTTGAGTACCCACATCAGTTTTTCATATATTTTATATATTTATATGTATTACATATATGTATATATGAAAAATATATGAAAAATTGATGTGGGTACTCAAATGAAAGCTCTTGATGAGTGTAACATCGGAATGAGCTTATATCTTAAAAAATGTCAATATTTAAAAAAGTATATTGAACTTTAACAAAAGTCATATTTTAATAAATTAAAATTTTATTTATAAATAGCTCATAAGTCCCGGAAGACACATAGTGACTGCAAGGTTGCTAGTAATTTTTTATTTATTTTTATTACCTGGTAGAGCACAAACCAACGAAGTTGCCATTTCGTTAAATCAGCGGTTCGTTTGTGTAAATAACCAGCCAATGAATGATCATAATGAGCTCTCTCTGACAGCGTTAATACTTGCGAATCATTTATTCTTACTAAATTAAGAAAATCAAGTATGATTTATAAATTTTTTCACTCAAAACAATAATAATAAATAATTACCTGATTTTTGCATCTTCGGACTCAACATCTTGATTTTTTTTTACAAGTTATTATTTACATAATATTTAATATTTTTATTTAGCGACAAGAACATTAGAAAAATAATTATTTAAACTCATTAGTGCAATAAATATTTTACTGTAAAAATAAAATAGTTCTGAAAAAAATGATTTTAAAAAGTAAATTTATTTTTTTAAAAATTCCAACGCACTGCGAATTATCCTGCTCTACATTTACTTATTTTTGTAACCTCGTCCTATAAGCTAATGACTTGGAAAAAAAAAAAAAAAATAAAAAAAAAAAAAACAAGAATCAAAAGCAATTATTAAAAATTTAATTACATTCAGGGTAATTAAATGTTTAATAAAAAAAATTTAAGTTGAAAAAAAAAATTGATTAATTATTAATTTTATTAAAAATTAATAATTAAAAGTGAAAGTTTGAAAGAAGGAAGAATAAATAATTCAAGGGTAAATGAAGAAGAGAGAAATTAAATAGAGCAATTGTTTAATAATAGAAGAATGTACATTGTAGATATAAACACAGAAAACTTTAATATTATTAATGATAATGATAATAATAATATTTATGATAATTGATAATAAAAACTACCAGATATGTATACAACTAATTAAAAGGTAGTACTAAGTGCTAAGCACTATTGGCCAGGGATGAACACTAGCCAATAACTATGTACAAATTTTCAGCTCTGGCACAGCTTCCCTGCGATGGTACGGAGCTCAAAACGCAGACGCGCCATAGAGTCGGCCGCGCATGTCTCTTTATATATTATTTATGTTAATGTAGATATAAATATAGTTTATTATTAAAAAATTTTATCTTTAGGAGAAGCAACAGCTTTCAGAACCTCTTGAGACTTAACTCGAGATACTAAATATTAATTATAATTTATAATAATAATATTCATAGTGAGAGCGGTAGTACGGACAGTAAGAGAGTCAACAAGGGTAACTTTGGCCCTGGCAGGGCAATTCGGACCTTGGGATATCTATAGATTTTTCATTGCCACAAAATTGCTTTTTAAGCGAATCGAATCATATTAGAGTGTTATTTTTGGATATTTAACCGGGTAACCTGCTGCTCTGCTCCACTACGGGAAACTTTTTAATAATTTACTGAAAATGTACGGAAAGAAATAAACCATAATAAATAATAAGTAATGATCGACTGGAAAAAATTGCCATTTTAAACAGTAAACTCGTGATTTTAACAATCACTTTATAATATTTATCATTTAAATGCTACAATTTATTATTTACATGGAAGAAAATACTATTTAGAACAGTAATATTTGCTATGTTAAAGTATAATAATTAAGAATTTTGACTTTGATATTTATCATTTCGTACCTAAAAAATGATCTTATGATATGTAAAAAATATAAACTACAGTTACTAAATTTTCTATACAAGCAACGTCAATATTTACAAAGTAAAATGGTAAATTTTAAACGCAACGCTAAAAATCAAACTATAATTATTGATTTGCTTGGACTGGTAAAATATATATTTTAAGAGTAGAATTTTTACTGTTTCAAATGTTACATTCTCCGAGTGTGAGACCTTTCCCTTCTCCTCATAGTATGAACTATACATTAAAACGGCAATTTTTACTGTTTGAAACTGTAATTTTTTAAGATGAGAGAGTCATTATTTACTATAGTGACAGCTACTAATCACATTTTCGATATTAAATTATAAATTGTGGCTTTTACACTTTCTACATTAAGTTTTGTAATATTTAAATTTGTGCCACCCCGATGTCCACTGTACTGTTTGAAACTATAAAAAAAATTCCATTCGGCCTTACCCGAAATAAAAGGTAGATTTCATGTGATATGAGATTTTCTTTATTTATGTTATTTAATTTGTTGAATAACAAATGTTTATGTAACTTTTAAATTTTCAATCCGCTATAACTTTTAAACGAGTCAACCGATTATCACGTAGTTGACAACAGTCGATGCAGTTTTTTTTAATTCTATGATGAATTTTAAACCGTGAATTGATCAGATAAAAAATTTCGGAATTCGTTTGAAAAAAAACGCTTTTTTCGATTTTTTTCGTCAACGATACTTCACAAACGAATCAAGCGATTTTGACCGGTCTGGCGGCGATCGACGTAGTTTTTTTTTATGCTAAAAGCTGATTAGTTTTTGAAATCGGTCGGTAAAGCTGTTTAAAAGTCATTCTAAAAAAACTACATTTGAAAAAAAGTTTTCATTATTTTTAAATTTTTGAATGGCCTATAAAATTAATAAAAATCTTCATAAAGTATAAGTGTTATAGGTTAAATTGAAGGTAATATAATCAGCTTCACCATAAAGTTTCCAGAAATGAGCTCTTTTCTGTCAGTCAAAAGTTATTCACGGTTAAAGTTACAAAATTTTGAAAATTTTAAATGGCCGCCATTTCTAAACTAATTAACCGATTTTGCTCATCTTCGAACTTGACCTCGGTAATTACCCAAATAATATGTGTACCAAGTTTCATTAAGATCGGTTGAAAACTTTTCGAGATATCCTGATGACAAGGCTGGTTATATTACATATATATATACATACATATATAAATTTTTTAACCAATGGTGTTTTTGGAACTTATTTGACTAATTATGACATATGATAGCAAAATCAGGTGAAAATTCCATTATGAGGACTAATGCAATAGTTAATTTCTAACAAAATCTACCTAAAAATTAACTGAAATCCGAGTGAATTTCACAGTTTATTTTTTTCCGTGTGAGATTTTGGAATTTTGAATACTATCTATAATTATACACATTTTTAGCTGTATTGATTTTTGTAACTTCCTGAAATTATGTGTCGGACTTTCAAGTTCAAAGTTGCACTGAATTAATCTTCAGTTTTGTTCTTTTGTTATCATCTTGAACATCAATTTATTTTTATTTCCTTTATTGTTTTGCTCTGATTACCAATTGGTTTTGTTTTTTTCTTCTTTTGGAAGCTGATAGTGTTTCAAATTTTTGAATATTAATTATAATCAACTGTAAATCATTGTTGACAAGAGAGGTTTCGTTTTTGTTCGATAGACTTCTTGGTTTTTTAATAGATTTAAATAATTCGAAAGTCATTAAGGTCATTGACTCAATTATTGAGAACTAGAGCGTTTGTATAAACGAATTACATTTTTCATTTACTTTAAAGACTTGTTTTTTTAAATAATTTCAATACGGAAAATGTTTCTTAAATGACTTATTTATTTTTAATAAGGGTTATTCTATTTTATTGTAAATGATTGAATATTGTGGAGTCAAAATTATGAATTAATTATGCGATTAGTAAGTTAAGTATTACATATTTCTAGCTGTATTGATTTTTGTAACTTCCTGAAATTATGTGTCGGACTTTCAAGTTCAAAGTTGCACTGAAGTAATGCTGAATTCTTGATGAGAAAATTTGTAGATGCATCTGTGTTTAAGCTTCTGTAGATTTTAAATTTTTGAATACTTATAGCAATTTTAATAACAATTCTTCTAAATTTATCACCATAATTTTTCTCATATCTCATCTTTTCAAGTATTATTAAATGGTTAAAGTTAAAATGAAGTTTACCTGTCGAGTAAAGATTTAAAAAGATGATAATAATTCGATAGACAAAGAAAAGTCCTTAATTTGGCTTTGAAAAACCAGGATGCTTTCATTAAATTTAAATACTGTTGAAATATTTTTCTCGAATAAATATTAATCTATGAGTTGAAGATTACGTTCTGTTGCTTTTACTTGGAACTCTTTAATCTGTAAAAAATAATCTACGAAGGACCAACACCCTATTTTAAAAAGTCTTTCAATGAATTGAAATTTTTAGTACTCCATTAAATAAATTTCACCGGAGATTAATTTAAAAAATTCATTGAAAAATGTCTGCTTACAAGTTTTATGAATTTTCATTTTCCGAAATGCATCCCAGATAGCAAAATGACGTATTAAGTTATTCCGAATGAGCTCAGATTTCTGATTTGGACGTCAGAGTCTACGTCTAAAAGACGTCTTTAAGACCTTCTGAAGAGGTCGAATGCGCCGCTTATTGTAGACTTTAAGAACTCATCAAAACGAGCTCTTAAAGAGCTCTTTTTTCTGAACTCGCACAGATGAATGATTTTTTATCTCTATACGCTATTATAATGATAACAATAATAAGAACACAACAAAAATAATATTAATAATAATAATAATAAAAGTAAATTATGAAAAATAATTCAGAGTTTCATGAAGCACCGATGCTGATTTCGAATGTTCGTTATTTTAGTTTGACCTAATATTGTCGGTTTAAAGAGAGACAGTGAAAATCGCAATTGCCGTAACTAAGATTCGAACCCGAGTCGCGCGCGTGCTAGATCGATACCTAGCCCCCTACGCTGTTCAAACGATATGTCGTTACACATCTCATTATTCTTATAAGCTAAGTTTATATAGTGATGAAATGTTGCGATCATTGTCTATATTATTTATTCTATTTGATACTGTGTATCGATAGAGAAAAGTAACTTTACGTATATTTATATACTAAAAAATATTCAAAAGTCTACTAAGTACTCCTTAAATGTAGAAAGTTCACATAATTTTTTCAGATTAGAATCAAATTTTATTATTTTATCTAAATTAGTTTGATTACGAACCAGATTTTAACATTATTGCCTATTACTTCATAATATAATTTAAAATTTTTGAAAAATTTAATTAACCTGGATTAAGAGAAATGAGTTAACCTATGCCAAGTGTATATCTATATATTAATCTATTCAAATTGTTTTAAATCATTTAATTCGAATTATTTTTAATCATTTTCAATTCAATTTCTCAATCAGGAAAGTAATAAATGAAAAATGAATAAGATTTTGACAGCTTTATATTAAAAAGAAATTTGTGTTTTTGTTTATAATGTCTATAAGCTCATTATACGCAACTCAAAAAGAAGTCCAAAAAAGGGACTCAGTTAGATGTCAGAAAATTGACTCCAAACTTATGAGTTCATTAAGAGCTCTTAGTTCTGACCTCGTAAAAAAGAGCTCCTTAAGACGTCACATTAGGACTTCTATAAGAAGTTTTTTAAAAGACTTCATACTGAAATCTTTCTGACTTGGATGCTGACTGGGATTATTAAGCAATTTCATTGGTGACAAGATTTTATCAGCCAAGTACCTAAATTATGTTATGAATTCGGTTCTGTAGTTGTATCATATCGGAGTGACTAATTATGCAATTAAATATTGTACAATTTGCAAAGTACATTATACAGCTTTTGTTTCCATATAAGTACATTAAATATTACTTTGTTGCTTTACATGATCAATCACATGTTACATTTATATAACAACTATCTATTCCTCATCAATTCTTACTCTTAATTCATTTTAATATCTTGCCACATTCGCCTCTCAATTTAATTACAGTTCGTCATAATTTTACAATCTTTTTCTCTAAAATTTATATAAATTTAATTTACTACAAATTGCATTTCTTCCAAACTCGACGTTTCTATTTTTGAACCCATTAAAAACTCCTTAATAATTGATTATTTTTAAGTGACACTTTTCCGAATCCTTAAAAGTCATCATTATCAATTACCCGTGTAAAAAAAAATCGTCTTAAAATTGTCTTAAAATTGTCGTTCGTTTAAGATCTTAAACGTGACACAAACCAAGACTATTTTAAGACGCCAAAAAAAAAAAAATCCGAGAGCAGATTTTTGAAAATTTGGTTTTCGAATTTGTTGTGAAAATTAATTTTTAGACGATTTTACGACTTTCTAACCGCAATATTTTTGAGTAAGATGTTTTTAAATTGAATTTAAAATTATTATCTGACAATTTTAAGACTTTTTTAAGACGTTCCGTTTTAATGTTCCGGGGCTCTGTCGCTGTTAGCCCATCTTAAAATAGTCTAAATTTTTTTTTAAGATTTTTTTAAGACTAATTTAAGATAATTTTAAGACAATTTAAAGACGTTCCATAATAATTTTCTGGAGCTGTCATTGTGATATCATCTTATAATAGCCTAAAAATTTTTTAATAATTTTTTTAAGACTATTTTAAGATTTTTTCAAGACGATTTTAAGACTATTTTAAGATTTAAGTCTTAAAATAATTTTTAAATTAGTCTTAAAAAAATCTTAAAAAAAGATTTAGAGACTATTTTAAGATGAGCTAACAGCGACAGAGCCCTGGAACATTAAAACAGAACGTCTTAAAAAAGTCTTAAAATTGTCAGATAATAATTTTTTAACAATTTTAAATTCAATTTAAAAACATCTTACTCAAAAATATTGCGGTTAGAAAGTCGCAAAATCGTCTAAAAATTAATTTTCACAAAAAATTCGAAAAGCAAATTTTCAAAAATCTGCTCTCGGATTTTTTTTTTTTGGCGTCTTAAAAGAGTCTTAAAATAGTCTTGGTTTGTGTCACGTTTAAGATCTTAAACGAACGACAATTTTAAGACGAATTTTTTTTACACGGGTATGTACATTTTTTATACAAATATCACTGTTATCTCAATACATCCCGATTTCTTCATTAAATATTAATCTCAATAATTCGAGAATTAACTTTTTTCTCTAAAACTTTTATTCTATAATGGATTAAATTCAGCTGAAAAAAACTATTTCTTTTTTTAATAAGTTCACAATTCTACAAGCTTTCTTTTCAATTTAGATAAATTTAATCAATTTGAAAATTTATCTCTTAAAATAATATTTTATATAAGTAATAAATTATCATGATTATATTCTAATTTTAAAGAAGAAAAAAAAATAAATATTCCATTGTTAAATCGAAATGAAAATTGCAGTTGAAGCGTAAGATCTCTTAAAGATTTTTCAAATAAATTCGCGCAAATTTAATTGCGCATGTACGTCACGGAACAGTGCGCTTGCGCACGCGTTATTTATAAAAGGAAATAAAAAAAATTTGATGTCCTCACTATTTATGTATTTATATTACATGTAACTTATTGTCGGCATTTTAAATCAATAAAATTGATTTTTTGTTTTGAAATTGACAACTTTTCAATTTATTACACATCAAGATGCATTTAACGGCATTTTTAATGCTTTCCAAACGCAAGGCACCTCATGGAATAAAATACCGAGGGTAATTATTGTACAATTCTTAACTTAACCTCTCAATAAAATTTAGATTTTTATTTTTATTTATAAAAATAGAATAGAGTATTAATAAACAATAAACATAAATAATAAAAAAGAAGACGTCAAACATTTGTTTTCTTTTTTAAATAAAGTAATTATTATTAATTAATGTCATTAATTTTACAATTTTTTTAAGCTTCTAAATATTAAATTTTTAAAATAATTTATTTATTTTATTTTTATTATTAGCTTTTTTAATTAATTATTATTATTTAATTTAATTAATTATTAGCTTTTTAAAAAAATTAAATATTATTTATAATGTATCAATATTTATTTTTTATAATATTAATTACTTTTAATATTTATTATTAATAATATTGATTTTTTACAGAAAAAATCGAGTTGTACCAAAACCAAAAATGGAACACTTATTTATGCTCCGACATCGTCTGGAACGTGACGAAGAAAACATGCTAATTTTACGGCACCCGTATTTGACATCCGAACAGTCCCGAAATTATATGAAAGATCTAAAAGTACCAGTGCCTCTATCCATCGTGGGTAACAGAAAGAGGAACGAATTGTTTAACAAACACTTCAGTTGGGTTGACCAACTAGCTCATCTACGCGTCAGAGATGCTTGGGAATAATTATTATTAAAATACTTACTATTATTTCTGTAGGTTGATAACAATCTTTGTTTTTCAAAAATTGAGTAATTAAATTTGTATTAATTTTAAGTATATGTTTTTCTTTTTCTTTGAATAGTATGAATATCTGATGGATCCTATAGATTTATTTCAAATGAAAGAGTTCAAGGAGATTAAAGTTATTTATTGAAAAAAAATCAATAATTGTGACCGAATTCGATTTGTAATTGGTAATACCATCTTCAATAATGGAAATCAAGACCTAGATTTTTTTTATTGAACCAAACTTATTAAGAGCTTACATTTACAATACTTTAATTCAAACTAGCAGCTTTATAGTCATTATGTGACTATAAATAAATAAAATTTTGCTTTATTAAATAACGTTTTTAATTAAATTGCACTGTACTTTCTTAAATATTGACATTTTTAAAGATATAAGGTCATCCCGATGTTACACTCATCAAGAGCTTTCATTTGAGTACCCACATGCATTTTTGATATATTTTTCATATATACATATATGTAATATATATAAATATATAAAAAATTGATGTGGGTACTCAAATGAAAGGTCTCAATGAGTATAACATCAAGATGAGCTTATATCTTTAAAAATGTCAATAGTTCACAAGATACAAGGTCATTTCTTAATTATTGATATTTTTAAAGATGTAAGCTCATCCCGACGTTACCCTCATCAAGAGCTTTCATTTGAGTACTCACATGGATTTTTGATATATTTTTCGTATATACATATATATAATACATATAAATATATAAAATATATAAAAAATTGATGTGGGTACTCAAATGAAAGGTCTTGATGAGTGTAACATCAGGATGAGCTTATATCTTTAAAAATGTCATTAGTTCTCAAGATACAAGGTCATTTCTTAATTATTGACATTTTTAAAGATATAAGCTCTTCCCGATGTTACACTCATCAAGAGCTTTCATTTGAGTACCCACATGCATTTTTGATATATTTTTCATATATACATATATGTGATATATATAAATATATGAAATATATGAAATATTGATGTGGGTACTCAAATGAAAGGTCTTGATGAGTGTAACATCAGGATGAGCTTATATCTTTAAAAATGTCATTAGTTCTCAAGATACAAGGTCATTTCTTAATTATTGACATTTTTAAAGATATAAGCTAATTGCGATGTTACACTCATCAAGAGCTGTCATTTGAGTACCCACATGCATTTTTGATATATTTTTCATATATTCATATATGTGATATATATAAATATATGAAATATTGATGTCGGTACTCAAATGAAAGGTCTTGATGAGTATAACATCAGGATGAGCTTATATCTTTAAAAATGTCATTAGTTCTCAAGATACAAGGTCATTTCTTAATTATTGACATTTTTAAAGATATAAGCTCTTCCCGATGTTACACTCATCAAGAGCTTTCATTTGAGTACCCACATGCATTTTTGATATATTTTTCATATATACATATATGTGATATATATAAATATATGAAATATTGATGTGGGTACTCAAATGAAAGGTCTTGATGAGTATAACATCAGGATGAGCTTATATCTTTAAAAATGTCATTAGTTCTCAAGATACAAGGTCATTTCTTAATTATTGACATTTTTAAAGATATAAGCTAATTGCGATGTTACACTCATCAAGAGCTTTCATTTGAGTACCCACATGCATTTTTGATATATTTTTCATATATACATATATGTGATATATATAAATATATAAAATATATGAAATATTGATGTGGGTACTCAAATGAAAGGTCTCGATGAGTATAACATCAAGATGAGCTTATATCTTTAAAAATGTCGATAGTTCACAAGACACAAAGTCATTTCTTAATTGAGTATTTTCAAATGCAGCCTAAATACTTATAATAAATTAATTATCTAAAAAAAAATTTCTTTTGAAAAACAAGCAATATAAAAATAATAAATTTGTTGAGAATGAATAAATAAAAACGTATAAATGCAAATATATTTAACCGCCTCCACAATTATAAATCGTTATAATTTATAATATAATTAAAGTGTTAATAATAATAATATAAATAAACGTGGTGATAAATCCAAATGAATAAAGACGCTACAAAGAGTTATTATATATTTATGTACATCTCTAACAGTTTAATATTAATTACTAATTTATAATTAATTACTTATCTATATTTAATGATTCCTTATCCTTAATATTAAAACAAAAAAACTAAATTAATTTAAATAAAAATAAACAAAAAAGGAATGCACTCGATACACTGTTAAAGTTACAAATAATTCGAGTTATGACGCGAATAATGAACTTTGGCAAGGCTTAGTAGTTTTTTTCCTTTATTATTTTTATTGTTGATATTTCTCTTTGCATTTTCTTTTTCTTTTTATAAATAATTAAACGAGAATTAAATGAATCAAAACGTATCTTTCATAGTTCGTACTATTTACGGTCACTAGTATAAAAAAACCACAAACATTAATTGCACTAAATTCGCATACAGTATACAACTATACAATTAGATGTTTCAAACGTTAATTTATTTATTTTTTTTTATTTATAATTAATTTTTTATGATATCGATCAAATTACTTCGAATTGATTATTAATTTTCTATCGGTGTAAAAAAAATATGGCTTATTGTATTTTTAAAAAATAAACAAGAAATATTTTTTTTTGTTTTTAATTTTAATTATATTTATAAATGTATATTTGTTTTTTATTTTCGTTTTTCATTTTGACGTAAGCGTTTACGACAAAGCTGAGTTTTTTATCATCTTTTTTTTGGCAAATTAAAAATTTTAATTTTATTATTTATTGATTAAAATTTTTTTTTAAGAAATTACTTCTTACAAAAAATTATTTTTCATTTCAAAATAAAAAAAAAAAAAAAAACATTCGAAAAAAAATGTTTAAAAAAATTAAATCGAGTAAAAAATTAAAATAATTAATTTGCACTTGAAGATTTTTTTTTTTTTAAGTAATCGTTACAAATTTAATTAAGTATACTGATGTAGTACACTACAATCTGTACTAATATAACAATCGACACGTGATTAAATTTGTATGTTTGTTTCCAAGGCTGACTTACAATTCTAATAATGATAATGATAATAATATTAATAGTAAAAAATAATAATGTACTAAAGGAATAATTCAGTCATCGTTAATTCTAAACAAAACTGTCACGATGCAAAATCCCTTTTTAAAACAATTATAAAAAATTTCATTACAAACTAATTTAAAAAAAATTTAAATTAATGAGAAGTATAACCATACAATTAATAAAAAAAAATTATAATAAAAATTAACTAGATAAATTTTGAAAATCGTATAAATTAAATCGCAAATTTCATTGTTCAAAATAAAAAAATTCAAACAAAAAGGAAGCACGATTGTTAACCGAAAAAGTTTTATAACAAAAATTAGTAATTAATAGATTCCTATAAAATATTAGCTAATTACGTGGTTAACATAAGACTTAAAATAAATTGAATTATAATTAAGGGGAGAAAGACGTTTTCATTAATTTTTTTTAAGGCGTAAAAAATTAATATTATTTATTGAAACTATTAGATTATTTTATAGATATATTGATGAGTATTTTATCGTATTAAACAACAATATAATTTAACAAATAATAAATAATTTGCTTTGGTAAATTTTGTCATAGTACCGTTACCATAGTGACAGTTGCTATGGTAATCGTTGTTATAGTAATCATTGCTATGGTAATTGTTGCCATAATAACCGTTGCTATAGTAATCGTTGCTATGGTTATCATTATCATAGTGACCGTTGCCATGGTGATAGTTTCTATGGTAACCGTTGCCATAGCGACGGTTACTATGACAATGGTTACCATAGTAACCGTTGCTATGGAAATCGTTGCCATAGTAACCGTTGCTACGGTAATCGTTGCTATGGTTATCATTATCATAGTGACCGTTGCCATGGTGACAGTCACTATGGTAACCGTTGCCATAGCAACGGTTACTATGACAATGGTTGCCATAGTAACCGTTGCCATGGTGACAGTTACTATGGTAACCGTTGCCATAGCAACGGTCACTATGATAATGATAACCATAGTAACCGTTGCTATGGAAATCGTTGCCATAGTAACCGTTGCTATGGTAATCGTTGCCATAGTAACCGATGCTACGGTAATCGTTACCATAGCAACGGTTACTATAACAATGGTTACCATAGTAACTGTTGCTATGACAATGATTACCATAGTAACCGTTGCTATAGTAACCATTGTCGTAGTAGCCGTTTCTATGGTAACTGTCGTTATAGTAACCATTACCAAAGTGGTCACCATAGCAACGAAAAGCGACAACAATGAAAACGTTACATCAACTTTTTAATAAAGGATGTTTATTAAAAAAAAAAAAAATAGTTTAAATAAAAATATCGCTTATGATGGAGCTTCATATTCAGCGTAGTTGTATAAAGAAAAGTAATTTTTCTGTGCCATTGATTTCAGATAAAAATTGTGGCTTTTTTTAGTTATATTGTCATAAAATATGAAAAAATATAAATATATGTATAAAATATATCTGACAGTGTCAATAAATAATATTAATTTTGATACCTTAAAAAAATTAATAAAAAATCAGTATAAAAACGTCTTTCTACACGTATTTCCCCCCTTAAATCACAACTAAAACAATAGTCACAATAGCGGTATAAAATTTGCGATCTAATCGAATCTAAGTGAAAATTTAATTACAGAAAATTTATTATTGAATTACTTGAAACTGTTAGCGCGGCAGCCTTATTAGCAATTCATATTCAAACGTATTATAGATAAGATTAATTATTTATAATTAATAATTATTTCTTATATAATAATTATAATTACTTAAATTAATGTTGTAATTTATGTTATATCAAATCGTTTATGTTTACGTTAAAAATTAATTGTTTAAGGGGCACACATCATTATTTTGTTTTGTTATTTTTTTCTTAAAGTTTTTGGATGTAAACCACTTAATTATCAATCTTCACATTTGAAATTATTTTCTTTACTTTTTTTTCGGCACTATTTCATTTTTTATGAGTAATTTATTAGCCGTCTTCTTTCGGAGGCGTAAACCAGCCTGTAAATAATTAAATTTGTTAATATATTAATTTAGTAATAATTATAATGGATAAATAAAAATAGAGGTAGTTTACCATTTTTTTCGTGTATCTGCACTAGAGATTTAAATGATTGCTGAGCACGGGCAAGACTGTATTGGCCTTGTCCACCACAATTTTTACCAGCTCCACTAGCACCCTGAAATTGTATACGCGCTTTGCCCTTCACTAATGTCGCTGATATCTGCATTATCACTGCCTCAACGGTGTACGCAGAACTCCAGCCTTGTTTTGTGAGCAATTCCATACAAATAGCTCCTCCCACTAGCACGTAACCACCGGATATTATAGGATGAACTACTCGTACAAAAGGTGGTTCAAAAGGATACGCTTCCTAATTATTTTTAAAAATATTCATTAGATTTATTGATTTTTTATCCCTGCTTATTAGGGTGGCGCAAAAAAACCGACTATTTTTTTTTTTTTTTGTGTCTCGAGTGAAAAAATGTTAGTTTTTGATGTTTTAAGAGCTCTCTCCAAAGGACAGCATAAAAAAAAAATTTTAAGATGTCGCTCCAAATTTTTTTAAATTTCGAAAATCGTCAAAAATTGAATTTTTTTTTTTCATTTTTTTTCTTGTTATGGTATAATTTTATAGACTAAAAAAAAAATAAGTTTCTGAAAATTTCAGTTCAAAATTTGAATTTTGAAAGGTCGCTCATAATTTGTTTCAATTTATTAGTGCATTAATTTAGATTTTTTCGAGCGACCTTTTACTATTCAAATTAAAATTCCATGCATTTTTTTTTTCTTATTTAGTACAATAATCGATAAAAATACATCACGAGATGAACTAAAAATCAAGCACAACATAGAAAATATAATTTTTTTTTAATTTAATAATTTTATTTAATCAACTGCCGGGCGTGGGTTCGAATCCCAAGCTGGTCTTAGAAACCAGCTTGGTTGAGATTTGACCTTGCCGCGTAGGTTAAGATTTTTTCAAACCAAAAAGACCCCAACGTACCACTCCCAACACTTAAAGTCGGCGATATGACTAATTAAAGAAAAAAAAAAAAAAATAATGAGCGACCTTTCAAAATTTAAATTTTGAACTGAAGCTTTCAGAAACTTATTTTTTTTCGGTCTATAAAATTATACCGTAACGAGAAAAAAAATTAAAAAAAAAAAAAAATTCGATTTTTGACGATTTTTCAAATTTTAAAAAATTTGGAGTGACCTCTTAAAAATTTTTTTTTGAGCTGTCCTTTGGTGAGGGCTCTTAAAACATCAAAAACTAACATTTTTTCACTCGGGACTCAAAAAAAAAAATAGTCGGTTTTTTTGCGCCACCCTACTGCTTATTTTAATAAGTTATATTTATTTATGTACACAGAGAAAAAAATTTTTCTAAAGAAATTGAGCAATGTTAAAATAAATAATTAATTTTTTGTTGAAAAAAATTTTTTTGATTTGGAAAAAAAGCAAAATTAAAAATTTTTTTATTTTTTCTAAATAAATTATTACAAATTTTTTTTATTAATAATCAAACATATTTTTTTATCATTTATTAATTGGTGATTTTTTTTATTTTTTCACCCAAAAAAAAAATAAATTATAAATTTTCTACCAATGTTTTTGAAAGAATTTTTAAAAAATTGAAAAAGTAAAAGCCATTGAAGCAACATAAAATTTATTTTTCAATTTTTAATTCCAAGAGGGCTAATTTAAAGCGATGCCACGTCAGCCAGAGTTTTGGACTTTACTTTATACCTGACCTTATTAAAAATTCCATCTATTATACTCATCAGATCAGAAACCATCAATATACCCTATACAATAAATAATGTGTTTACTTTGAATTTATAACTTTGTAAACATCTTAAAAAAGTGTTTTTTTGTGTCGATTATTTTTCAAAAGATTTTTTTTTACATTAAAAATCAAAAAACAGTACTTTTAATATTTTAATAATGACTACTAAAATTTATATAAACTAAGCTCACAGCAAAAAAATGATTAACAAGAGAAAATTACTTCTAGATAATTAAGCTAAAATTAAAGAAACATAGACTAATATTAGATAATATGTTTGAACATTTTACCTTAAACATCATATTGAGGAGAATACTGTCTTTGCCTTCTTTTTCTTTAAGAAGTGCCAAATCTTTATGCAACGGTGAATCAGGATCAACACACATTAACCTGATATTCCATTCATATAAACTGTCGTTAACCAATTCTATGCTATACATTCCTATTAAAAAAAAAATTACCATTATATTATCATATTTATTCATTTATTTATATTAAATCTTACATCGTCAAAAATATCAATAATTAAGAAATGACCTTGTATTTTTCGAACTACTGACATTTTTAAAGATATAAGCTCACCTCGATGTTACACTCATCGAGACCTTTCATTTGAGTACCCACATCAATTTTTCATATATTTTATATATTTATATATATGTATACATGAAAAATATATCAAAATGCATGTGGGTACTCAAATTAAAGCTAGTGATGAGTGTAACATCGGGATGGGCTTATATCTTTAAAAATGTCAATAATTAAGAAATGACTTTTGTATCTTGTGAACTAATGACATTTTTTGAAATATAAGCTCATCCTGATGTTACAATCAACGAGATCTTTTCATTTGAGTACCCACATCAATTTTTCATATATTTTATATATTTATATATATGTATACATGAAAAATATATCAAAATGCATGTGGGTACTCAAATTAAAGCTAGTGATGAGTGTAACATCGGGATGGGCTTATATCTTTAAAAATGTCAATAATTGAGAAATGACCTTGTATCTTGTGAACTATTGATATTTTTTAAAATATAAGCTCATCCTGATATTACACTCAACGAGACCTTTCATTTGAATACCCACATCAATTTTTCATATATTTTATATATTTATATATATTACATATATGTATATATGAAAAATATATGAAAGATGCATGTGGATACTCAAATGAAAGCTCTTGATGAGAGTAACATCGGGATGAGCTTATATTTTAAAAAACTTCAATAGTCAAGAAAATACAGTGCAATTTAACATAATTAAGAAACGACCTTGTATCTTGTGAACTATTAATATTTTGAAAGATATAAGCTCATCCTGATGTTACACTAATCGAGAGCTTTCATTTGAGTACCCACATCAATTTTTCATATATTTATATATATTATATATATGTATATATGAAAAATATATCAAAAATGCATGTGGGTACTCAAATGAAAGCTCTTGATGAAAGTAACATCGGGATGAGCTTATATCGTTAAAAACGTCAATATTTAAGAAAGTACAGTGCAATTTAACAAAAGTCATTTTTAATAAAGCAAAATTTCATTTATTTATAGTTCACAAGTCATGGCAGTCACATAGTGACTGCAAGATTGCTAGTATCCATAAAATAAACTTCAGAGAAGTTTTATTTAGCAATTAAAAAGTTTAAAATAATCATTTTAATAGAATATATATTATTTAACGACAAATTTGTAAAATTTGAGAGAAGGATAAAGAGTGAAAGGACCACTCAGTGGGAATTTTTCATTAACCGAAATAAGTAATAAGTATAAAAATAAAAACCTTTTTTAAAACTGTCACTCCTGTAAATATCACGCAATTCTTTCATAAGTCTATCAGTAGCTTGTACACTACCCGATACCGAACCCTTCAAATAATCTTGTCGCTGATTTTGCCGCAGCCTTTCTAACGTTGCTAAGTGTTCTAAATCCATATCATCAGCCTTAACAACAGAATAATTAAAAATTAATTCCGTGTAAAATAGTTTTATTTCAAATTATCAATTAATTGGTACCTTATTCTTCTTGTTGGCATCGACGTCATCCATTTCCAGATGGAGATCTTCCTCGGACTCGCTCTCTTCCTCTTCCTCAAGCTCATCGGTTTCTTCGGCCTCCATTCGTTGTGCAACAACCGCAGTCGCGGAGGCTCCCAATCTCAAGGGATCTAACGCCGTTCTTAATCTCTCGACATCCGGTGGCTCGGGTATCGAATGAAGGCGGCATAGTTCTTTCAATAGTATTCCTACTTGATTAATAACGTGATTATCACGACCCGTTGTGTTACTTAATATTTGCACGGCGTTAGTGACACTTGTTTCTTCAGACTCTGCGAACCAGACTGGCGGAGTCGAAGGATAGGTTTCCTGTAAAATTCAATTTTAAATTGTTAAAAAAGCTCATTAAATAATAATAAAAATAAAACGCAATTTTTTCTAACATAAAATTTTATAAAAAATTATTTTTAAACAAAAAAAAATGAAAAATTATTTTTTTTAGCCTAAAATTAAAAAAAAAAAATAATTAATTGTCTAATTAATTTTGCTGCATATTTTTACAGTAATAAAATTATTTGAAATAATTTTTTGTTGCTTAATAAAAAATCATTAAATTTTAAATAAAAATAAAATGCAATTTTTTTAAACAAACAAAAATACAAAATTGTTTTTTTTTAGCCTAAAATTAAAAGGAAAAAAACAGTAAATTGTCTAATTAATTTTGCGGCATATTTTTACATTAATAAAATTATTAAAAAAATTTTTTTATTACTCATTAAAAAATCATTAAATAATATTAAATTTTAAATAAAAATAAAATGCAATTTTTTTAAACATAAAATTTTATAAACAAATTAGCAAAAAATTTTTTAAACAAACATAAATACAAATAATAATACATAATTACCATAAAATTAAAATTACAAAAAAAAAACAATAAATTGTCTAAGTAATTTTGCTACATATTTTTACAGTAATAAAATTATTTGAAAAGAAAATTTATTGCTAATTCAAGAATTCTTAAATAATATTAAATTTTACATAAAAATAAAATGCAATTTTTTTAAACATAAAATTTTATAAAAAAATTATTTTTTAAAAATTTTTAAATAAACAAAAATACAAAATTTTTTTTTTTTTAGCTTAAAATTATAATTAAGAAAAACAATAAATTGGCTAGTTCATTTTGCTGCATATTTTTACAGTAATAAAATTATTTAAAAAAAATTTATTGCTTATTCAAGAATTATTAAATAATATTAAATTTAAAATAAAAATATGCAATTTTTTTAAACATAAAATTTTATAAAAAAATTTTTAAACAAACAAAAATACAAAATAATTTTTTTTAGCCTAAAATTAAAAAAAAACAATTAATTGTCTAATTAATTTTGCTGCTTATTGCTTATTAAAAAATCATTAAATAATATTAAATTTTACATAAAAATATGCAATTTTTTTAAACATAAAATTTTATAAAAAAATTTTTAAACAAACATAAATACAACATTTTTTTTTAGCCTAAAATAAAAAAAAACAACAAATTGTCTAATTAATTTTGCGGCATATTTTTACAATAATAAAACAATTTAAAAAAAAAAATTTTTTTTTAATTAACACGCATTAAAATGACGTAATAAAAATATTTATCGTGTACTAAAACATAACCAAAAAAAATTCAATGTATGATGAAATAATATAAATAATAAATAGAAAAAAACAATGAATTTTTGGGAGTAAAATTGGATGTCATTAAAGCAATGATAGTGATACTAGCAGTGATAATAAAAAGTAGGTTAATTGATTGAATATAATAGATATTTATAACGGTTAATAAAGAATAAATTATTGATTGAATAAACTTAAATCGGTGTTGTAATAAATAATGAAAATAAAAAAAATAAATATTAATATTAATAATAACAAGACCGTAGACCTTTGTCTACAGTTTGTTCTTTTTCGATAGTGAATTGGTGATTGAAGGATATGGGGGCTTTACCCTCAACATACAGACAAACACAATGACATGCTTAGTTCATTTACATGACGACACAAAAAAGTTAAAAAGAAATTCCCATGGAAATACTTGATTGTAAAAATGATTAAAGGGAGCCAATTATTTAAATTAGTAAAGTGGATAAATATCAACAGTAAGTTGTAAATAAAAATTAATAAGGTGAATGTTATTGTTTCTTTGTCTACTATGCAGTAGCTGGATAAATAATTAATGGTGTGTAAATAGATTAAATATATGTGGAGGAATATGTGTTTTATGTTTATATATTAATAGACGATAGGCAAGTAGGTTGGCGGATTAGTCAGACTTGAAAAAAGTCAAAAATAAAAAATACTTACGGTAATGTTGGCGTGAATTTCATATTTCTTTCCATTTTTACCGACAAATCTGCAGCTGAGCTCGTCCACACTCGCGGACATTATCTGAAACCTTTCATGACTTTTTGGGAAGACAGACTCGAGAGTTTTTATCTCCTGCTTGAGAGTATTCAAGCAAGCCATTTGGGGTCTTACCGTACGAATTTATAGCTAATTATTCGACGGTTATAACACCCAGTTAAGATAATAAATAAACACCAGCCGATTGTCACAGGGTGCACTCCGATGACTCTCTGACAAAATGGCGACAGCTACTGAATTACTTCGATATTTTCCGTTGTTTTTCGTTTATCCTCGGATCGTATTTATGCCCTGCTATCTAACTGCCATCTCACGGCCTTCTTTTCAAATCACACTCAAATTGACAGACTTAAAAAATACTCTTACAATTTTATGGCAATTAACAAAGTATACCAGCACCAAGGCAACTTTTGATAAGAAGCTTAGCTTGATTTTTTTTTAATATCAAATTTAAATATGTCTAAACAAATTCCGAAAATTTTAAGGAGATTGCCCAATTATTCAAATAAATAATTAACTTTTAAGTTGAGCAGTTTAACATTGGTCTTATGGGGTAACCTCCAAACATTGATACATTTCTGTATTTTTCTCGTAAAACTGTCGGTGAGTATTTTTAAAAAACTTGTGGATGAAAGTCAATATATTAGTGATAAATTTAATTCAAAAAAATTTACACTTGCCCGACTAATTAAAGTGTATTAATTAAAAGAAAAATAAATGCCGCCATTAGCCAATGTTAAATGTATATCTATATATTGAGAATAATCATATGGTTACTGCTCTCCCCTTACCGCGCTAGAGTCGATACCGATCCCCACCCCGCCTAGCGCTCGTACTTCCTTAAATTATTATAAAAAAATTTCACTTATTGTTAAAATTAATAATAATAAAGTTAGCCGACATTTTTTATTTTTTTTTATTTTGCTTAATTTATTAAAATATAACTAAAAAATTGCACTTATAGTTTTTTAAGTTTTTAACAAATGAAAAAAATTTTTTTTTAATAATTCTTTAATAAAAAAATTAGAAAAACGGTAGACCCTGAAGGCCATTTGTGCAACTTCCCGCTAATTCCATACCTAGGTCCATAAAACTGCACTAGTGACGTTTTTGAGTTCTTCGAGCTCAAAAAAACAATTTATGTGTTATTTTGAGCTCTTCGAGCTCAAAAGTCTGATAGAAGTATCATAGAACAATATTTTTTTAATTTTCAAACCGCACTAACTTTTAAATGAATCAACCAATTTTCACGTGGTTGGCAGTATTTGACGCAATTTTTTTAGTTTCATGAAGAATCTTCAAGTTTGAATTGATAAAACTAGGAAATTTGGAGTAATTCCAAAAAAACACTTTTTTTGGTTTTTTTTCGTTCATGATATTTCTTGAACGAATTGACCAATTTTGACCGGCTTGACGGCGATCGACGTAATTTTTTCATGCTAATAGCTGATTAGTTTTTGAAATTGATCAGTGCATCCGTTTAAAAGTTATTCCAAAAAATGTCGGAGTTATGTTAAAAAAATACTTGTTTCCAAATATTTTATCGAGGATATCTCTCGAACTAATCAACCGATTTCCACGTTTTTTGCGGCGATCGACGCGGTTTTTTAAGCTCTGAAATTATTCTATATCATCAAAAACGATCCGAGAATAAATGACGAAGTTATGTCAAAAAAACACTTTTTTCGGTTTTCTTTCGTTCACGATATCTCTCGAACGAATCAACCAATTTTGACCAGATTAGCGACGATCGGCGTGGTTTTTCAAGCTTAAGGGCGGATTAGTTTTTGAAGTTGATCGATAGAGCCGTTTAAAAGATATTCCAAAAAAAACCACTTTCAAAAATGATTCTTTTCTTATTTTTTTTGAGATTTTTCAAAATTTCTCAAAATCTATCGGTTCAAATTCACAGGAAATCTAAGTTTGAGGGAACTCTTTAGAATGCCGTTTAGTACGTTCCGATCGGTTCAGTCGTTCAAAAGTTATAAGCGAGTCACATAGTCACACCCGCACACACACACATACAGACATAGTGACAACATCGCCGGGGTAGTCAGGAAAGCTTCCTGTGTTCTTCAAACGTCGAGATCTGATGAAAACTCGATTTTTGCAAAACGGGATGAAAACAATAACTTCCCGATTTTTGAAAATCTTCGATTTTCTTAGCGGGAAGTTAAAAAATCATGAAAATTTCTAAATGTCGGCTAACTTTATTTTCATTAAAACTAATAAAAATTACAAGTGAAAATTTTTAGCATTTTTTTGGTGCAATTGATTCGTTGTAAAAATTTTTAAAATTGACAGCTGACGGCTAACTTCAGTATTATCTTTTCAAACGGTTAATTTATAAATTTTTAGTTTCAGATGTTTTTTTCTTCTTTGGTAATACTTAAATTCATGATAGTGACATTAATGACAGCTGTCAATTTTAGAATTTTTTTTTATAATTAATAAAAATTTATTTTTTTTATAATAATAATAATAAAAATGTAATTTAAAAATTCCACTTGTGAATAATAATAAAAATTACATGATACGGAAGTTAGCCGTCAGCTGTCAATTTTAAAAATTTTTTTAATAAATAAATTACAAGAAAAAATGCTTTTTAAAATTTTCACTTATAATTTATGAAGATTAATTTAGCAGACATTAGATAAATTTAAGAATTTTTTTATACGAGGAAATTATTATAAAAAATAATTAAAAAATACAATTTTTTAAAAATTTCAAGAAGTATTTTTTTATTGTGTTACGTCGAAAACGCAACTAAAATTTAATTATTTTTATCCTAGCCGTTAGGCTAATAGATAAGGATCTGAAGCTTATGGAAAGAGGTTGAAGTTATAGTATAAGAAAAATGAATTCAATTTAATAAATATATTATAAAATTTTAATACAAAGATTTGAATTATTAAAACAAACATAAAAATCTTAATTAAGGACTTACTTAAATATCATTGTTACCGTTTCTTTACATAATTTAAATTTACTTCACTAACAATTTCTTTTTGAATTTGACGCGTGGTTTCATTGAAACTTACAAAAACTTTTTCGATGTTAACACTAGGACGTCAGGACAACGAGAGCGATACGACAGTCTTCCGGGTCTGAGAGTTTGGGTGGGTCCGATAGTTGAAACAGTAGGGGAAAGATGCGCCCAATTAGTTCTCTAGTTTTGGGACTTCCACCCTCTCTCAAAATATTCCGGAAAACTAGTTGTGCATCGACTGCCTTGTGTGTTACCTCTTACTATGGTATATTCTTATATTCATCTATGTGTTTGTGTATACGTAAGCGCGTTTACGCATAGACAAAGACATACATGCGTACTGTTTAACATTAAATTATTTATTTTAAAACGTACGAATTAATATGTATTTCAATTTTTTACATCTTATGTATTTGAAGTTAACTTTTAAATATTTAATTTTAAAGAAATTTATGTTTTTGTTGTTTTATAAATTAATTATTTTATTGTATTATTTTAGAGTTCTATGGTTTAATATTTGTTTATTTTAAATTGTTCAATTATCAAGTTCTATTTGTTTATTTGTTTCATTATTTAAATTTTTGTTGCTTAATTTTATTTTCATCTAAAATAATTATTACTTAATTTTATTGTTACTTCAATTATTATTTAATTTTTTTTCTATACATTTTATTTTATTATCACAATAAAATATATTTCTATTTCGGGTTCAGATAAAAAATACTCAAAAATCCATTAGGGTATTTGCTCAAACTCAAATCCCTTAACGTAGTCGGGCCCAACTAAATGTGGGAATTTTCCGAGTCGTAGTTAGATAAGAAAACTATTTTTTTATTTGCTCGGGTCATAAAATTATTATTTACTGTTCGACCCAGATAAACCGATAAATATTTTTAAAATAATGTCTTTTAAAAAAAAATAGTATCTAGAATTCTACAGAAAAAAAAAAATTTAATAATAAAAGTAAATGTATGTAATCAGTTGTAAAAACATAAAATTATGAATGAATAATTAAATTCTATTTGTTATAAAATAAAAATGTCGAACGTTGAGTCCGACATAACAATTGTAATTGATTTGTTAAAAAAATTTTTAAAATTGACTGACGGCTAACTTCAGTATCATTTAATATTAGGAAAAAAATATTAATGTAATTTTTTTTTACAATTTTTTTAGTAAAAAAAAATTTTTTTTAAATTGACAGCTATCAGCTGATTTTAGTTTCTTCTGAAATTAAGAAACAGCTGATGAATTTTAGAATTTTTTTTTTAAATTAATTATAGCATGAAAAATTTATTTAAAAAATTCCATTTTTTTTAATTCAATTTTTTAAAAATTAAAAAACTCATAAATTTCTAAAATTCCGTCAAATAAAAGTGAAGATAATAAATTCGTATTAAGAAAAGTACTTATAAGGGACAGTGAATAAAACTTACCTTTGCAAGCCGAATTTTTACACAAATAAACTTCATCAAGTCCAAATTAAAACTTCTAAACCCTCGGTGAATAAAAAACTCGTTAACTTTTGTAATTAGTTAGTTTTTTTTTAAGTTCATCATTAAATAATCGCAGCAAAAAATATTACTATTTATATTTGATAGTAAAAAAATTAAAATAATAAAACGCAAACTTATAAAATTTATCATTTATTTATTGAGTTTTATTGTTAATATAAATTATAATTAGTAATACAAAAAATTATTGATAATTTATAAAAATTATTAATATTACAATTGAATATTAAATGGCAATTTATTAAATAATTAAATAATGATAACTCAAAAAAAAAAAATACCTAATACCTATTAATTATAAATTATAATAATCACTTATAATTATTTACTCACAAATCTAAGCAACTTTTTATTCAATATTTATTACATAGAAATTTACGATATTTAGTTCTATACTCTCTTTATTTACAAGTTTCCAATAATGAAAACAATTTTAAACACTTAAATTATTTTATTCCCCTTGTTGTTTCTAATTATTATACAATGTCGCGGAGACTAATGACTTTTACTATTAATTCCTTAAAATTTATATTTATTAAATTATAATTAAATTTATATTTAAGGTAGTCCTGTACAGTTTATTTTTTTTTATTTTTCTATCAATAAAAAATTCAACTCATCTTAGAAAAATTTTAAACACATAGTCTGACAATAACATCTTAAAATTAAATTATTTTAATTATAAATTATTATTTAGTACAAAAAAAAAATAACTAGTATTATTAATTAACTGCCACAACTACCTTAATAATTTTTTTTTTTTTTTTAAACAAAAATCTATTTTATTTCTTCGTGATAGCTGTTATGTAAATGACGTTAACAATACCGTTATTTTATATTTATTACATTTAAATAACTCATTATTTTTTTAAATTAAAAATATGGCCAGATTTAAAATGACCAATATGAATAAATTCAACTAATAATAATAATTTTTAACTATCTACTAACGTTTTATGATAGTGATTTTTTTTTAATGATGAAATTTATTTATTATAATTATTGTGAAAAATTTTTTCATGCATTCAAGCGGTAAAAATGTGGCACGGTTTTTTATTTTAAAATTTCATTTTAAACACAAATTTTATTTATATATTGATAAATAATATAATCAATAAAAAATTATTTAAATATTAAATTACTTAAACAAATACATTATTTTTTAAAAATTATTTGATGTCATTTTTTTTAATATTCTTCAAAAAAAAAAATGATACATTTAAATGAGGAAAAAAAAAAAAAAAAAAAAAATGAACAGAAACGAGAGACATGTAGGTAAATAAATGTAATTTACAAATTAATTATTTAAATTATGAAGTTAGATAAAAATTTTTTTCAAGGATTAAATTTGAATATTTTATTATGGGGGAACATTATGACGGTCGGAAAAAAATATTTCAATGTTTCAAAAGTTTTAATTTAAGAAATGTTTTAAATTTTCTACCGTCCCAAAGTTTAATAATAATAATAATAATAATAATAATAATAATAATGTCACAAGTTAATTATTGAAATAAAAAAAATTACCAAGGCTAAATAATACCGGCATGAATAATTATAATATTTTAAATAACGATCGTAATTATAAGTTGATGCAAAAGTGAAATAAAAAAAATTCTATTTAATGAAATCGATGTGATTCTTTGGATTTTAACTTTTAACTTAACTTAATTATTTATTAATTGTTTACCATTACTGTTAAATGTTTATTAATATTATTTTAATTTATTATAATATTTACAGCGTTAACTTAAGTGATATTTACAACTGATCGTTCTTTATCTTATATTAACGAATCACTTTTTAAAAAAAATACACTTTTATTATTATTAATATTTAACTTTTATAATTATTGTTTTTTTTTTATTTTTATATATAGAAAAGCAACCAAATTGTTGTTTAATAAGAAATTAGAGGTATGTTTTATGAAATAAATAGATAAACAATTAGCAACCAGAAGAAAAAAAAATATTTTTTACTTTTATCAATTTTAAACGTTTAAATTCATTATTACTAACACCAATATTTATTAGTGGCTTACTCAACTTAAAATTAAGTAATTTCATTGATGAAAATAAAATAATTTAGACGGTAAAATTAATTAAATAAAAAACAGTGAATAAAAATATTGGAACTTATCATAGCTAGTACGCTCTGAAGTCCTTTTTTAAATAATTAATTTATGAATATATATATATATTGAAATAATTAAATTTTCTTACACGTGTAAATTCAAAAAAACAATAATAATAAGATTTTAAATTAATGATAAATTATTCTGCGACAAAATATCCTCAACAAAATATTCCTAACAAAATATCCCTGACAAAATTTCCTTCAGACAAAATATCACAACACATAAGCTTGTGACCGTGTTGTGACCTTTATCATTGATTTTAAGTGTGTTTATTGGAAAGTAGATTAACACCAAGAATATTCTATCAGGGATATTTTGTCGGGGGAAGAAATGTCGCGGTACCCGATAATGATTCTGCGACAAAATATCCTTTAGACAAAATATCACAACACATAAGCTTATGACCTTTTATCATAGATTTTGTGTGTGTTTATTGAAAATTAGATTAACACCAAGGATATTTTGTCGGGGGTTGAAATATCGCTGTATTATAATCGATTCCACGTCAAAATATCCTCCGACAAAATATCACAATACATAAGCTCTCCTTCAGACAAAATATCACAACACATAATCTTGGGAACGTGTTGTGCCCTATTATCATGAGTTTTGTGTGTGTTTATTAGAAAATAGACTGAGGATATTTTGTCAGGGATATTTTTTACGGGATATTTTGTCGAGGATGTTTTGTCGGAGATATTTTTTACGCGATATTTTGTCAAGGATCTTTTGTCGGGGATATTTTATCGGAGATATTTTTTACGGGATAATTTGTCAAGGATGTTATGTCGGGGATATTTTTTACGGGATATTTTATCGGGGATATTTTTTACGGGATATTTGGTCGAGAATGTTTTGTCGGGGATATTTTTTACGCGATATTTTGTCGGGTATATTTTGTCAAGGATCTTTTGTCGGGGATATTTTATCGGAGATATTTTTTACGGGATATTTTGTCAAGGATGTTTTGTCGGGGATATTTTTTACGCGATATTTTGTCGGGTATATTTCGTCAAGAATCTTTTGTCGGGGATATTTTTTACGGGATATTTTGTCAAGGATATTATGTCGGGGATATTTTATCGGAGATATTTTTTACGGGATATTTTGTCAAGGATGTTTATGTCGGGGATATTTTATCGGAGATATTTTTTACGGGATATTTTTTCGGGGATATTTTTTACGAGATATTTTGTCGAGGATATTTTATCGGGGATATTTTGTTGGAGATATTTTGCCAGGATCTGAAATGTCGTGTTACCCAATAATAATCATAGTGATTATTAATTATTAAGTTTGAATATTTAATTTTTTCAATTCGCTTAATTATATTTACTTAATAATTTTTTTCAGTCATTAATGTGAAGAAAAGGGCATTATTTTCCATCTTGCGATACGATGCGCAGATTTTAAAGCCTTACGCGCAGACACGAACTCTTTATTATTTTATTATTTATAAATAATAATAAAATAGTAATCATCGCACTAGTTACTTGATTTAAATTCATATTTTATTTTTATTTAAATGTATTAGTTATTTAAATCGTTAATATTTTATCGATAAATAATAAATGATAAAGTGCATTAACATGAAAAAAAAAAAAAAAAAAAAGTTCGTTTTAATAAATATAAACACAGTAGGTGCCACTTTACCACACGCGACACTTTATAAATGACACTTTTAATTATATTATTATTAGTTATTAATTATTAATAATTGTTATTATAATTGTAGTTATATTATTTTTATTTCTACTAATATTATTATTATTATTATTTATTTATTTATTAAAATGCCGAATGGTAGTAATCATAAGTGGGCCAGTAAGGCTGGAGCCAATCCTAGCTCGTACGCTGTCGTTTTTTTGATGGATGCTCGTCATTTGAATGAGCTGTTGTTGGTGGCATTGCCATATTTCTAAACATATATTTCATTTGAGGCATAAATTTCATTATACTTCGCACATGGATCAATGGCAATTCATCTGTCAGTGATGAACATTTACCAGCTTCCATCAATTTTTTCATTTGTTGCCTGGAAATAAAATAAAAAATAAGTTTTATTATGATTGATTCATTTTTAGTTCAAGTTTGTTTATTGTTAATTCTTATTATCAAATCGATTTTGCTCTATTTCTAGATACATAATTTAGAAATGACCTTGTATCTCGTGAACTATTGACATTTCTAAAGATATAAGCTCATCCCGATGTTACACTCATCAAGACCTTTCATTTGAATACCCACATCAATTTTTCATATACTTTATATATTTATATATATTATATATATGTATATATGAAAAATATATCAAAAATGTATGTGGGTACTCAAATGAAAGCTCTTGATGAGTGTAACATCGGGATGAGCTTATATTTTTAAAAATATCAATAATTACGAAATGACCTTGTATCTTGTGAACTATTGACATTTTTAAAGATATAAGCTCATCCCGATATTACACTCATCGAGACCTTTCATTTGAATACCCACATCAATTTTTCATATATTTATATATATTATATATACTATATATATTTATATATGAAAATATATCAAAAAATTGATGTGGGTACTCAAATGAAAGCTCTTGATGAGTGTCACATCGGGATGAGTTTATATCTTTGAAAATATTAATAATGAAGAAATGGCAATGTATCTTATGTAAACTATTGACATTTTTAAGATATAAGCTCATCCCGATGTTACATTCATCGAGACCTTTCATTTGAGTACCCACATCAATTTTCATATACTTTTATATATTTATATATATTATATATGTATATATGAAAAATATATCAAAAATGTATGTGGGTACTCAAATGAAAGCTCTTGATGAGTGTAACATCGGGATGAGCTTATATTTTTAAAAATATCAATAATTACGAAATGACCTTGTATCTTGTGAACTATTGACATTTTTAAAGATATAAGCTCATCCCGATATTACACTCATCGAGACCTTTCATTTGAATACCCACATCAATTTTTCATATATTTATATATATTATATATACTATATATATTTATATATGAAAAATATATCAAAAATTGATGTGGGTACTCAAATGAAAGCTCTTGATGAGTGTCACATCGGGATGAGTTTATATCTTTGAAAATATTAATAATGAAGAAATGGCAATGTATCTTGTAAACTATTGACATTTTTAAAGATATAAGCTCATCCCGATGTTACATTCATCGAGACCTTTCATTTGAGTACCCACATCAATTTTTCATATACTTTATATATTTATATATATTATATATATGTATATATGAAAAATATATCAAAAATGTATGTGGGTACTCAAATGAAAGTTCTTGATGAGTGTAACATCGGGATGAGCTTATATTTTTAAAAATATCAATAATTACGAAATGACCTTGTATCTTGTGAACTATTGACATTTTTAAAGATATAAGCTCATCCCGATATTACACTCATCGAGACCTTTCATTTGAATACCCACATCAATTTTTCATATATTTATATATATAATATATACTATATATATTTATATATGAAAAATATATCAAAAATTGATGTGGGTACTCAAATGAAAGCTCTTGATGAGTGTCACATCGGGATGAGTTTATATCTTTGAAAATATTAATAATGAAGAAATGGCAATGTATCTTGTAAACTATTGACATTTTTAAAGATATAAGCTCATCCCGATGTTACATTCATCGAGACCTTTCATTTGAGTACCCACATCAATTTTTCATATATTTTATATATTTATATATATTATATATATGTATATATGAAAAATATATCTAAAATACATGTGGGTACTCAAATGAAAGCTCTTGATAAGTGTAACATTAGAATGAGCTTATATTTTTAGAAAAGTCAATATTTAAGAAAGTACAGTGCAATTTAACGAAAATCATTATTTAATAAAGCAAAATTTTACTATATCTTTTATCATTTATATAATAAAATAATTTACCGAAATTTCACTTAATTAACAAAGTTACTAATTTACCAAAAAATATTATTAATTAAACAATCGGCTTTAAAGATTTAGAAGTGCGCCTTGAGCATCGTTCTTAATAGAAAAACCATAATTTAATTATATAAAAATCAATTTTATATGTAAGTTAATTTTGTCTTTAAAATTGACCTAGTTATATAAATACTAATAAAATAAAATATTTATACGGATGTATTTCTAGAAATACGAAAAATTACCCGAAATAAATTGAAGTAGTTAAATAATTATTACAGCCCAAATGTCAAACTAAAATCATACATTTTATTTTGGGCTTTAAATTTCCAACCATTGATTCATATATATTCATTAGATTAAATTAATTAGTAATTTGAGAGCTTAATTTTAACATGCGTAGATAAGGAACAAGATTTTTATAAGATACAAACAAATAGACGGAGAAAATAAAATAATTATAAGTTATAATAATTATCTTTCTTTTATAACAATTACTAGTCTTAAAATATTATTGATTAGAATTTTATTATGGTGAATATTTATAAAATATTTTAGTCAATAATATTCTAAAACCATTAATTATTTTCAGTAATGACATTTTATAATAATAATAATAATAATAATAATAATAATAATAATAATAATAATAATAATAATAATAACGAAAATGGTATAATTACCTATTTCCTTGATATAGTTCACAATCAAGGACCTCCGTAATAACTTGCCGACAATTATTAATATCACAGGCAGGAAAATACTGCGATACAAAATCCGGTAATGTCATTAATAGTTCGGAATAAATGTACGGTTTGTAATTAATACACGGCACTAATTTTTCTTCAACCAGTGCTTTTTGTATTCCGTAGGGTTGTACATGAGAGGTATTTGAAACTGGTGCATCCTGAATAAGTATCAACTGTTTTCTTCCATGTGAATCTCTAAAAATAAAATTATCATTAATAATTAATTAATTACCAATTAATTAATCACTAATTAATTAATTAGTAACTAATTAATTAATTACTAATTAATTAGTTACTAATTAATTAGTTACTAAAGTAAAAAGCTTAAAAATAAATTTTTTTGAAGATATCTAGAGTGCTTAAAAAAATTCTAGAATAATTAAACTAGGGTTTTATTTGTATCACATTAAAGTGTTTTAAAAAAATATTAACATTAAGATTATTTTTTAATAAAATAATCAATAAAAAATAATCACCTGGCATTATTTGAGTTGCCGTTAACTGGTATAAGCGGTGGTGGATACGCCGCAGTTTTCGGATGTGCATTATTATGCGCATTGTGCGCAGGTGGCGTATGCCTCTGAGAGTGAGACAATAACGCCGATGCCGCCGGTGATTGTGGGTGTAAGAGAGCTTGCACCTGGTCTGGACTCAAATTTAGCATTTGAGGATAGGTACTTGCTGTCACAATATTTGGGTTCGTTAGACCCGATGTCGTGTAAGTTGAACCAACCCTGAAAAAATTTGAGTATAAATTTAGTTTTTTTATTTTCAAAACTTTAGACGGCTGTTTATTTATTATTTAATAATAATTAAAATTTTTTTTTCATAAAAATCTATACTATTGAAAAACTAAGTGCATAAAAATATTTACTATTAATTTTAAGAGCAGGGATATATTATTTAATAATTTTGTTAATACACTGTTGAAAAAACAAGCAGTTATTTTCCAAAATTTCTGTGAAGATAATTGTAATTTTTTAATTTTATATCTAGTCAAAAATTCATTAAATAATTTTTTCATTTTTATAAATTGTAATCAGTAATAATTATGGTCATGTAATTTTAGAAATTCGGTTATGTAAAAATAAAACAGAGTTTTAATTAAAAAATTTTTTAAAGACTTTTTTACATGTCAAAATTTTAATTAAAATTTTTTATGATTTATTTTTACATTAAAAATTTATAATAATAAAGTGAGCCGACATTTTTGATTTTTTTATTATGCTTAATTTATTAATTTATTTATAAAAAATATTTTTAAAAAATTGCACTTGAAGTTTTTAACATTGAAAAAAATTTTTTTTTATTTTTTTGTAATAATTCTTTAATAAAAAAAATCATAAAAATTTTTAGATGTCGGCTAACTTTATTTTCATTAAAAATTTAATTTTCAAATTTTTCAAAAAAAAAAGTCATTTTTAAAAAAAATTTTTAATTAAATTTAAAACAATTACTAAATTGTCAAAAATGAAAAAATTTATTTAGTACTCATAATTGATTTTACCATTAATAATATCATGCATTATTATAAAAAATTGAAAAAAATTACAGTGAAAAAACTAAACTTATGTGAGAGATAAATTATAAAAGTACGTAGAAACAATTATTGACAAAAAAAAATAATAAATTTTTTAGTGCTTCATGCAACTATTATTAAATTGCATTTTATAAAAGTCTATAATACATTATGCAGGAACTCACCAGTCATCCTTCCCATAGGTTGGATAACTATACGAAAAAAAAGCAAAAAAATGTTTTCTTTTTCCATTTTTGTTCCAGGATTTTAATAATGATAATAACAATAAAAACTACATGATAAAGCTATTGCATCGGAATATGAATTAAGTAAATCGAGGATTGCGTGGAGAGTAAGTGGGTTGCCGGAGGTAAGGGTGATATTAAGGGAAAGGGACAAAAGGACATTTGTGCAAATGTGGCTTACCCAGATTAGAGCAAACAAACATTGCAAATATCTACATTCTTATCAGATGATCATGCTTTGTAAATTTATGACACACATTTTATAGTTAAACACATCCCCTATTCACATATTTTTCTATTTAGTTAATTGTATAATTTATATGAATGTCATTTCATGATTTATATGTATTATTTTAAGATTCTTTAGAAGAATTTTTCATAAGCTATATTATTAAGAGAATAACAAAAATTTTGTGTCCAGGATAGTCATATGATAAAATCGGTTTTTTTATTACTTTAATGATTAAGAAATGACCTTGTATCGTGTGAACTATTGATATTTTTTAAGATATAAGCTCATTTCGATGTTACACTCATCAAGACCTTTCATTTGAGTACCCACGTCAATTTTTCATATATTTTATATATTTATATATATTATATATATGTATACATGAAAAATATATCAAAAATGCATGTGGGTACTCTAATGAAAGCTCTTGATGAGTGTAACATCGGAATGAGCTTATATCTTTATAAATGTCAATAATTAAGAAATGACCTTGTATCTTGTAAACTATTGAAATTTTGTAAAATATAAGCTCATCCTGACATTATACTCATCAAGACCTTTCATTTGAGTACCCACATCAATTTTTCATATATTTATATATATTATCTATATGTATATATGAAAAATATATCAAAAATGCATGTGGGTACTCTAATGAAAGCTCTTGATGAATGTAACATCGGAATGAGCTTATATCTTTATAAATGTCAATAATTAAGAAATGACCTTGTATCTTGTAAACTATTGAAATTTTTTAAAATATAAGCTCATCCTCACATTATACTCATCAAGACCGTTCATTTGAGTACCCACATCAATTTTTCATATATTTATATATATTATCTATATGTATATATGAAAAATATATCAAAAATGCATGTGGGTACTCTAATGAAAGCTCTTGATGAATGTAACATCGGAATGAGCTTATATCTTTATAAATGTCAATAATTAAGAAATGACCTTGTATCTTGTGAACTATTGAAATTTTTTAAAATATAAGCTCATCCTGACATTATACTCATCAAGACCTTTCATTTGAGTACCCACATCAATTTTTCATATATTTATATATATTATCTATATGTATATATGAAAAATATATCAAAAATACATGTGGGTACTCTAATGAAAGCTCTTGATGAATGTAACATCGGAATGAGCTTATATCTTTATAAATGTCAATAATTAAGAAATGACCTTGTATCTTGTAAACTATTGAAATTTTTTAAAATATAAGCTCATCCTCACATTATACTCATCAAGACCGTTCATTTGAGTACCCACATCAATTTTTCATATATTTTATATATTTATATATATTGTATATGAAAAATATATCAAAAAACATGTGGGTACTCAAATGAAAGCTCTTGATAAGTGTAACATCAAGATGAGCTTATATCTTTAGAAACATCAATATTTAAGAAAGTACAGTGCAATTTAACGAAAGTCATTTTTTAATAAAGTAAAATTTTATTTATTTATTGTTCACAAGTCACGGCAGTCACATAGTGACTGCAAGGTTACTAGTTATAATTATTTCAAAAAGCAATGACTTGATTAAAAATATTTCAGATAAAATATTCATATTTAAATTATATTTAACCTTACTAGTTATTAGATTTAAAATTTTATGTAATAATAATTGAAAATGTATGACCGGAAAATTAACATTTAGATGAAAAAATTACAATATAAATCGCTTAAAATGCATAACTTTTGTTTTGAATCTTCGCTTAAACTTTTGAAATTTTATATTTTTTTTTCTCTTAACAACATAAAATTTAATTGTTTCCTCACATTGTAAGTTAATTAAAGCAGAGTTTGGTTTATTATTAGGAATATGACTAGTAAATTTTTATTCGGTCCTTTCGAATTAATAATTTGTTAAATTGATATTAAATTGAACACATTAACAATTGATTTTTTTGTTTAAATTACATTTAATTTCATTTCAATACTTGAAAAAAGTCATAAAATTTAAAAATTGTTTATCAACATCATGAAATGACATTTATATTTAAATATAATTCAGTAAATACACTGCTGATTTTTTATGAGCGAATAACTAAAAATATAAGTGAATTAATTAATTTTTATTGGCGAAAATAATAATTTTAATAAAAATTTTTGCGCATGAACTTCATACAATATTCAAATTAAAATTATCATAATTAATTTAATTTTACAAATTACTAGTTACATATTTTATTAATTAATTATATCCATAAAACACCAGGCGGCGTATATTATATTTGCATTATATCGCATTTATATTAAAATTAATAATAACAGTAATAAAGAACCAGCAGCATAAATACTCTAAATTCTACTAAAAAAAAATCAAAAAATTTTTGTTCTTTAAATTTAATTAAAAATTAAACAGCATCGAAATTTTATTAATTTTAAAAAGCAAGGACTCTATATGTACACAAACAAATAGTAAATACGAACGTTGAAAAATAAAAAAAATATTTACTACTGTAGCAATACTTTTATCATTTAATTAAATTTTGTTATCACAACTCGTATTGAATCGGAAAAATCTACAGTTCAATCTCGTTGGCGATATTAAAAAAAAAAAAAACAAGCTTTTATTTTATAATGAAAAAACTTTAGCATATTCATTATAAATTATGTATTAAATATTAAAAAGTAATACAAGCTTGTTTTTTAATAAAATAATTTAAACGCTTCGAATAATTTTATATCTTGCATAGTTTTCAACACGATCTTAATTCAAAACTTCCGCAGCATATTACCGGTGAAATATTTTATGAGAAAGAATTTTAAAATTAAACTCATACTGTTCGTGTATTATACATATTAATTTTTAAAAATATGACAGATAAATAATTTTTTTTTTTTTTGCAATAATCTAACGTGACATTTATAATCAACAGGAACTTTTGAATAATAAAATATCTTAGATTTTAATATCGTGGGTAAATATTGTCCAAGCAAATTTATTTTTTATATTTTGATATGAAATATTTTACAATAAAATATTTATATTTTCCTCTATTTGCATACAAAATTTTATTATAGACTTGATACGTTAAGATTCGATTTTTATAATTAATAAATTTTAATTATAAATAAATAATAATTTTTTTTTTTTGAGCAAATAAACCTCAATTTATTTAATTTTAATTACTTGGTCAAACATTAAATGTAGTATCTATTTTTTTATTAATAAAGCACACCGAATTAATCGATTGAAAACTTCCAAAAATACTCTTTTGTTATTATATTAATTAAAGTAATTATAACATGCTAATTACACAATGTTTGAATAAAATTAATTTTATACGTAAAGCTTTTCAATGCTTTTTGATTCAATACCGATCGTGCGATAAATATATTAAATAAATTATTATGTTAATGATAACTTATCGAAAAAAATTAATACGTTTGTTCAATATAAACGAAAAATTTTGAGAATTATTTATGATATATTAATTATTGATTTCAGAAAGCCGGTTAATAAATTAATCAATTGATTAATAATCAGCATTGGTAAGAACTTATTGACTCTTTTAGATCTAATTTAAAGATTATCCTGCATTATTAATTTATATTATGTCATAAAGTTGACATAACTCTTTCTATTTTCAAAGCAATTTATAAAGTACATAACTTCATCAATATTATCACCGCGTGTAATTTTAATTAATAACTTTACTATTTTTTCTTGCCTTTTGACATTTAACCTTTTGGTCCTTAACCTTTTAACGACCGTAAAAATTATTTTTAATCCAAATATTATTTTGGAAATTAGAACTTACATAACTTGTGGAGTAGTTATTAAATGTTATTAATTATTTAAAATCGTTTATAATTTTATTATAATTATTATTATTTAAGGTATTTAATATATCTATATATATATATATTTATTTATTTGACTCGAAGATCGGTGTTTATTGATAAAGATAGATAGTTATTATTATTATTCTAAGCCGAATACTCCCGATCCAAATTCTTGAAGAATAACTAATTTTTGATTATTACTTCTTCACCATAATATTTTATCGGTACGAGGTCTCATACCATCAGAGAAAATTTAGGTGAAATTCACAATTAAAATTCGTTTATCGACAATTATTGTTAGAGAAAGATGTAATTTTTACTCAGTGTAACTTTTTCAGTAACTGAAAAAATAATTCAGACAGCTCAGACCAGGACTCGGTTAAGCTATCTGAAACACTGTCCGTAACTACCTTCCAGTTACCTATTAAGTTCCACTGAGTAAATCTCTTTTGGCCAAGGCTTTTAATATTTACGGACAGTGTTTCAGATAGCTTAACTGGTAGAGCATTTGGCGCGTAACCAAAAGATCCAGGTTCGAGTCCTGGTCTGGGCTGTCTGAATTATTTTTTCAGTTACTGAAAAAGTTACACTGAGTAAAAATTACATCTTTCTCTAACAATAATTGTCGATAAACGAATTTTAATTGTGAATTTCACCTAAATTTTTCCCTGATGGTATGAGACCTCATACCGATAAAATATTATGGTGAAGAAGTAATAATCAAAAATTAGTCATTCTTCAAGAATTTTAATCAGGAGTATTCGGCTTAGATTAATAATAATGACTATCTATCATTATTATTATTATTATTATTATTATTATTATTATTATTATTATAAATTGGCTTAACCATTAACCAAACTATAAATTGTAATTAAAAAAAAAAAGTCATCCGTAACTTTAGTACAAGTAATAAAAACTTTACTAACGAGAACAAAACTTATCCTTACGCCATCTGTTTTTAATAGCTCGAACTACTATACCGCTAAAAGTGCTCTAACGTTTTTCTTAAAAAGTAAATCAAACAAAAAGTGATTTATTACAGAACAAATATAGCTAGGTAGCTGCGCATTGCTACAATAAAAACATTTTTTTCTCTTTTTTTCGTAAACAAACTAATGAGTATGAAAGAAGAATAGATAGAATATATTAATCAAAAATTTACCCAAGATTAGGTTGGTTTGAGTGCGCAGTTGCTCGCAAAGTCGGTTGTGCTTGCGGAATTGTTTGGATTGTTGTAACTGGATAAGATGGATATTGTCCAGGTACTGCAGTACCGTTGCCTCCAGCTCTACTTCTTGATGGTTGTTGATAAGCCTAGATCAAAAGATATACTGTTGTGAAAATAAACTTTAACTTTTATTAAAACTACTGCATTAACAATTTCAATTACATTTTGCTCCTTATTTATGATATTTTTGAAACGTAAATTTATGATACCCTTAAATAGATACTTGGATCAAAAATTAATAGCATAGATTATCATCTTAGAGCTATCTAATTTAAAAAAAAAAAATATACTTTGTAATAAGAAATTAATTTGTTCAAATCTTTCAACAATTTTATTTATTAGCTGAAGAAATAATTTTTCTTGCAGTAAATTTCAACAATTTTAGATACAAAATTTGCAAGTTGTCTATTTAAAATTATTTTTTTCCAAATAAAAAAACTTTTTTTCAACAAACAACAACAAAGATTACTAGAAAAAAATTTCTATTTCTTCCACTAAAAAACTAAAAATATTGAAAATTTTAAACAAATTAATATTTTTAAAACATTGCTAATTTTTTTCAAAAGAAATTTTTTTTCTCAGTGTATACCATACATATGTAGATCAAATTTGTATTATTATAATTTATAACTATAGAGTAACAAGAAATAAATGGTTATAGTCAGACATACATATCCATATTACTAATTTTGATGTATAACCATAAGAAGTTATACATAAGTTGTTATAATATGTGTATGTACTTTGTTATGGATGGTTATATCTTTCTAATTTGAAGATATGACATTTATAGAGCATAAATAAATACCCACATATCATGGGGAACATGAATTTTGAATGTAAAATTACAGTTATTGATATGATAAATATTACCTACAGGAAGAGAACTTTGGTATAAAAATATTTAATTGATCTACTTGATAAATTATTCCAAGTTTAAATAAACCTGACTTTAATTTCCAAAGTTAGCTTTTTTCAGTCAGTAATGAGAATTAGCTCTACTGGTCAAAGTAAACACCGTATAATTAAATTTTTATTTGATCTGTAGTTGAATTTAAATAACTTGCCATATAATGAGAGTTAGTTTTTCTCCGTTTGATGAAATATTTAACAGAAGCTAAAATTTTCCGAATATTGAGGTTAATTGCATCACTTTAAAGCTTTGAATAAAATTTCAACCGTTCAATTTTACTGTAAATTGGTGGATTCAAGACAATGGTACATTGGAAGCAAAAAATAAAGATCGTTGAATAAAAATTAGATGAATACGATCAAATATTGACAGTGTGACCTAATTACGTAACTTATTTTCCTTTTAGAAATTTTCCACCTGCAAATTAAAAATCGATTCTACTGAATTGAATTCTTTGTGAAAAAAATTATTTTAGATTTTAATGTAAAGTAACTTTTACAAAAATTTGATATTACTTTGAATTATTTAAATTTACTCGACAATTTTTCTTAAGAAATTCTCTATATGGAACAATTATAATTATTTCGAAGAAAGAGAGTGATTATAATAATTATTACGACGTTGATAATAGTTATCATCTATTGTTACACAACCGTAGTCAGCGTTTTAAAAATTACGGTTTTTTAAAACTTTACTCCATTAAGACTCTTTTCCTCAAGTTTTTACAAAAAAACATACTTTCTCTAACCGCTTGATCATAACTTTAAGAATATTTTTCTTATTCACGAAAAGTTATGTAACATTTGATATAAACATACTAATTCTCATTCTAACGCGTCACCTTTCGGTGATCGAACGATGTTCTCAAGAATAATCTGAACTTTTTGAATATTCAAATGCATGAAAATTAATCTTTATTTAACCGAATAACGTAGAAGTATATAGGACAACTATTTTTGTATGAACATCGTAATTAATCAATTGAAAATTATATCACATTTTATAATTAAATACTAATATTTGCAAGTGTCCTTATTATGTCATTTGAGTGTAAACTGTAAATTTTATATCTGATTTAATTTGACGGAATCGATAACCCAATTTTGAGGTTAGTACGGAACAAACCAACGCTCTTCGAACTAAAGGTGTGTGGTATAAACAATATACTGAATTTCTACCATTAATCTATACAATTTATAATTGAAACTTTTGAATTGAATCAATGAATTCTTGGTGATAAAAATTATATTTTTAATAATTACACTGATAGAAGGATTTAGTACGGAGTACTAAACTGATTTAGTAACAAAATTTTTATTCATTGATTTGGAAGAAACAAATATTTTGAACCCATCAATATTATTTGTTACAGTTTAATAAATGATTTCTTTATATGAACAAAGCCTTATTACATGCAAATAAATATTTATTTCCACCAAATAATATTTAGTAACAGGTACTAAATATTTATTTGGTAAGTATTGTCAGTAGATGGCTACGCTTTAATTCCAATGTTTATGCGATACATAACCTATTAACTGACTTAGATTATTTTATTCAGCTCGATTTTGGGAGATTTATCTTCCCTTTGAAAACACACATACTCCCAATAAATGGTTTCTATTTATGTCTTTTCTCAGTGGAGTTTAATATACATTTTTCAATTAGTCTATTATTGATCCCATAATAATTGATCCCATAATAAAATTGAGATGAAATGTATGTGAAACCAATTTATTCGTGATGTGATTGGTTGAAAATATTTATTCTCATTCTGATTGGTTGAAAGTGAATATAATATACATAAACTACACATAAATATATCATGACCATAAATATGAGGCGCGCGCTTGCGCGCGCAAATTTGAATTCTAGTCCCATAATAAAATTGAGATGAAATGTATGTGAAACCAATCTATTCGTGATGTGATTGGTCGAATATATCATATGCATGAAAATATATGCAAACTCTATAGTAAAGGCGCGCGCAAATTTGAATTCTAGTATGTTAAAAACTTGTTTAATTTTAAATTTTATAAATGTCTAAAACAAAAAAATATAATTTAATGAGATTCTTTTCTTTATAATACCTTATATATTTTTACGGAAAATTATTTATTTTAATTATTTTGATTTATTTCAAGTTAAAAAGTTAGGTTACACGCTAAAATTAGTTAAAAAATTAATTTCTTTGATACGAATAAACGATTTATTGATTACCAATAAATCATTTGTTAAATACTACTAAATATTTATCTGAAAGAACTAAATGGGTTTTAATAAATGATTCAGTACCTATTACTAAATATTTGATAATGAAAGGTTTGTTACTAAATCATTTAGTATCCGTTACTAAATCTTATTAAATAGAACTAAATCCTTCTATTAGTGTTTACATTTTTCAATTAGTCTATTATTGATAAGTTAAAAACTTTAGTTTTAAATTTTATAAATGTCTCAAACAAAAAAATCTAATTTAATAAGACTCTTTTCTTTATAATACGTTATATTTTTACTTAAAACTATTTATTTTAATTATTTTCATTTATTTGAAGTTAAAAAGTTAGGTAATACGCTAAAATTAGTTAAAAAATTAATTTCTTTGATACCAATAAACGATTTGTTAAATACTATTTATATTTATCTGGTAGAACTAAATGGGTTTTAATAAATAATTTAGTACCTATTACTAAATATTTGGTAATGAAAGGTTTATTACTAAATCATTTAATATCTGTTACTAAATCTTATTAAATAGAAGTAAATCCTATCAATAGTTTAAAAGCTCTAGATGATAATCATTACCATTAAATTTTCAAGCTAAAATGATAAAGAACATTGATGATAAATAAAGAAATGAATAAAACTCACATTATGTATAAGCGCTGAATTAGTCATCCTAATAACGGCGTTTGATTGAGGTACAATAGCAGTTTGGAAGGCTGGTTGTCCACCAACTAATCCAGTCCATCCATTAACAGTCGTTAATGAACCGAGCATATTTTGAGCATTATTATTAGCAACAGTAGATCTTGCATTTGCAGACAAAGAGTTAGAAGATACATGAGCTGGATGGGTTGTAACAGCAGATCTTGATGACTGATTAACTGGCTGTAAGGTGGTTGCATTAGCAGGACTATTGCGTGGGATATTTTGCAAACCAGCGGACGATCTTGATGTCAATTGCGCGGAGGATTTACCGGTTGAATTATTTTGTAATTGTTTGTTAATAATATTAGCCGGTGGTGCGGGTGGTTGTTTGGTCCATCCACCAGCACTAGCGCCACTTTTTCCATTAACAAATAGCTGTGAGTCCATAACTTTACTAGGCCAATAGTCTTCAAAGCCAGTACCAGGTGGAAAATAACTTTTAATATCAGTTAAACTTATAACAGAACATGTTTCACTAGCAAATAATTCATTACGTATACCCTGTACTTTACAACAAAATTTTAAATAAGACAAGTCCCAGCCTTCTAATTTTTCGGCTTTTAATTTTAAATTGTCCGTTTCACCTTCAAAATAAAATAACGGTACGTATTTTAAATTATCTTTTATTGTGTATGGAACAACAGATTCTTTGTTAATACGTATAAATCCGCATTTATCATTTTTATTATGTCCATTATTATTACCACTATTATTTCCGATAACACTGTTACTTGTTAATTTAGTATAACATACATCTAAAAATGTGTAAAATTCTCTAGCATCAGATAAACGCACTACTAAATCTCTAGTTGTAAATTGTTCTTTACCAAATTGATTTTCACAATGTTTGTTATTTATTTCATTTAATAATTTACTCTCCGCTTCAGTTATAAAGTAACTTTTAATACATGTACAACTGTAAATATCTGAGTGAAGATAATTCAGGTACTTATTTAGTAGCTTGGCCTCAAGTATCCTAACAGCACAATATTTTTCACTACCGCGAAATATATAAGGTATGTGAACTTTTTCAAACGACACCCAGCCAAATCTACCCCGCTGGCTTTCATCATCAAGTGGCACTTTACCATCTTGATCCTTTGATGGAGATTTAGCGGCTGCTGGTTGTGCTGCTGCTCCAGCTCCAGTTCCCTCAACTGGTTTACGGGTTAAATAACCAAGTATCCCGGTTTGACCTCCCGGTAAATTATTATTAGCAGGTCTTACCGGCGGTGCAGGCATTGACTGCATTTTCGCCTTGTTTGCTTCCACCATTTTGGCAGCCAATTCCCGGATTTCCGCTTCATCTGGACGCTCTTGTTTAACAGGTACCTCGTCAAAAGTCCCTGCAATAGGCAACAAAAAAAAGAAACATTTAATACCCAAAATTTGGTAAATATTCAAGTTATTTTTAAACATTTAAATATTGGTTAAATGTATCCAGGTCAGAGTTTTAATTATAAATACATCAAAATTTAATTTAATTCTTCTGTAACGGAGGATTTATTTAAATGACTTACTAATGTATCTTTGAGGAATATTTATAATTTAATAAAGTGCCAATCAACCATAAATTATAACAATTTCAATACATACTTAAATGTGATTCAATTCAACTCAAAGTTTGTTTAATAAAATCAATACTTTGATCGGGTATGGAAAATATAATAAATTAGTAACACGATTAGTTTCATTAATAATAAAAATACCGGAAACAGAAACTATGTAACAAGGGCTGGAGAAATTCGATGACCATAGTGGTCATAAATAATTTCCAAATGATTCATATCAAACTTTTAACTATCATTAAAACTTTATTGTATTTTATTCATAGTTCTTTTTTTAACTTCCCGCTAAGAAAATTGAACGTTTGATTTTTAATCAAACGACGTATTTAAAAGTCATGGCTTTTCAAAAATTTCTGATTGCCTGCAGGGTCAACCGGTTTTCAGGTTTTTTGAATTAAACTATGTTGCATGCAGATTGTGTTTGCATAAAAAGTTTGTGCAATCATTCACAAAAATATGGTTCTTTGATAAATTTTTTTCTGCCTACATAGTTTTTTTGAAAATATTTTTCAGTATTATCAATTGCAAACTTGTTTGCAAAGAGATTTTTTATCTGCTAAAATATTTTCTGCACACCAATTTTTTTTTGTTGGCTGGTTAAAGCGTTTAAGAGAATCTTGATGGTAATGATTAAATCTTTGCTTCGATATTTATGTCATAAAGGTTAATATTATTGTGAGAAAAGAATCAGGTGGGCTTGTAATTTGTGAATTCACTAATCTTCCGACAAAATGGCTGACTATTATCAAAATGGCAGAAGCCAATTTAAATAATTAGGTTAATTTCTTCAGAATATTTGACTATAGATTAAAGTACTACAGCACAACAAGCTAGAGACATCTACAGGAATTGGCAGATACTTCTGAGACAAAAGAAGTGAAATTAAGCAAGCTAACTATTAGCAATGACTCATCACTATTTGCTATATTAGTGACTAACCTCTCTAAAGTAATTAAGAATAATTTCGAAGTATTTTTTCAATAAGCTGAAACATATGTCTTAACAAAAATAAGTACATAACAATAACTTGTTACTTAAAAGTAATTACTAAATTAACTAATTACTTGTAAATAAAAACAAGTAATTACTAATTACTTGTTGCTTAAAAGTAATTAATAATATAAAAGATATCTGATATATCCCGAAATTCATATCAGAAAGTATTCCTGTCTTTCATCGTAATCCGGTATTTTTGTCCTGAGTCCTGACCACCCCTTATACTTCCAACATCTGCCATCCAGAGTTTTCACCTTTCTACCAATCTTTTCTCTGAACTTACTCACAATAAAGTAAGCGTCCTAAGGGGGGAAATAAGCTTCAGAACTTGATGAAGTTTCTAAAAAAAAATTTTAGAATTTTCAAAGAAAAATTAGTATTTTGTCAAATTTTAGAGCATTAGAGGTGGTTCCAGCTATTTTAGGTTCCTGAATTTCTTTTAAAACAAAGAAAAATTTTAGAAAAAACGCTCTAATACTCGATAGCTTATTTAATTATCTATTTTCTAAGAGATCGTTTTTTTGTTGCAAAATTTTCATTTGTTTCAAAGAAAATGAATCGGCAATTGCTGTTGTAAGTGCAACAAAGATAGTGCGATTTCTCTCGATGCAGCAAAAGAAAGAGATGGGACCCGTTTTTATAATAAGATGAAAACCATAGTCAAGTTTATTATTCATCATAATATAAAGATTGTCCGAGTACATCAATTTTAAATTAATTAACTTTTTAGCAATTCTAGTACTGAAAAAAAAATTCTTGACTGGAATGTAAATTTTCTTGGCTCAAGAAATTATTGAGCAAGATTGAAAATTTCTTGAATGAAGTCAAAGTTTCTTAAGCCAAGAAAATTTCTTCTTGCTCCAAAATAACTTTTGTTTTTTTTTAAATTTTCTTGGCACAAGAAATTTGTTTTCTGTGTGTAGTACTAAAAATTTTTACGCCAACGCTTTTTTGTAATTAGTACGTCGCTTTTATAATTTATAAATCTCAGCTTCTCATCTAAAAAATTCTTTCTAACTTTTAGTAACTAAAATCCGACTCAAATAGTCAATGCTACTCAAGACTGCTTTCAATTAAAGTTTTTAAAATTTCATACAGAGCAGCTTCTTAAATTATGATTATGAATCTACTCATTAGTGCAAATTCACTGGATCGAGTAGAGTACATTGAATAACGGTTTAAATTTAGGGCGTGCAAAATTACTCAACACTTTTAAAAGTTGACAGTTATCTTTACAGTAAATTGAAGTTTTTTTAACTTGCCGAAATTTTTTAGCCAACCTACTTTGCATCAATAATTCAATCCTGAGTTACCACTATGTACTATTACAATTAAGATAACTTAAAAAACAGTAATGCTAGTTTTTATTTAAAAAATTTCAATCCCAGTGTCTTACTACACAAATTGTGAGAGCACCTTAATTCAAAGCCGGAAAAACATGAAACTAATAAAGCCTTGCCTCTTATTTATAACTAAAATTAACGTTTTATTCTTCATCTCAAAGTTCAACTTGGTCTCATTATTCGAATAAACGACGATATAAACAAATTGCGTATGCAAAATAAAATGAAGCCGCCTATCAGCAAGAAAACTAGTACCGAACTCTAACACCAGAGGTTTTGCCGCATAACCAACCATAAACTCGATTACAAATATTTTTAATAGATACTTTATAAACGTATGCACACCTTTTAAATAATAATAATTAAATTCTCTTGATAAATATTTTGTAAGCAGTGAAAAATAATAAAAATAACGTCTAATTTAATCAATCACCTTCTTGAGATCAAAAAAATAGCCATAAATTTATATAAAAATACCAGCATCAAAGAACACTAACAAAGTAAAGTAAAGAACATGAAACACCAGTACAGACATTCCATACTCAGTGTCTAGCTGACCTCTATAACCGCCAGTAAATAACAAACTATACCAAACAAAAACTAAAGCCATTATTTTTTACTCCCAACAAAAATTCTCTCCTTGATTACCTTTCTAAATTACTAATTAATTCCACATTTAGTTATTTCATAAATCTAACGAAAAATTCAATTCCAACAGGGTAAAAACACGAAAAAACCTCTATTTTTAAATTATTAAATAAAAATATTGTGTAAAATCAACACAATTTCTGTGTTAAATACGGTCCACACAAAATTAGTGTTAATTTGAGCACACTTTGTGTTAAAATAATGACACTGAAGTTAGCAGATGAGAATTAAGTTAGCCGACATTTAAAAATTTTTAGAATTTTTTTTTATTGAAAAAATCATTACAAAAAAATTAAAAAAAAAAATTTTAAAAACTACATATGCAATTTTTTAAAAATATTTTTTAGTTGTAATTTAATAAATGAAAAAAAATTTAAAACGTCGGCTAACTTTAGTATTATAGTTAGCAGACGTCTAAAAATTTTTTATTTTTTTTATTAATTAAATTACAACTAAAAAGATATTTCTAAAAAATTGCACTTATAGTTTTTAAAGTTTTTTACATGTGAAAATTTTTTTTTTAATTTTTTAATTAAAATTTTTTCAATAAAAAATTTCTAAAAATTTAGTAATGTCGGCTAACTTCATTTTCATTTAAAATAACATTAACTTTGTGTTAAAATAATACAGAGTGAATTTTAACACTAATTTTGTGTAGACCGTATTTAACACAATATTTTTTATTATCATTACAAAAAATTAATCCTATTGAAAGATCAACAGTTAACAAAGCAGGTACTAGAAAATTTTTAAAAAAATCCTTTACACTTGATGACCGTGACGTCAGATTGTTGCCTAAGAGGCCAAGGACCCTAATCGAAGGCTACTGATCATTCTTAGAGCAAGTTAACTTATGAAAAATTTACACAGTACTAACGTATACTGGATCACGTTTCATGTAAATAAATAAATCACAATCCAACCGCTCAACTGACCTCCGACTACTCTTTATTAAATATTTAATATTTAATGAAATATTTTATCTAAAAAAAAACAATAATATAAGTTAATAAGCAGAACAATCGAATAAACAAAAAACACAAATTATCGTGAACCTTTGACCTTCAATTTGACATGACTAGTGGACATGTGTTCAACGTAATTAAATATTTCGCACATGTTGGTAATGTTAGGGTGTGTTTTTATAATAAAATACGTTTCAATTGGAGCACCTAGTATTAAACGTCCAGACGAATCAATAATCTATCGACAAGCCAAGCAATATTGGTAAAAAAAATGGCGGCCGTAGATTTAAGTTATGATTTATCAACTATTTTTTCTCATTCAGTAGAATGTTCCAGTTAAATTCTACAAATTCTAGAGAAAATCTCGTAGTAAAATCCTCTTTAGATAAGATTTACTCAATAATGATAATTAATTAATAAAATTATCATTATAATTATAATAAATTGAAAATTACACATGATATTGATGTATTTTCATTGACACTGAAGTTACCAGAGGTCTAAAAATTTTTGATTTTTTTTATTAATTAAATTACAACTAAAAGAATGTTTTTAAAAAATTGCACTTATACTTTTTAAAGTTTTTTACATGTGTAATTTTTGTTTTCAATTGTTTAACCCTTTGCTGGTCGCGCTATGAGCGAATCGCCGCCTAACAACTACTCAACTTATAGAAGACTCGCTATAGTGCGAGGGAGAAACTAAAAAAAGCGCGACCAACGAAGGGTTAATTGAAATATTTTCCATAAAAAAATTCCATAAATTTTGGCTAACTTCATTTTCATTATTTGCAAACTAAAAACGTGTGAGGATAATCTTAACACTTAAATCATCATATTATTACGTACACATTATCACATGATAATGCACTGACGTTTACGCACCCGTCCACTCGTGCATAGACATCGTACAGCACCGACAGTCTCGTGGTAAACACACCTCCAGCAAGACTCCAAAAATCAGTCTTATTTTTAGTGTAAAAATAATATTATTTTTTTAAAATAAATATTTCAATTTTCGGCACAATATTAATTAATTAATTAATTAATCCTTGCTTCGAAAAAGCTGACACTTTTTTGTTAACTTATTGGATTGGAGCACAAATTTTTTCAATTTATAATTTACAATTATTATTATTTAATTATTAAGGATTGACAGCGCACGATTCCTTACTCGGATCGGCCTGTGCAGAATCCCCGAGGATTCGAGCCCGGTTGGGTTCACATTTTCGAATTAAAGATTTATCCACATAGGAGAGTAAGTTTAGATACTACGGATAAATTAAAAAATGGAAGATAGTTTAACAGTAGAGGCGCTGAGCGAGTGGAGTCGACGACTCGTCGCCAGCTCCACCTCAGCTGCTGCTGCTGCTGCTGCTGCTGCTGCTCCGATCCATTATTTAAGTTCAGTTACTTTACTTCAGTTTTAAGCTACACTCGTTGGATTACTATCATATGTGTGTATACGTACTGCACTAAACTAATTATTGTGCACATTATATTACACATACTCGCGGTTTGAACGTATCAATCGGATTTTCTCGCGGTACCGACCGTGACTGAATGTCTGGCCGCTTGCTGACGCTACTGGCGGTACTTGGGGATCACCGACGACAAACCCGCGAGAAACCACCGCGCCACCATCTGCAACTAAATTGACGTTAGTTGAAAAATTGTTGCTTTTAATTTTTATTTTTAATTGATTTTTTAATGACATTAAAGCTAGCAGTCACTTGACCATTTTTTCATTTTTTTTAACAAACAAATTTCTTCCAAAAGATTATTAAAAAAAAATTGCATTCTTTATTTTTTTTTAATTTCTTCATGTCAATTTTTTTTTATAATGTTTTTTGCAATAATTTATTTGTTAAAAAAATTCTAAAAATTATTAAATATCTGCTAAATTAATATTCATGATTTTTTAAGTTGTCAAGTTTTAAAATTATAAAATTGAAGTTAGCCGACACTTAACAATTTTATGAAAATTAATTTAGCCGATATTTAAAAATTTTTAGAAATTTTTTATTGAAAAAATGATTAAAAAAAAAAAAAAAAAAAAAATTGCACGTGTAAAAAACTTGAAAAACTTTATGGTAGTTAGGTCCAAAAAGCAAAAATTCAAGAAATCTCCCAAAATCCGTATAGAAGTAGTTAAATACATAATACACACGCTATTAAAATTTAGAGGAGATTTACCACGTCTAACCGAAGATAATTGCAATTGAAAATGACATTTTTACACAGGCGGTATGGGAAAAGAGAGAGAAAACCGCGAGTTTTATTATTTTTCTATTGAAGAAATTTTAAGAATTTCACGAAAAACTAACATTACTTAGATTAATACATATATAATTACCCTACAAAATTCTGGAATTCCCTACCACTTAGTTTTTGAGAAATCATTGATAAACTGGTAAAGTAAACAAATAAAGTCATGCGTGGAAGTAAGTGAGCAATAGCCCGTAAGAGAGGAAACACTAGCGCGTGACGAAGACAGCAGTAGCATAAACTATAGGTTGGGAAAGAACTACCTTAAGTGCAATTTTAAAAAAAAATTTTCTGTTCTAATTTAATTATTAAAAAAAAAAAAATCAAAAAATTAAAAACGTCGGCTAACTATAGTATCATTAACAATTTTATGAAAATTAAGTTAGCCGACATTTCAAAATTTTTTATTGAAAAAATCTCAATTAAACAATTAAAAAAAAAATTCCACATGTAAAAAACTTGAAAAACTATAAGTGCAATTTTTTGGAAATATTTTTTTAGTTGTAATTTAATTAATAAAAAAAATAAAAAATTTTTAGACGTCTGCTAACTTCAGTGTCATAACAATTTTTTATTTTTTTTATTAATTAAAAATTATAACTAAAAAAGTATTTTTAAAAAATTTCAAATATAATTTTTTTAATTTTCGACATGTGAAAATTTTTTTAAAAATTATTTTTCAATAAAATAAATTATAAAAATTTTAAAATGTCGGCTAATTTAATTTTTATTTTCAAATTACGTCAAGAAAAATTTTTTTATTAAGGTTTTAATTTTATTTTTTTTAAATGGTTTTATTATTATTATTATCGGTGTTGTTAATTATTTGGCGCTTAAAGAAATATACGATTATAATTACTAGTATGCCAGTCACGCTTTCGTACTCGTCCGAGAATCTTGACGTAAATCTTGAAGGAACTTATTAAAAAAAAAAATATTTTTTTGCTAAATTTAATTCATTATAGAATAAAAGTTTTAGAGAAAAAAGTTAATTCTCGAATTATTGAGATTAATATTTAATGAAGAAATCGGGATGTATTGAAATAACAGTGATATTTGTATAAAAAATGTACATAATTGATAATGATGACTTTTAAGGATTCGGAAAAGTGTCACTTAAAAATAATCAATTATTAAGGAGTTTTTAATGGGTTCAAAAATAGAAACGTCGAGTTTGGAAGAAATGCAATTTGTAGTAAATTAAATTTATATAAATTTTAGAGAAAAAGATTGTAAAATTATGACGAACTGTAATTAAATTGAGAGGCGAATGTGGCAAGATATTAAAATTAATTAAGAGTAAGTATTGATGAGGAATATATAGTTGTTATATAAATGTAACATGTGATTGATCATGTAAAGCAACAAAGTAATATTTAATGTACTTATATGGAAACAAAAGCTGTATAATGTAATTTGCAAATTGTACAATATTTAATTGCATAATTAGTCACTCCGATATGATACAACTACAGAACCGAATTCATAACATAATTTAGGTATTGGCTGATAAAATCTCAGTCACCAATGAAATTGCTTAATATTGCATTTCGGAAAATGAAAATTCATAAAACTTGTAAGCAGACATTTTTCAATGAATTTTTTAAATTAATCTCCGGTGAAATTTATTTAATGGAGTACTAAAAATTTCAATTCATTGAAAGACTTTTTAAAATAGGGTGTTGGTCCTTCGTAGATTATTTTTTACAGATTAAAGAGTTCCAAGTAAAAGCAACAGAACGTAATCTTCAACTCATAGATTAATATTTATTCGAGAAAAATATTTCAACAGTATTTAAATTTAATGAAAGCATCCTGGTTTTTCAAAGCCAAATTAAGGACCTTACTTTGTCTATCGAATTATTATCATCTTTTTAAATCTTTACTCGACAGGTAAAGTTCATTTTAACTTTAACCATTTAATAATACTTGAAAAGATGAGATATGAGAAAAATTATGGTGATAAATTTAGAAGAATTGTTATTAAAATTGCTATAAGTATTCAAAAATTTAAAATCTACAGAAGCTTAAACACAGATGCATCTACAAATTTTCTCATCAAGAATTCAGCATTACTTCAGTGCAACTTTGAACTTGAAAGTCCGACACATAATTTCAGGAAGTTACAAAAATCAATACAGCTAGAAATATGTAATACTTAACTTACTAATCGCATAATTAATTCATAATTTTGACTCCACAATATTCAATCATTTACAATAAAATAGAATAACCCTTATTAAAAATAAATAAGTCATTTAAGAAAGATTTTCCGTACTGAAATTATTTAAAAAAACAAGTCTTTAAAGTAAATGAAAAATATAATTCGTTTATACAAACGCTCTAGTTCTCAATAATTGAGTCAATGACCTTAATGACTTTCGAATCATTTAAATCTATAAAAAAAACCAAGAAGTCTATCGAACAAAAACGAAACCTCTCTTGTCAGCAATGATTTACAGTTGATTATAATTAATATTCAAAAATTTGAAACACTATCAGCTTCCAAAAGAAGAAAAAAACAAAACCAATTGGTAATCAGAGCAAAACAATAAAGAAAATAAAAATAAATTGATATTCAAGATGATAACAAAAAAGAACTTTTATTCTTAACGGTAGAGAAATTATCGATTACCTCTTGCTGGTTTACTCGGAGATGATTCTTGAATTGATTCTACGATACTAACTATTTCAATATCTTCAGTATCTAATTGTTTGTTATTGTTATTGTTGATAGCACACGTTCCATCAATATTACTGTCATTATCGTCTTCATCATCATCATCTTCATCATTAACATTTCTGTCAATCAAATTATCTAGATCCGTTAATTTATTATCATTTAATTCGTTTAAATTATCATCATTGCCAGCGAGATTTTTAAATTCTTCTTTTAATTCTTCTTGTTTTTTACGAAGCATGTAAATTTTTTTTCTCCGCGCACGAGCTTTTGATGAACTTAAATGACTTTTTTTTCGTGGCATTATTTGTAAATATCTTTGCTAAAATTCACATTTAGATTTATCCGTTAAATCACAAATATTAAAATAATTAATTAAATAAAAGTAAACATAAATATTGACCGATAAATAAACATACCGAACAGTAAACCAAAATAACAAACTCTAATTACATTAAATGTAAAACAACAAACTGTTCATATTATTCACAGTGAAATTAATGACAACCAATTATATGTTATTTATTAATTATTTTATTAATTAATGATTGTTTTTAAAAGCGTTATTTAAATATGGAAGAAACAAACGCCTTGTAACCTAACCTTAATGTCTATGGAGCACGAATAATCTAGAATTGACAATTTTAGAAACTCGGTGAGACAATTACTATTATTATTGTAAATTGTATGATTATTATTGTTGATTTCACGATTGTTTATATTATACTTAATTTAATAATCACATACCAACTGTTATATTATTAATACTTGATATAATTTCAGGATTTGACGCGCGCAGAAAATGCCGACGACGTCGTTACTGAGAACTACCAAAATGTAGGCTATTGGTTGGATGATTTTACCCCTTAAAATAGGAATACTATAATCATATTGTGAAATTTTAATTCACAATTTGTGTTTTTAAAAAATTCTTTAAATAAAAATATTAATGACACTAAAGTTTGAAAATTAAGTTAGCCGACATCTAAAAATTTTAATTTTTTATTAAAAAAAGATTGTTAATTGTACTACAAAAAAATTTTTATTTATAAAAATCTTGAAAAACTATAAGTGCAATATTTTAAAAATATTCTTTAGTTCTAATTTAATAAATGAAAAATAATCAAAAAATTAAAAATGTCGGCCTAACTTTAATTTTTTCTTTAATAATTAAATTAGAACAAAAAAATATTTTTAAAAAATTGCACTTACAGTTTTTAAAGTGTTTTACAAATGAAAAATTTTTTTTAATCATTTTTTTAATAAAAAAAAAAAATTCTAAAAATTTTTAAATGTCGGCTAACTTAATTTTCATTAACTTTAGTATTTTCACTGAAATTGAGAGATATTAAAAATTTTTTTTTAATTTTATAGCTATTAAATAATTATAAAAAAAATATATTTAAAAAGTTTCACATGTGAAAATTAATAAAAATTACAACTGAAGATTTTTTATTGTAATTAATTTGTTAAAAAAATTTTTAAAATTCATGGCTAACTTCAGTGTTATAAATATTATCAATTTTTTTCCTAAAAATTTTACAATTCTGATTTTTAAATCTTTTTTTTACAGAATGAAAATTAATTTTGTAAAAAGATACAATTATTTAATATCTAATAAAAAATATGATTTAATTAAATTAAAGTCAATAAAATAAAACAAAATTTTATTACCTAATCTTCATAGAGAAAATCCAATAAACATTCTCGACGTAATAAATAAATTCATCAGATTTTTCTAGAAAAGTAATGACAATAATAATAATAATAATAATGTTGATAATGACGGTAAAAAAACTATTGTAGCATAAAAAAGTAAAGTAAAGTTGAGTAATTTGCAAACTTTCTTTATGAAAATATAAAAAAAAAAATTCTCTCCATTGAAACACATATTTATGGAGATGTATGTAAGAATATAATAAAAATAATAACAAGGGAGGGTAAAAATGTAACATCATATGACACGGACTCAGGAATGAGTCCATACGATTGAAAAAGTGTTTAGGACCAGGCACAAGATCCGGAGTGATATGACAACGTTGTACGGTCGATATGCTCTTTCAGGCAAAGTGCCAAGATTGGCAAACGCATGGAAGGTATATAGGATAGTTTCAGGTGATTCCCCCCTTTACTCCGCGACTCAATGCCTGGAAAGCCGCTGGATTAAACACAGAAGAGGGGGCTATGTACATATTATGTACCGGGCTTGGTGGGGGAATTAAAGATGCGCAGAGCCCAGTCACTGGGTAGTTAAACGAGGGCTCTGCGCAGCCCCCATCATACCACGGGCCTATATACAATCTTATATACTGAATCTCACCGCTACGGTATGTACTACTCTCACAACATCCCATCTATATCTATATATAACTATACACATATATTACACTTATTATTTTAATCATGATTTACGGTGGCAACGTTGCCAGATCGCGTACAAGTCGGGGCACGCCTACTCTCGCTTCGCAACGTTGCTTACTAACGCACACAATTATAAATACGTTAAACACCTACGCTAAAAAAAAAAAAAAAAAAAGAAAAAAAAACATTAATAGTAATATATAAAAGACATATAATAATAATAATAATATGTATAGCAATTAATAGTTTAAACTTAACCTCAAAATCAAGGGAAATTAATCATTAATTTTATAATTAATTTTATAAATAGTTTAATCATAATGAAACTTTGATAATAAAATTGTTATAAAAAAATAAAGTTATAAATTAAAAATCCAATTGTTAAAGTTAGTCCCGGTGGTTAAAAAAAATAATAAAAGTATATGGCATATGTTAAGACGCATTAAATGCGATGTTGCCAGATTTGATAGCGTTCTCGAGTCCTTGGACTTTAGAGTTTCCCGGGGAGACTTGGGGCCAGTAATTCTGGCAACGTCGCGCTCTGAGCCATCTATTTATAGAAAGCTTCATTATTAACGCTGTTGCTATGCCAAGTTACGGCGTAGTTTTCGTTTGAGGGCACGCTGCGCGGGCGCGATGCGGGGTACCGGCAGAAATATATACATTTATATATATTTATATATACCACTCTAACTCTATGTACAATTTCAGTACATATTTACTCCGCCCGAAAGCAAGAGTGGGGCAACACGAAAAAAGAGGGGAAAACTTAATAACAAGATGGCCGCTAGCCGGATGTTCTCGACTTCAATTAAGCGCTTGCAGCGCGCTCTACTGGTGAGCTAGTAACGATCTGCCCGTACTTCACTATCTAGGAAAATATTAGCAATTATAAATACTATTCTGCAAATATACTTATCTATATTGCATAAAAGCTACAATATATATATATATATATATATATATATATATATATATATATATATATATATATATATATATTTAAGAGCGTCTTAGTAGGAAAATCATAACAATAATACGCGCTTTCTCCCACGCGGCAAATAAGGTCGGGGGCTGAAGGTCATTATATTTTTCGAGGCCAAATATTATCGCGAATTATTAAGCTTAAGACGTTTAATTTTATCAAATATATTGATAACGAATTGATGATCTATAGTGATATCTTGAATTAATCGTTAAATTACAGCAGTAATTATTAATTAATAACGCTTTCCATAAAATTGCAAATGGCGTCTTAGCTATTTGAAACATTTACGAGTAACGTAACGCCGGCGCGATACACGCGTTCTAAATGAGAAATGAAATACGATCGGGTAACTCCGTAAGTCTTCGGTTATTTACGCTTTTCGTTACATCACTGTCCTCTTGGTAGTGGTGTATATACTTTTTTAATTTTCTACAGTATGTGCACACAAGCCTCAACATATTATATATACTATATACTAAATACTACAATAAAAAATACATTTGTATGTAGTATATAATATAACCTCCCCCGGCAATGACCACCTATATATGTCTAGCTTGGTATATAAAGGTTTACTTGTGTGGGTACAGAACATAGTTGGAGTAACCGGCATATCTACTGCGCATACACACTACACGTGAGCGCACCCATGCTGTATAGTTATCGCACACACACACACACATATTTAAAAAATATATATATTTATCAACAATTTTGTGCCTTACCATGCTAGACATTTATTAAGTATCCTTGTTGACTTTAATCAACTTATTTTCACTTCTGGAAAATCCTGGCATCGATTTTTACTTTTTAATACTATTGTTTTGTCTTCATTAAGGTTTTTTGAAACTTTTATACCAAATATCGACGATCTAATTAGGAATTTGTCTAACTTTTTATTTTTTAGAGGGTGATTTTTTATCATTTTGATGTAGCTATAATCGAATTATAAATTATTTGAATGATTCAAACCTAAATATTGGATCTCTATTAGATAATAATATTAAATGGTTTCTTAAAGTGATAATAAATTTTGAACTAATTGTTTTTTTTTTTTTTTTTTTTTTGTACAAATAGAAGATTATCTAAAATGGAGTTAGACAATTTGTTAATTAGAACGTCGATATAGTATATTTTTAATTAAAAAATTCCAAATAACTCGAATAAGATAAAAAAAATTCAATAAAATTCAATCTTGCATCAATTTTTAATTTTTAATGCTATGGTTTTGTCTTCATTAAGGTTTTTCAAAACTTTTATACTACATATAGTATATTTTTAATTTAAAACATTAAAAATAACTCGAATTAAATAAAAAACTTCAATAAAATTCAATCTTGCATCAATTTTTACTTTTTAATGCTATTGTTGTGTCTTCATTAAGGTTTTTCAAAACTTTTATACCAAATATAGTATATTTTTACCTAAGAAAAATGTTAGATTATAAACAAATTATTATTCCTTATTGAGAGTTCTTGATAATTATTTAACATTTTCTATATAAACAAAAATGTAAGTTTGTAGAACAGACTGTAGTACATCTGGTAAAAATATAATAAATAGTATAGTTTTAATTTAAAAATTTGAAATCGCTCGAATTAGATAAAAAAACCTTCAATAAAATTCATTCTTTTTAAATGAAAATCAATATTGTAAATTTAAAGACTTCAGTAATAAATTTTGACATTTAAAATAATTAAATTATTATTGAAGTAATTGAAGTTTGTTTGTATGTATGTATGTATGTATGTCACACGATTTAACTTATCAAAAGTTAAAAACGAATTTTTAAAACGGGGTTGCAACCCTACGTTAGAATAATTTCTGACAACACTTTGTTAACTTGTATAGTTAAAACTACTGTCCATTGAGGAAAGTTAGTGAGGGAAAGATATCAATTATTGTTTCAAGTGTTTTATGGATGAAAACGGTATAAAGTTTAGCGGAAAATAAAAAATTATCTGGACGTTACTTTTTTTTTAGCAATTATTTTATATCAAAGTTAATTGAATTTTAATGACATGGCAATCAATTGTGTATGGACGTAATTGTCGAACGCGTATGCGGAGAAATAAAATGAAAATTAATTATAAAATGGAAATGCAAGTTTAATTTTTTTGTTTTTAATCACCATTAATTGTTATTTAAGCGATTTAAAAGGGGGTTAAAAGTAGAATTCTGTAGTTTTTAAATATTTTATGTCAATTAAGGTTCTCTAATCAATATCAATTATCTAGATGCGTTTTATTCAGTATTGAGAGTTATTATCAAATCATTAAAAATTGATAAATGCCGTTAAATATTCAAATGTAATGTTGATGCATTGTCATTATCAGTAAACGTCATGGTTATACATATATATATATAGACAATTTTGTTCATTATTTTCTACAATATTCGACAAACTAGTCTTATCAACATTACGTGCACTCTTAATTACTTTCTGAGTGATTATGTAGTCTATTTTAAATTGTTATTTTTTGCATACGTTAAAATCAACGGATATACTGTAATTGAATAACAACTTTCTTATCAGAAAACTCAATCTCGAATTGAGGAAAAATAAGCTAATACTTTTTAACTTCTCGATACCTATAATCGGCATCTAAACTAAACATACACTTAAAAATATTAAGTCTATTCAAGAAAAAAATTCTTGAACTAAAGAAAACATTTTAAAGAATGTTTTGATCATTTTTTGAACATATCTTTGATCTTTTGAAAAGAGAATGATCATTACCGACTTCAAAATGAAGGCAATAGCTTTGAGAAATTTAAAGGATGCAATTCTGATTTAAAGATCATGAATTTTAATTGTATATCAGATAATAAATACACTTCTGTTTCAGATATTTATCGAAAGAAATCCTTAATTTTCCGTAAAACTTGCGACAATTAAGAGTAATCAGAAAATGGAACGGATTAGATTTTTAATTTACCGGTAAAACAGTTTCAGAAGAGTTGACTATTTTCTTTACCGATGAATAAATCTACTTTTAAGACCGAGTTAAAATTTGAATGATCATGTGGGTGTAGTACAGTGAAGTCTTCCAAACTTTAACTAAGATGCTCCAAATTTCAGGAATTAAAGTTAAATAATACACGGCAGTAGACAACCCTGTTGAAAATCTCCAATAAGATCCCATCAAAAGCGACAAAAGCCACTTAGAAACCAATAAAATTTATGGGTTTCTAAGTGGCTTTTGTCGCTTTTGATGGGATCCTATTGGAAATTTGAAACAGGGAAGCTCTTCGACTCTTTCTACTGGAAAGTGATGGGAGTTGAAGTTGGAGAACAAAAAAAATGGAGACTATACTGTAGTTTGGTCCTAATGACTAGTGATTTCAAGTCTAGGAAATAACTAAACGCATTTTAATCAGAATATACCTGAGTTGCCATTTGAGTATCTTCTACACTGAAAAAAAATTAATTTGATTGAAGAAAAAAAATTCTTGAAACAAGAAAATCATTATGAAGAACTTCATTGTTTAGAAACAAGACAAATTTCAGTTCTAAAATTTGCCGACATAAATCACGACGTTTTAGCTTTTTAAAATGATCAAGAATTTTTTTTCTTGTAACGTAAAACGACTGAACATCTGCAATCAACTCTTACAAAAGGATTACAACACTAATGAAGAAAAGATTGTAATAAATTCTTAGTCTAATTTTGAGGTTTTAAGTGTAAAAAATTGAGATTTGATTTTCTTCAAGTTTTTTGAGGTCATTTAGATTTACTTTCATAGAAGACTTCAGAAAAATATCACACTCATCAAAAACTATAAATTTTACTAGTTTTGTGTCATTTACTGACATATATCCTACAAATTGTTAATAAATAAAAAGTTTGAATAAATGCACTTGATTTTAACCACTAAAAATAATAAAAAATTTCACTAATAACTAATCTAAAATTACTAGAAATATTTCTAATGATTTCCGAATTAACCATCCCTAACATCAAATCCGCAGTTTAAATAAAAAATGATCTTCAATTAAAACAACTAGTAAGAAAAACAAAAACAAAGTCAATCAGACCACGCGGTAGACTAATCACCTATATTTACACAAACATATATACGTACTTAATCCTCATTGCGCGCGCTTTTTATTTATCTCAGGCGCGAATGAGCGCGAATAAGACAGAATATGAATAAATTTACTGTAGCGCCACGCGCGCCAACGAATGCCTCATCTCACGTTTTGCCGGCATAGCATGTTTCACTACACACATACATTTACACATCACCAGTAAAATCATGTCTCAACATATTCCACGCAACAATAGAAACAAAACAAAATTTGAAATTATAAATAAAAATTTCCTTCTCTGAAATACTTTTTAGGTTAATTAATAATTATCCTGCAATAATTATCGATCACAATTTTTACAAAACCACTTCCTAACCTAAAAGTAAAATTTATTTATTTATTTATTTATTAATAAAATATAAAAAACAAAAGAAACTTACTTTTTTCGATGTGACACCTCACTATCTGTACGTCCTCATCAAAACTCCTGTCACCCATTTCGCTAGACTGTACATCCATACACATAATTTACGTGTATGGTACACCTACTCGCCAGTACACATTTGCACCTGGCCCACCGCACTATGCACATACACTAGCACTATCTTAACCCGAACAGTAATAAATAACAACAATATTAATAAAAAAAATAAATTTTTAACAATAAACTAAGAACCTTGGAAAAATTATTAACTGCCGCTTCACTGGTAAGTAAATTAACCCACACAAAATCCTTATTTTTTTTCTTTTCAATCTTAAACTTTCTTCTGTTTAACCAACAAATTTTTCTTGAATAACCGTTGGCCTACCAGCAGCCAATCAGAGCCACAGAAATTGGAATCTTTCTAGTTGTATAGTTCAGGTCACTGTAAGTTGTAGCTTCACTTAGTGCACCGTGTTAGTGCCAATATAAATCTTGTGGATCGTGTTAGTGAATAAAAAAAAAAAAAAAAAAAATAAAATAAAATAAAATAAAAAAAAAAAAAAATAAATGGTGTGCGCGTCCCGACACTCCGCATGCGCGAAAAAAATTTTGTATATATTTTTTACTTGATTTTTATCTACACCACTAACCAAAAAGTACACCGTAAGTATTGCTTTAATATATTGTAATTATATTTTTTTTTATTTTTTAATATCGATATTTATTTTATTTATTATCTTGAGTTATTAGAAATTAATTATTAATTAATTATTTTATTTATTTTATTTATAGGCACGTACGTATATATGTATACGTATTATACACTTATTCAAATATACACAGAAAGGTGACAACTAACTGTAACTGTATTGCCCACGAGCGTAAAGCCAGTGCACATGCAGCTCAGCCGAAGAGAGTCGCTGTGGTGAGTAGTTGGAATCTGGCAGATTTGAATTGAAACGTTGCCACTTCTTTCGCCTCCCACCCTTAAAGTTTTTAACGCAAAAGCCCGCTCTCGCCCTTATGTACTTAACGGTTGCGACGTTGCCGTACATCCGGTATATAATATATAATCACTATATACGACTTTTATATATGTACAATATAATATATATGTATATAGACTTACATTGGCACAGACTATATGTACGACAATAATGATTGTACATAAGGCGTCAGTGTGGCGGAAAGTTTCTACGTGGTGGGGGTTGAGAATTTTGCCGCTTAGTGGGGGGAGGGGAGTAGTTTCGTCGGAGCTTTTGAAGAAACATGCGGTTGGAGAGAGGGTGGGAGAGAGAGAGAGCTGTTCAAACAAAAGACACTCGGTACATAAGTGAGTGGAGAAGGGACAGTTTGAAGGGGGAGGTAAAAGGTTTACACTGGAGGGGGACACATTCGAGACTGGGAATTTTCCATTACGGCATTTGTGAGCAACTGACTGACCGTTATGTTTACGTTTCATCTCTCTGCTACAGGAAGTGCTTACGTGGCGGCGATACTAGCGCCACGCTTCTAATTCTAGTGATTACGTAGCAAAAAAACGCGCTTGACAACAAGATGGAGGTAAGTTTTACTAATCGGATTTTTTTTAGGTTACCCGATAGGTTAATATTTTCTTCAGATGCTTGCTTTGTATACAATTTTTAATTAATAAATTTAATTTAAACAGATTATTTCTTCTTGGTTTTCTTTAACTTAACCTTAAAAGTTGTAGGGAAGAAGTACCGTTTTTGGCCACCTTAGCACCATTTTTGACCAGAACATTTGAATTAATTTATAAAAAATTATAACAATATTTTTGTTAAGTTTTAAAAAATTTATCCTAAAACAAATTGAGTTTGCAATGGTTTATTAATATAAATTCATTTCTATCGTTTATTCGAACAATAAATGGCCACAAACGGTACTTCTACCTTATTAGTCGATTTTTTTTTTAATATTTGTACTGTAAAAGGTTTATTTTAATGAAATAATTAACGTTGTTTGGGAAAAAATGTTAATTTTTTACAAAATTCACACTTAAAAATAAACCTTATTCTAAAAGGATGTAATAGATAATTTTAAGAACTAAAATGTAAATTGATTGAATTTATTTATAAAAAAATTAAATTTGCTAAGACAGTCGACATTGATCGGTAGTTTCAGCAGATTTGATCGTTTCTTGCATGTCTTTGGTCGCAAGAAGTCCCTTTGTACACTCAGCCTGTTTCATCCATATTTGAATCTGCATCAGGAATTTTGCAACAAAAAATACATAGTTGATAAAATAAAAGAAACAACTAATGTAATTTTTTGTGAAGAAAAATACCTGTTTATAAAGAAGTTCTCTCCTTCTTCCAGGCGGTTCTTTGCTGAGAACTTGCACAAGAATCCCTAAACAAGCTTTGTACTTCTCTAGGGCCAGACTATAGTTTCCTTCTGCGTAGTACTGCTCCCCAATTTCGCCCATTTCAAGACCCGACGCCATGTCAAATGTGCTTTTGCTCAAACTTCCTGCAAACAAATCTTCCTAGTTAGAAGCTTACATATATTTTTTTTTTACATAACGAGTTATGAGTGTTTATAAACAATCTATTTATAACTATGACACTAAAAACAATTTTTGCTATCGTTATCTACTTTTATGACTCGATAAAGAATTTATTTAAAAAAAAACAATGGAATTTTTTTTAACTTATTAAGAACTCATGAATCATAGACTATTAATATCACGTATATAAGTAATTAATATTTAAAATATAACACGTGCTAGTGTTCAAGTTTAAGAATCTATATTTCGTTATTATTGTTTTTGCAATTTTAAATTTCTTTATCTTGTTACTCATCAAGCATGATTAAGCTTCAGAAGTAATTGCATAACAAGAAGTATTGCTTCATGAAGTATATATTAATTATATTGAACGAATATCCGAAAAATTGCTTCAATTTTACAAGATTAAACTATTTAGCTAATTAATTGAGAGAATACTAACGTAATTCTGCATAAGGAAATGAATTTGTTGATTGTTGTCTTATCAATAATTGCCTATGCTCCTTCAACTGTTGATGATTATCTTCATTGGCTGTACTTTTATCCACACATAATTGCTTAAGCTTATCTGCACGATTTATATATTCGTTGATACGTAATCTCAGATGTCTTTTCTTCTGCGGATCTGATTCGTCTGCTCTTGACAAAATAATCGTTTCATTTGAATAATGTTTGAATCATGAAATTGAGGTTAGAAAAAGTAGAATTTTGCTAGAGTTATTCGACGTATTTTTCAGAATATGGTTAGGTTTTGAATGCTAATCAGTACCTTTTTTCCTCAAAACATTCTCATGTGGACAATAAGTGGGGAGTAATTTGATTTAAATTTAATCGATGATTGGGTTCATTATCTGCGATTCTCTCGTAAGCGAGAAATCGCTAAAAACATTTGTTTTTACTTATGTAATGTCGATTTTTAAAAGAACTAAAATCATCTAAAATCTTAAACAAAGAACACTAACAAATCATAAATTAATGTAAAGTTTGTTATTAAGTACATAATACATAATCAAATGTGGAAAAAGTAATTAGGATATTTTACATTATACTACCGTTTTAGGGATTTCCCAAATTAGATTATTATCTTGGGTTTTTTTATTGTGGGAATTTCGTAATCAGTAATGAGTCATGATTAATCGGAATAATTTAATTATAAATTTTTATCATAATTAGTTTTTGGGTTTAGTTAATTGCTTCAAAATTTGATACATTCCTTTGTGATCAATGACTTTTTGAACTTATAAATAAACTTTCAATTCATATATCATTAAATATAGTATTCTTTATCAACTCGAGTAACAAAATGTAATAAAAAAATAAAAATGTAGTGAACAATCAGAAGTAGTATAAATGCCTTGGGCTTAAATTCTATCGATGCAAAATAAATTAAGTATTTTTTAACATTATTCTGATTAAGAAATCTAATTTAAAATGATTTAAAAGCATCTGATAAGAACCCTGGCGGATCTGAAATATCGTAGAATTACGGTATTATACGGTAAAAATACGGTCGATATACCGTATGGCCACCGTAGATTACAGTAGCATTCTACTTGCACGGTAGAAACCGTAAAACATCGTAACGTACAGTAAAGAATGGTAAAAATACGGTATAAAATGGTAAAATTACGGTAGAATATATACTTCTGAACTTTCCGCACTACCGTATTCCAATGGTACCCTACCGTCAAATATACCTTATTTTAGCGATAAGTTACCGTACAATTATGGTACTTTAGCGTACAAAAACAGTACTTTTTTTACCGGATAATTATAGTATTTTACTAACAATTACGGTATTTTACCGTACAATCATGGTATCTTACCGTACAATAACGTTAAATTACTGTACAATCACGGTACTTTGCCGTACAATCTCCGTAATTTACGGTGTCATACTGTATTACGGTAAATCACTGTACGTACCGTACTCTACCGTACCCTACCGTAAATTTGCCGTACATTACCGTACTCTACCGCACTTTGGATCCGTCAGGGAATATTTCATAGATATACAATTAACATGAAGGTAATCATTTCAAATCATCTTTCTGAATAAGGATACCACATATCTCTTTATCATTTTTTGTGATCAAAAAGCCGTTGCAATTAACAATAAAAATAAGCAACATTTATTAATCAAAAATAAATAAATATCAAGTCCGTACCCATCAGTATTGGTATAAAGTAGCGAAGCGCATTGCAGTAAAGTTGAAATGCTTGTTGGTAATTTTTTTCCATATCTTCTTTCACGCCGCATTGTATCAAAGCAACAGCTTTTTCGTAGTTTTCTTGCGTCGGCGCATGTTCGAGATCCAAAAACTCATGACCGAAAAAGTTGTCGAAACTTATCCGTTCTTCGGGATCGTGTTTTAGCAGTGATTGTAGTAAATCGTTACATTCATTTGAAACGTACGATCCTTTTGGTATCTATAATTATCATTACATTGAAATGTACAATTTACAGTGGATTTTTTCGTAAAATTTATATCTTTAGTTCAAATTAATAAAAAATGTAAATTAACACTTTCTAATCAAATGATAAAAACAATTTTTAAATTAATTAAACTTAGTTTTAATAGTAGGTTATGAAATTTGAAGCCAAATATTTTGACCAGCTAACCTAAAATATTAATAAGTGTAGCTTCAAATTCAAAATTCAAATTTTGAATATTAATTCTCACAGATTTAAATACAATATTTACATTTTACATTACATTATTAATTATTACTGTCCAAATATTGCAAGCAATTTTTAAATTGATGGACATGGAAAAAATTGTAACTCACGCTAGATGTCCTTACTTAACTGCGATTTATCGACCATGTGACCTTACATTTCATAAAATTAACTCATAAAAAATTACCGCTGTATATAAAAACCTTATATTTAAAAAATCTTGATTAATTAAAGAAAGTAGAGTAAGTGCTTCATAGATGAAAGAAATTAAAGCTTGAACCGCATGTACATGTCAGAAATTAATTACTCTAATTCAAGTAAAATATTATTTAAAATAAGAAAAGATCGCGTTATATAAGTTGATGCAAATTAATTGGAGCTTGCGCGAAGTATTAAAAATATTAAAAAATGTTTTAGTATGTAATTTGTAAACATTTCTAAAATCCTCATTATTTTCGCCTTCTGTATTAATCTAGTAGCTTCTTATCTGAATCATTGAAGATATGAAGATAATAAATGCTCAATTACCTCAATAGAACGGCAACTTTTAATTTTCTCAGCTAATTCTTCAAAAGTATTGCTAGAATACGGCGCTTTACCAAACAAACATTCATACATAATAACTCCAACGCTCCATAAATCGACACGCACATCGTATTCTCGACGAAGCAATATTTCAGGTGCCATATAAAGTGGTGATCCACGGATTGCGAACTTATGTTCGTCGGTGGATAAATATTGAGCGAAACCAAAATCTGTTAATTGGGAGTTTATGTAATTAGTTATTATATATTGTTAGCATTAAGATATATATTATTTTTAATTATAAAACCTATTAACTAAGTTAGATTTCGTTAATTAACTAAAATTTTTATTAATTACATGGGAAAAAAAATTTTAATTGAAGCATCGTAACTCAGAACAAGATTTTCAACATCTTTACTTTCATATTTTACATTTTTAATCAAATTTTCGATGTTAGATCATAAAAATTCTTATAAAATTAGTCAATATAAGAATTTTTACGATCTAAAATTTGAAATTGCACGACTCATAATGCGAAGCAATCTTTAAGTATCTAGAAGAAAGTTTTAGAAATCTGGTTAAAATATTGATTGAAAAGAAATCAAATTTTATCATTTTATAATCTTTTAAATCAATAATTGTAAACGAAGCTATCAATGTACAATTTTTCCCCTTGTAGTTATTTTAAACAATAAGATTTTATTACATAAAAATACTTAAATAAATTTTTTCCGTGTATAAAATTGTATTTTTAGCAACAAACCTCCGACTTTTAGTCTTAATGTGGGTTTTCTAATAAGTAAAAGATTTTGTGGTTTTAAATCCATGTGGCATACATTGTTAGAGCGCAAATACTTGAGTGCAAGTGCAAGCTGCTGCAAAAATTTACGGCACACTTTTTCTGGTAAATTATTTTTTCTCTTTATGAACGTCGATAGATCTCCAGCATCACAGTATTCCATAACGATGTATATACGTCTATTATTAAAAGCTTCCATTAAATAAAATCAACAGGAAAAAATAACTTTGACAATATTAATTGTTAATTAATACGAACCCTTCGCCCCAAAAAAAGTCTTTCATCTCAACAATGTGTTCATGTTTTAACACTTTTAACAAGTTTATCTCTGTAATTAGATTATCGATCGCCGATTTCGAAAGTGTTGAGCTGTCTACACATTTAAGTGCAACCACGCAGCGGTTATCCTGTTTTTTTTTTAATTTTTTATGTACACATTTTTTATTTTAAAAATATAAATATGTAATAATAATAAAATTAGCCGACATTTTTGATTTTTTTATTTTTCTTAATTTATTAAATTATAACTTAAAAATATTTTTAAAAAATTGCACTTATAGTTTTTAACAAATAAAAAAATGTTTTTGTAATAATTTTTTAATAAAAAAATTTTATAAATTTTTAAATGTCAGCTAACTTTATTTTCATAAATATCTATCAAATAAAACTGGTTAATATTTAATTTCGCTCATTATTTACCTTTTTTACCGCCTTATAAACAGTTGCGTAACTTCCAGTTCCGATTTTTTCAATAATCGTGTAATCATCTAATTTAGGTAGCGCCATTTTGTTTTAAAAAATTTTTTTTTCAAATTTTTTGTGACTATTTAAATAATAAGTTCAAACTTTTCTTCATTCTCAATTTAAAAATTCCCGCCAAAAAAATTTCGACACTAGCGCCACGAGGTAAAAAATGTCAGACGGTTTGTAATTTTAAAAATAAAACACAGTGGCGCTTGTTGATGGATAACAGTATCTGTCAGTAAACAGAAATCATTCTTAAACATTCGTGTAAACATAAAAAATAATTAATTCTATTAAATTAATTTTCAATAATTAAAACTGCAGTAATGTAAAAAGTTAAATATTTACCTGTTAATTAAATCGGTCGCGTCATTTAAATTCACATTACAAAAACTTTTTTTGTAAATAAAAAATTAGCCAATGTTTTTATCACACGATTTTTAAAATATTTATTGATTATTAATTTAAATAAATTTAAAAACTAAAAAATAATTGTTAATACAATTTATCTGAGTTTATTTATAACCAAAGTTAATTAAATCTCCTTGAACTATTTATTTTTAGTCACTTATATTTCTGTGTAGGTATTTGTTTATTTATTTATTTATAATTTTTCTAAATTGCTGTAGTGAATATTTATTTAAATAATTAATGATTAGCGAATTGTAAAATAATATCGAATCAAATAACAGCTATGCTATTCTCAAGTTACTTCATGTCATCGACGTCAACTTAGTCATTTTATCGGATTTACACACGATACATTCAGGTTTTAATTTACAATCGATAAATTTGTTTTTTCTATAAATATGGATAAAAAAATTACATGAATATCATTGAGTTTGGTTAAAATTATTATTTAAATATCAATTATTAAAAATTCTTTTAGTTTTTTAGTGAGGGAAGTTACATTTCGAAATAATTTATAATTAATTAGTTGCAGCAATTAAAAAATGTCAAGTTGAGGTATGAAAAATTAATTACTCAATAATATGTTTAAAAATAATTAGTGTAACATTAAAATATTTATAAAACTTACCGTGTTAGATAATAAATAGTCTCTTGTCACGGAATGTGATTGTTCTTTGTGTCAACAGCTGATTTCTGTCATTACTCAAGTTTCCAATTTTTAAATACCATAACATCCTCCAGTGCTAAAAATTTTCCAGTTTTTATATTATAAATCTCCTTATTATATACAAAATTACTCTGAAAAAATTATTTTATCTAAGAGGGGTAAAATGAACCTTTTTTTTTTCAAATTACAATTAATTCTTTAAATTGTGATAATTTTTTTTCAGAATTTTAGAGCAATTAAATTATTAATTAAAAAATTCCAAATGTGATAATTAATAAAAATTATAAGTGAAAATTTTTAGAAGCATTTTTTTATTGTAATTAATTTGTTATAAACATTTTTCGACGGCTAACTTCAGTGTTTAGAGTTGAAAAAAAAAAAATACAAGTTTTTCTGCAAAATAATTTTATTGGTTATTTGTATGAAAATTTTATTGGCTGACATAATTAATTTTTACCGTGACAGCAGCCATTTTTTTTTCTGCAAGCAAAATATTAATTGTTTATCACACTTAAAAAACAAATAATTAAATCTTACAATAGTTAAAAAAAAAAAAATATTCAAAACAGAGGATTTTTGTTAAAATACAATTTGAGGTATGAAAATTTAAAAGTACCAACTTAATTTTTTTTTTTAAATTATTGAGTGATTTAAAGATTAATAAGTGATTTGTGAAGACTTGTAATTATGAATTAAATTACTAAATAGTTTGATAAAAAAGTATAAAAAAAAAATAAAAAATAAATAAAAGTCAAGTGAAATAAAATATTTACTTTATTTTAAGATTTAAAAGTTGGTATTAAATTTATCAAACTATAGTTGTTCTCACTTGAACTAAATTTTGCCTTGTAAATTTCATTTGAGTATATTGTGTCGATATAAATTCATTTAATGCTATGTATGCATATGTGTACATACTGCGACATATAAATTTAAAAGCGTGTGTGTTTATATGTACAGTAAAGTTGAGCTGGTGCTAAGCAGGAGAAAAAAATTGGCTTCAATTGCTATATAGTGTATTTAGAGTACAGTATAATGTCGTTTTAGTTTTCAGTAAGTGAAGTTATTAAAATCTGATTATTTTAACAAAAATTCATATAAATAATCTGTTTTACATTATCAAACATGCTCTAATAATTAACTTTAAAATAAGTCAATAATTAATCTATAAATATCAATGATGATAATGGAAAACGAGGTTAATGACTAATGGTTTATTGTTAATCTCTACTGTGTGACGTCATAAAGTAAAACTATATATACAAGGGTCATGTTCATTCTTTGTTGTCTTTACATTAATCATAATAAATATTTGTTGGTACCTTTACTTGTGAAATAAGGTTCATTTTTAAGATTGTTCGTGGATAATTATAAAGAAAGCTTGAAAATAAATTTTATCCAGTAAAAATAAAAATTATAACGCTTTAAATTATTATGTTGTAGGCTTGGAGTAAAAGAAAGCAGTCCAGTGATACTCGAGATAAAAAAGTAGAAAGTTGTTAAATAACAATGGATTCCGAGGAAGAGACTTTGTATGATGAAGTTGATTCGGGAAATGAATCCAGTGGTGATGATGTTGACTTTGCCATGGAAATCGAGGCTAATAATCCTCGTGAGCGTAGTAATGATGCTGATGAGTATCCATTTGAAGTTTTGACTACTGAAGAAATCGTTCAGCACATGGTTGATTCTATTAAAGAAGTTAATACTGTTGTTGAGGTACATTTATAAATATTCTTCATGTTTACATTTATTTTGATCCAGTTTTTTTTTTTTCAAGAATTTTTAAAAATAACAGGCTTGATTGTTTATTTTTTTTTTTTTTTTAATCAATTATTCGATATTCTATTTTTTTATTGGTTGAAAATACAATGATTAATGTTTTTATAAATTAAGTATAAGTCATTCGATTAATTATCATTTACAATTTATCATTAATCATGATACTGAAATCAGCAGACAATTTTTCGAATTTTTTTCTTCAATTAAATTAAAACTAAAAAAATATTTTTCAAAAATTGCACTTAAAGTTTTTTAAATTTTCTACAAGTGAAATTTTTCTAAGGATTTTTTAAAATTAATTTTTTCTATAAGAAAAATCATAGATGGTCAGATATTTGCTAACTTAATTTTCAATAATACTAAAAAATATTTTTTAAAAATTGCACTTATAGTTCTTCAAGTTTTTTACCAATAAAAATTTTTTTTTATTTTTTCGTAATGATTTTTTCAATAAAAAAAATTCTAAAAACTATCCAATGTACCAACTTTCATTACTTTAGATCCTTTGAGTACATCCTGCTTTTATTGCTTTAAAAAAAAAAAAAAACAAAAACCCATCTTGTTACAAGGTGTAAACCAGATGTTACTATAACATTGCGCGCGTATGTCTTAAATGTGTAACCCAAAAGTTGAAATTAAGTACTCACTAAAAAAATTATTTTTATTTTTAATAAAGATTCCAGCAACTACTACAAGGATTCTCTTAAATCATTTCAAATGGGACAAAGAAAAATTAATGGAGCGATTTTACGATGGAGATCAAGAAAAATTATTTTCAGAAGCGCGGGTCGTTAATCCGTTTCGTAAAGGCTCAATAATTAGTCGTTCACGATCACAAAATTCGGTAATTTAATTTCTGTAATGTTTACTAACAACCTTGCAGTCACTATGTGACTTGTGAACTATAAATGAAAGAAATTTTGCTTTATTAAATAATGAATTTTGTTAAATTGCACTGTACTTTATTAAATATTGACGTTTTTAAAAATATAAGCTCATCCCGATGTTACACTCATCAAGAGCTTTCATTTGAGTACCCACATGCATTTTTGGTATATTTTTCATATATACATATATGTGATATATATAAATATATAAAATATTGATGTGGGTACTCAAATGAAAGGTCTCGATGAGTGTAACATCAGGATGAGCTTATATCTTTAAAAATGTCATTAGTTCACAAGATACAAGGTCATTTCTTAATTGTCGACATTTTTAAGATAAAGCTCATCCTCGATGTTACACTTCATTATTAGCTTTCATTTGAGTACCCACATGCATTTTTGATATATTTTTCATATATACATATGTGATATATATAAATATATAAATATATAAAATATTGATGTGGGTACTCAAATGAAAGGTCTCGATGAGTGTAACATCAGGATGAGCTTATATCTTTAAAAATGTCATTAGTTCACAAGATACAAGGTCATTTCTTAATTGTCGACATTTTTTAAGATGTAAGCTCATCCCGATGTTACACTCATTAATAGCTTTCATTTGAGTACCCACATGCATTTTTGATATATTTTTCATATATACATATATGTGATATATATAAATATATAAAATATATGAAATATTGATGTGGGTACTCAAATGAAAGGTCTCGATGAGTGTAACATCAGGATGAGCTTATATCTTTAAAAGTGTCATTAGTTCACAAGATACAAGGTCATTTCTTAATTGTCGATATTTTTTAAGATGTAAGCTCATCCCGATGTTAGATAGATAGATAGATATATAAAAAATTTATTTGGCTCTGGAACCTAAGCTCCCTCAAAGCCATCAATATTTAAATTACATTGGTTTACATAGGTTACGAGATTACTTAACTAATTAAAGGTTTACAATTAGATTTAATTTCAAATGTTATAAAATTCAAATAGATTATTTAATACAAACAAATAACTTAATTTAAAGTCATAATAATTCTACAAAAAAAAATATTTAAATAAGATCCAAAATAAACATTGCAATTGTTAATTGTCATGTTCAAAAGAGTAATTGAAGCAAGCATTTTTAAATTCAACCAAATTATCTACAGCCACAGTCTCAGCTGGCAGTGCATTCCAGATACATATGCCATGAATTAAGAATGAATTATCATACATGATACAATTAGCCTGCGGTATACGAAGATAGTCTTGTTGGATATCACCTCTATGCAGTGCTACAAGCAAAAAGTCTAGTTTTGAGCCGAATAGCTGCCGATAATTTAGTCGAATTTCCTTATAAAACAGACAAGCAATGAAATAATCTGTTACACTCATTAATAGCTTTCATTTGAGTACCCACAAGCTTTTGATATATTTTTCATATATACATATATGTGACATATATAAATATATGAAATATTGATGTGGGTACTCAAATGAAAGATATTTTTTTTATAAATGAATAAAATTTTGCTTTATTAAATAATGACTCTTGTTAAATTGCACTGTACTTCCTTAAATATTGATATTTTTAAAGATATAAGCTCATCCTGATGTTACTCTCATCAAGAGCTTTCATTTGAGTACCCACATGCATTTTTCATATATAAATATATATGATATATATAAATATATAAAATATATGAAAAATTGATGTGGGTACTCGAATGAATGCTCTCGATGAGTGTAACATCAGGATGAGCTTATATCTTTAAAAATGTCATTAGTTTACAAGATACAAGGTCATTTTTTAATTATCGATATTTTTTAAGATGTAAGCTCTTCCCGATGTTACACTCATCAAGAACTTTCATTTGAGTACCCACATGCATTTTTGATATATTTTTCATATATACATATATGTAATATACCAAAATATATAAAATATATGAAATATTGATGTGGGTACTCAAATGAAAGCTCTCGATGAATGTAATGTAGGAGTGAGATTATATCTTTGAAAATGTCATTAGTTTACAAGATACAAGATCATTTATTAATTATGTATCTAGAGATTCAAAATTAATTGTAATATCAATACTAATAGCAATTTTAATTCCAGTCAAGAAGAACATCTACAAATGGCACTGAAGAATGTGGCATTTGTTTCGTTACTCTTCCATGCTCGGTAAACTATTGTTTATAAATATTCAATAATTATTTCTTTAAAAAACGAGTTTCTATTGATTATCTTTTATTCATGCTTTTTTTAGATGATGACCGGATTAGAATGCGGACATCGTTTCTGCACAGCGTGTTGGGGTGAATATTTAACAACTAAAATAATGGAAGAGGGTGTCGGTCAAACGATTGCTTGCGCAGCCCACGCCTGCGATATTCTTGTAGACGATGCCAGTGTTATGCGTTTAATAAGAGATTCAAAAGTTAAACTTAAGTATCAACATCTTATCACAAATAGCTTTGTTGAGGTGAGATATTTTTTTTATATATATTTATTTATTTAAAAGCCTCGAAAAATTATTCAAAATTTTAGACAGATTTTTTTTTTAATTTATTACTGAGTTTATTTTAAAATAAATTATTTTTTAATAAACATCCTTCATAGTGACCTTTTATAATATCGATTAAAATAATTATGCATAAAAAATTATGAGCTGTATTTTTTTTTTATGAATAATAACCTTAATTGGTCACTATAATATATTTGATAATTAATTTTTATAAAAATTATTTTAAATTCTATAAATATAATTCGTAAAAATATTTTATATAAAAAAATAAATTATTCAAATTATTATTTTTTTTTTTTTTTTGTTAAAAAAAATTATATTACTCATTTTAATATCGTAAAAAAAATCTATTAGTAATTTTGATGTTAATTAAATTAATTAATTCAATAAAAATAATAATTTACAATGATTAATTTTAATTAATTAGAAAAAAAAAAAAAATTTCAGTGTAACAGATTACTAAGGTGGTGCCCATCACCGGATTGTAATAGCGCTATAAAAGTGCAATACGTCGAATCTAAACCAGTAACATGTAAATGCTTACACACATTTTGTTTTTACTGCGGTGAAAATTGGCACGATCCAGTTAAATGTCATTTATTGCGCAAGTGGATTAAAAAGTGTGACGACGACTCAGAAACATCTAATTGGATTGCCGCTAACACTAAGGAATGCCCTAAGTGTAATGTAACCATCGAAAAAGACGGAGGCTGTAATCACATGATTTGCAAAAATCAAAATTGCAAAACAGAATTCTGCTGGGTATGCTTAGGCCCGTGGGAACCACACGGTTCTAGTTGGTACAATTGTAACCGTTATGATGAAGAGGAGGCTAAAGCTGCGCGTGATACACAACAAAAGTCACGCTCTGCATTACAGAGATATTTGTTTTACTGCAATCGTTACATGAATCATCTTCAGTCGCTTAAGTTTGAAAGCAAACTCTATGCAAGTGTTAAAGAAAAAATGGAGGAAATGCAGCAACATAACATGTCTTGGATTGAAGTACGACTTTATTCATTTATTTACTATTTTTTTTATTTTTATAAAATGACTTTTATTAAATTGCACTGTAATTACTTAAATATTGACGTTTTTAAAGATATAAGCTCATCCCGATGTTACACTTATCAAGACCTTTCATTTGAGTACCCACATGCATTTTTGATATATTTTTCATATATACATATATATAATATTTATAAATATATGAAATATATGAAAAATTGATGTGGGTATTCAAATGAAAGGTCTTGAAGAGTGTAAAATTAGGATGAGCTTATATCTTTAAAAATGTCAGTAGTTTACAAGATACAAGGTCATTTCTTGATTATTGATATTTTTAAAGATATAAGCTCATCATGATGTTATACTCATCAAGAGCTTTCATTTGAGTACCCACATGAATTTTTGATATATTTTTTATATATACATATATGTAATATATATAAATATATAAAATATATGAAAAATTGATGTGGGTACTCAAATGAAAGGACTCGAGGAGTGTAATGTCGAAGTGAGCTTATATCTCTAAAAATGTCAGTAGTTGACAAGATACAAGGTCATTTCTTAATTATTGATATTTTTAAAAATTTAAGCTCATCACGATGTTACACTCATTAATAGCTTTCATTTGAGTACCCACATGCATTTTTGATATATTTTTCATATATCCATATATGTAATATACATAAATATATAAAATATATGAAAAATTGATGTGGGTACTCAAATTAAAGGTCTCGATGAGTATAACATCAGGGTGAGCTTATACCTTAAAAAATGTCAATAGTTCCCAAGATATAAGATCATTTCTTAATTATGTGTCTATTTTCGAATGCAACATTTCGAATTATTAATCAACTGTTTTATATCACAGGTTCAATTTCTGAAAAAAGCTGTTGATATTTTGTGCTTGTGCAGACAAACACTAACATACACTTACGTATTTGCATACTACTTACGTAAAAACAATCAATCTGTGATTTTTGAAGAAAATCAAAAAGATTTAGAGGGAGCTACCGAATTATTGTCAGAATATTTGGAAAGAAATATAACGAGTGAGAATCTTGCCGATATTAAACAAAAAGTTCAAGACAAATATCGGTAACTATATTTTTTTATTTATTTAATTATTTTTTCTAAAAACAAGCTAAAAATTTTTTTTTAAATGAAAGGTACTGTGACAGCCGAAGGAAAGTATTGTTAGAACACGTTCACGAAGGCTATGAAAAAGAATGGTGGGATTATATGGAGTAAAATGGAATATTGAAATCTATTATTTAAAAAATAAGTGTCAATATGTTAAACCTTTCCCTTTCCGTGACCGCCTGATCTGTGATAACCCGAAAAAAAAAAGAATTAAATAAAACTAAAAGAAGTAAATAAGGTCGCCAAAGAGATTCTCTAAATATTTAATATTTACTATTAACAACTCAAGTAAATATTTCTTCTCGCAATGCTATTAAAAAAATATATTAACATTTTGACGGCCCAAAATTTGAGTTAAATTAATAAAAATAAATATATATATGCGCATTCATATTATTAATGTTACGTATTAATTGTGTTTGTGTTATATTTTGTCTCGGATCGAGTTTTTTAAAGTATACCTCTTACACAGTGGCGGTGCGAGATACTTAAACGTATATTAAGTATATGAAGTAATTAATTAATAAATAATGAACTTAAAAAATTGAGTTTTAGTGAATGGTGTTTGATAAATATTAAAAAAAAAAAAAAAAAAAAAAACGGCCAAATAAAATTCTAAGTGGTGCAACATGTGAATTTCGAGATAAAATATTTTTATTGGCCGTTTATTTCATTTTTGTTCATTAATTAATATTTAGTAATAATAAAAATATTAATCATAATTTAGCCGTAATAAATTTAATTATAAGTAAATTAAAAATCTAATACAATAATTTGTCATTTAGCAAGCCAATAATTTGTGGACGTACTGATAATAAATCTATCCTTTTTTTTATTATTATTATTAAAAATTTACTAACATATCGCCTTAAAAATGCCATAAAGGCATATAATAAAAATTCTAATTTTTTTTAGTATGGAAAAAAAAATTTTTTTGCATTTCTGCACGTTTTATTCAAAAATAAGTTAATAAGTGAAAAAAAAATTTAATTTTTTATAAAAAAAAATTTTTTTTTTAAACTGACGTTATTTTTAATAAAACGTGCAGAAATGCAAAAAAAAATTTTTTTTCATACTAAAAATTTTTTTGGACAAAAAAAAACTAGAATTTTTATCATACGCTCTTATGGCATCTGCACGGAAAGAACAAGATGACACTGGATATCATCCCAAATTATACTGAGTGAAAAAAAATTTCCGATAGTAGCTGGTATTATCCAGATTACAATGAGTATAATCCAGATATCACTGAGTATAATCTGGGATGATAACCAGTGTCATCTTGCTTTTTTTTTGTGGGAAACGCGATATTTATGATATTAATACATAAACAAATGAATTGTTAATCGTAATTGTTTTTAAAAATGAATTAACGCTTACGATCTCGAGCGAAAAAATTTTTATCGTTATTTTTATTTTTTTGATGATTAATAATGATTATTATAGTTACTTAAATAATAGTAATATTTATTAAAGCTCTCTTCGTATTTTTTTTCATAAATAATATACACAATTATTAACTCTTCGTCTATTTGTCTCTTCTCAATTATATGAAAATACGTCCAGGCTAAAACTGCCACAATTAATCTTACTGTTGAAACTGGAATTTAAAATTAATTATTAAATACTTCTTCAAAGAGATATTATTTATCATTGTTTGAAATTTGAGGCTTTATAGTTAAAGTTGAAATTTTTTAAATTAATTCTAATGAAATTAATTATTTTTTTTATACTTAATTTGTAATGAACTGATTGTCAAATTTATTGAAAGAAGAAAACTTACTAATTTTTTTAAAAGTGTTTTAAATAGTTAGTAAAAAATTTTGAATTAAAAATTGATTAATTAATCTATGTGATTGGTTAATAATTACAATTGACAATTCACAAGTTTTCTTTGTTCAAAAAAAATTTTTTGTTTGATTTATTTAAAAAATAATTATTTGTTTATAAAAAAAAAAAAATTAATTGTAAAAAGTATTTAAGACAATAATTTTTATAATTTTCATCGCAGCTTCTTTTTGAAGGAAGTAAAATTTTATTACCTTTATGTTTTAAGGTAATTTCGTTAATTATAAGTTACTAAATACTTATATATACTTCTATTATTTTTAAAAATAAAAACGTGTTCGCTTGCTAATTATTCACGTAAGTTATTTGTAAATTCTGCGTAATTATAATAAATGTAATTGTAATAGATTTAGAAGTACATGGAAAAAATAGATGTGATAACTGAAATTAAAATAATAAATAAACAGAAAGAACTTTAATCTTTAGGCGATTTTAGTTTTTTTAAAGTTTTTTTTTTTGGTAAAATTTTTGATTTTTGAAATTAACTGTGGTATTAATCCCATATTTGTTTAGATATTTTTTTTATAAATGAATAAAATTTTGCTTTATTAAATAATGACTCTTGTTAAATTGCACTGTACTTCCTTAAATATTGATATTTTTAAAGATATAAGCTCATCCTGTTGTTACTCTCATCAAGAGCTTTAATTTGAGCACCCACATGCATTTTTCATATATATATATATATATATACGTATATGTATCTGTAATATACATACAATATATAAATATATGAAAAATTGATGTGGGTACTCAAATGAATGCTCTCGATGAGTTTAACATCAGGATGAGCTTATATCTTTAAAAATCTCAATAGTTAATGAGATACAAGGTCATTTCTTAATTATTGATATTTTTAAAAATGTAAGTTCACCCTGATGTTACACTCATCAAGAGCTTTCATTTAAGTACCCACATGCATTTTTAATATATTTTTCATATATAAATATATATGATATATATAAATATATAAAATATATGAAAAATTGATGTGGGTACTCAAATGAAAGGTCTCGATGAGTGTAACATCAAAATGAACTTATATCTTTAAAAATGTCAGTAGTTGACAAGATACAAGGTCATTTCTTAATTATTGATATTTTTTAAGATATAAGCACATCCTGATGTTACACTCATCGAGAGCTTTCATTTGAGTACCTACATGCATTTTTTATATATTTTTCATATATAAATATATGAAATATATGTAAATATACGAAAAATTGATGTGGGTACGCAAATGAAAGGTCTTGATGAGTGTTACGTCAGGATGAGCTTATATCTTTAAAAATGTCAATAGTTCACAAGATACAAGGTCATTTCTTAATTATTGATATTTTTTAAGATATAAGCACATCCTGATGTTACACTCATCAAGAGCTTCCATTTGAGTACCCACATCAATTTTGGATATATTTTTCATATATACATATATGTAATATATATAAATATATGAAAAATTGATGTGGGTACTCAAATGAAAGGTCTTGATGAGTATAATATCAGGATGAGCTTATATCTTTAAAAATGTCAATAGTTCATAAGATAAATAGTAATTTCTTAATTATGTATCTAGAGATACATAATTTTATTGTTTTGAAAGTAACTACAGATAGTGAATTAATTTAGGTAATACTGTATCTATATTTGTTATCTCTTCAGAATTTAAATTAATAGATGAATTGTTTGCAAACTTTATTCTCAGTGTTGAGTAAAGCTTCGGAAGATAAGTAAAAAAAATTCATAACAATAATGAATAAATTAATGCATTGTACAGTCTGGAAATAGATCGTAATCTCATGGGAATTGTTAAGTATAAAGATATGTATTCTAACTAATAATAATAATAATCTCAGTGCTCTATTTGACTGGTTATAATCGTTATTAACTACGTAACATAATAAATATGTTGAAATTACTTTAATTAATTAAAAAAATTTTAGTTTGATTTCATAACTCTGCTTATTACAATCAATATAATTTATTATTACCATTGAAATAATTTTAGCTTCATAAATAAATAAATTTAAGGACAAAGGATGGAAGAAAAAAAAAATAATTATTGAAAAAAATTTTTTTTAATTATCAAGTTCGTACAAAAGTTTTGCTTTAAATTTAATTATCAAAACAACACTAATTAGTGTGTTATCAATTTGTTAATTACTGATCGAAGATTAAAAAAATGTAAAAAGTATTTATAATTAATAGCTTTGATTAATTATAATAAACTTATTTAATTTTATTTAAATAATTTTAAATTGTAATTCGTCAATTAAATTTGTTATTTTCTACCTAAAATAAATTATTGAATAAATACAAATAGTTTGCATCTACCTAAATTCAATATAATTTTGAGATTTTTATTTGGCTTTTAAATATATCTATATTCATAAAATTATTAATTTTGAATAATAGTATAAATAAAATAAAGTAATTAAAATTACTTTGTGAAATTTTTAATATCCAAAATTATTCAATTTATTTAATTAATTAATTAAAAACCTAGGAGAATAATTATTTAATATTTTCATACTATTCAAAGTATTTAAATTATAAAAAAAATATATTTGCATTGCTGTGTTCATGATCGTTAAGATAATACTTGTATTATTTTCTTTTTAATTGCGCACTATAATTTTCACGAAATTTTACATATAATATATTTGAAATTCTAAATTTATATTTTTTTTTTTTAATATAAAAAATTACGTATGACTTATTTTAACGCTATTTGTATTCTTTATGTAGTTTCAAAAAAATCACAGGATATAAGTACGCGATCAATTTTTTATTTTTTTGATTAATTCAATTATTAAATAGATCATTTTATTTTATGTTATTAAATTAATTACTGTTTTATATAACAGTAAAGCTCAATGATTATATATGATATATAAATTTTACAGTTCTTCATTATTTTTTTGTCATTTAATGTAAAGATTAAGATTCTTCTTTTGAATCAGATAAATTTTTAAAAAATGCTATTTCACAGCAAAAAAAAATCATTTTGTAAAATTTATAATCAGACTACTTTCAAGCAGTGACAGTTAAAATAGTAGCAACCAGACTAAGCGTTGCACCAGTCATAAGTAGACTTCTCCACACTGCACCACTAACTTCTTCAGCGACTGGATATTCTATGCACAATTGTTCCTAAAAATTAAAACAAGCATTTTAAAAAATAAAATTTACTTAATATTATCAATAATAATTAAGAAATGACCTTGTATCTTGTGAACTACTGACATTTTTAAAGATACAAGCTCATCCCGATGTTATACTCATCGAGACCTTTCATTTGAGTACCCACATCAATATTTCATATATTTTATATATTTATATATATCACATATATGTATATATGAAAAATATATCAAAAATGCATGTGGGTACTCAAACTAAAGCTCTTGATGAGTGTAACATCGGGATGAGCTTATATCTTTAAAAATATCAATAGTTAAGAAATGACCTTGTATCTTGTGAACTATTGACATTTTTAAAGATATAAGCTCATCCCGATGTTATATTCATCGAGACCTTTCATTTGAGTATCCACATCAATATTTCATATATTTTATATATTTATATATATCACATATATGTATATATGAAAAATATATCAAAAATGCATGTGGGTACTCAAACTAAAGCTCTTGATAAGTGTAACATCGGGATGAGCTTATATCTTTAAAAATATCAATAGGTAAGAAATGACTTTGTATCTTGTGAACTATTGACATTTTTAAAGATACAAGCTCATCCCGATGTTATACTCATCGAGACCTTTCATTTGAGTACCCACATCAATATTTCATATATTTTATATATTTATATATATCACATATATGTATATATGAAAAATATATCAAAAATGCATGTGGGTACTCAAACTAAAGCTCTTGATGAGTGTAACATCGGGATGAGCTTATATCTTTAAAAATATCAATAATTAAGAAATGACCTTGTATCTTGTGAACTATTGACATTTTTAAAGATATAAGCTCATCCCGATGTTATATTCATCGAGACCTTTCATTTGAGTACCCACATCAATATTTCATATATTTATATATATCACATATATGTATATATGAAAAATATATCAAAAATGCATGTGGGTACTCAAACTAAAGCTCTTGATGAGTGTAACATCGGGATGAGCTTATATCTTTAAAAATATCAATAGGTAAGAAATGACCTTGTATCTTGTGAACTATTGACATTTTTAAAGATACAAGCTCATCCCGATGTTATACTCATCGAGACCTTTCATTTGAGTACCCACATCAATATTTCATATATTTTATATATTTATATATATCACATATATGTATATATGAAAAATATATCAAAAATGCATGTGGGTACTCAAACTAAAGCTCTTGATAAGTGTAACATCGGGATGAGCTTGTATTTTTGAAAATATCAATAATTAAAAAATGACCTTGTATTTGGTCATTTAATAATAATAACTGGTTGTTTTTTTTTAACAGTGTACTACAATTACAAACTTACCCATCCACCATAACCTTTGATAAAGTGTGCGATGGCTTCACCAATATACCTCGAGACATAGAGTGGTAATTTCTGTTTCAAAGCATGCATCCTACCATCTCTAGCCCAGAGAGCCAGTCTTCCCATAAAAGCATACAAGCAGACTATTTTAGCCCAAGTTATTTCGCCGTGCAAAAACAACTCATCGGCAACTCCTGTGAAAGCCTCGTACGCTGTATCAGGTACGACATTAAGCCGATTCACCATACTGGTAAACAGGATACTGTGTTTGTTCAACATCTGATAAACATTATGACGCATGCTGCGAGATATTGAGTCCCTGGATATTAGGTACATGTCTTCTTTGAGAAGATATCGTATGACATCATGTGCCAATATTTCTGCGGTCAGTTCGACATTGTCGTCGCAGATTCCGTATCGCGACGAAGGTGGTGCAAGATGTGGGAAAAAGTTTTGCAGTCGTATCTAAAAAACAACACTTGTTATTATAATTTTTTTCACTAACTTAATTTTTAAAAAATTTTTATAACAAATCAATTATAATAAAAAAAATGCTTCTTAAAATTGTCACTTGTAATTTTTATTAATTTTCACATGTGGAATTTTTTAATTAATTTTTTTTTATAATAATTCAATTGCCATAAAATTCTAAAAAAATTTTTATGTCATTCTACTTTATGAAAATTAACTTAACCGACATTTAAAAATTTTTAGTTTATTTTTTATTGAAAAAATTATTTAAAAAAAAATTTCATTTGTAAAAAAAACTTGAAAAATTGTAAGTGCAATTTTTTAGTTCTAATTTAATAAATTAAGAAAAATAAAAAATGTCGGCTAACTTTAGTATTGATGAAAATTAATTTAACAGACATTTGATAATTTTAAGAATTTTTTTAACAAGTAAATTATGGTAAAAAATAATTAGAAAAAAAAATTGTTATGTAGAAATTAAAAAAAATAAAATATGTAATTTTATATAAATAATTTTTTGGAACAAATTTATTTATTAAAAAATAGTCAAGTGACTGCTAACTTCAATGATGAAAACAAAGTTAGCCGACATCTAAAAATTTTTATAATTTTTTTTATTAAAAAATTATTACAAAAAAATTTTTTTATTTGTTAAGAACTCAAGAATTCTAAGTGCAATTTTTAAAAAATATTTTTTAGTTATAATTTATTAAATTAAGCAAAATAAATAATCAAAAATGTCGGCTAATTTTATTATTATACGATAATAAATCTAGCAGATATTTAATAATTTTTCGAATTTTTTTTAACAAATAAATTATGACAAAAAAATATAAAAATGCAATTATTTTAAAATAATTTTTTTGTTAAAAAAATATGAAAATTAATTTAGCAGATATTTGATAATTGATAAGTAAATTATAGCAAAAAAAAATTGACATGTAGAAATTTAAAAAAATAAAAAATGTAATTTTTTAAAAATAATTTTTCGGAACTTGCAAATTTTTTTGTTAAATAAAATTGAAAAATAGTGAAGTGACAGCTAATTTTAATATCATTAAAAAAATTAAAAATATTCTCTAGTGACTGCCAATTTTAATGTCATTATTATTATACATCAATGCCATTAAGTATTGCAAACTCCAGTACCATTTAGCAGCATGATAAATAATTAATAAAATTTTACCTGGCAAATTTCAATAAAAGACATCCCCGAGTTTGCTGGATTGACACCATAGCGGCAAACACCGTCGTCGTCGTCGTCGTCTTGGTCGTCGGTGTTCTCGTTGGCTTGGTCGCTCATACTCAGAGAATTCCTGTTACCGGGGGGATCGCATTCCAGAATGCCGCCCACTCTGGAATGCCGTTCCCCCCTTACCGACGCACCCTGCTCGACCCCCTCTCCAATTTCATTGTTCGTCGTACTGTCACCGGCCATCTCTTACCCAAATATATCAATTTAATAATCACCTTTTAATTATTATTAATTATTCCGGTGGATTTTTCCGTCTGACCAGAACCAGACGCCCCAGGTTATTTGATTAGAAATAAATAAATAAATAAAATAAAATAAAATAAAATAGTTGCCCGCGATATCTCCAGGAAGTCGTATAGTAAGCTAACCGTCAAACCGCTTAGTTGGCCGACTGTGGGAAAATAAAGTCCAACACGATCACACACTACACAGAAAAGAAAACCCTTCACCCTGGAGCTTCTGACACTCCAACTTGTACTCAAAGTCTACGTCTGATCTGACTTATCTTAAATATCCTTTTTCTCGTGGCCAGTGTATGTACACACACACAAATATCGCAAGTCTCGTTCCGTACACTTAAATATTCCTTTCTGAGAGCTCAGAGTAGCCGCCAGTACCGCAGCATCCCGGCGAAAAACCGCCTGCTCACGAGGAGATTATGCTCACAGTGAATAATGTGGAGGAAAAAATTTTATTTAAAAAAAACTACTTTTTTCGCTCACCGCTCTCTACTTTCCCGCGGCCATTTCCGAAGCAGAACCCCCACCACGCCGCCGTTTCCCACCGTCAAGTCTCTCAGTCTCTCTTATTTACCAACAAGCTCGCTCTGTTGCTGACTGTTGCTGCTGCTGCTGCTGCTGCTGCTGCTGCTGCTGCCGCCGCCACCACCACCACCACCGCGCTGTACTGGAGGTTCTTGTTCATGCTCACTCCTTACTCCCTCTGCTAAGTGTATGACGTAGACTACACAATCACACCAGGTTCTATGGATCATTCAGGTTTTATCCCTACTTCTTCGACAATTCTCTATGTATGTATGTAAAGTCTGGCTGGATGGTAATGTGTTCTGTACTTACTGTTCCTATTTATATATAAAATATAAATATATATTTTTATTTTTATATTTCACAGGACAATGGAGTATTTGATTTACGAATATTAATAACACTAAAGTTAGCCGTCTGTCAATTTTAAAAATTTTTTTAACAAATTAACTACAATAAAAAATGCTTCTAAAAATTTTAACTTGTGAAATTTTTTATGACATTTAAGTTAGCAGTCACTTGACCATTTTTTAATTTTTTTTAACAAACAAATTTCTTCCAAAAGATTATTAAAAAAAAATTGCATTTTTTATTTTTTTTAATTTCTTCATGTCAATTTTTTTTATTATGTTTTTTGCAATAATTTATTTGTTAAAAAAATTCTAAAAATTATTAAATATCTGATAAATTAATATTCATACATTTTTTAATTAAATTTTCTTTTATAATAATTTCATTGATATCAAATTACAACTTCAGTGTCATGAATATTAATTTAAATTATTATCAAAAAAGAACAGCTGTTATTTTAAAACACTAAAGTTAACTGACAGCTGTCAATTTTTTTAATTTTTATTACAACTACAATTTTTAAAAAATGCATCTAAAAAATTTCACTAATAATTTTTTTTATAATTTTACAACAATTAAATTATTAATTGTTGTAAAAAAGTTTTAATAACAAATCAATTACAATAAAAAAATTTCTCTAAGAATTTTTACTTGTAATTTTTGTTAATTTTCACATGTGGAGCCTTTTAATTAAATTTTTTTTTTATAATAAATTGCCATGAAACTCTAAAAAAATTTAAAAATTTTTAATGTCTATCAACTTCAGTGTTATTTTTTTGACGACTTTTCAAAGAATATTTTGGACCAGCGCTCTGAGTAAGAATTACTAAAGAACTTTAAATGAAGAAATAACAATTAAATAAATAAATAATTTAAGATAAAAAAATATATATCAGGTATTTTGAGTAAAGAAATTTTTAATTTAATTATAAAACACCATAATATTTTTTCTTCTTAAACTTTTAGATTACAAATGTCAAAAATAAACTGACATAAATTCTTCTATAATTTTATAATAATAAAATGAAAATTAAGTTAGCTGACACTCCAAAATATTTTATTGTTTTTTTTTTTAAATTAAAAATTAAAACTAAAAAACTATTTTTAAAAAACCCCACGGATAATTTTTAAAATTTTCTAAATGTGAAAATTTTTGTTTTAATTTTTAAAAAATTATTTTTCAATAAAATAAATAATAAAAATTTTCAAATGTCGGCTAATTTAATTTTCAGAATAATAAATAATCATAATGATAATTAATATATTAAAGTAATAATAATAATAATAAAATTATTATGAAAAAAATTTTATGACATTAAAGTTAGCAGTCATTAGAGAATTTTTTAATTTTTTTTAACAATCAAATTTGTTCTAAAAAATTATTTTTAAAAAATTGCATTTTTTATTTTTTAAAATTTCTACATGTCAATTTTATCAAATATCTGCTAAATTAATTTTCATAAAAATTTTTAAAGCATTTTTTATTGTAATTAATTGGGTAAAAAAAAATTGTTTGGCATCAAGAAGAATAATTTATTCTGATTCAAGATTCCTGAAGAATATTGATACCATAAATGATTCCATGTGCTTTGTATTATTATTTTGTCTCACGAGGTTGGAGGCGCCTCACATGGTGGTATTCCCTTGAATGTATTACTGGATGATCATGTTGATTATGCAGCTGTATGTGTATGTAAGCACACATATAATAAGTACGTAAGGTACGCTAACCTGTACTGTTAGTTTTAAATGTAATATGTGTAGTTATGTTACTCACTGAGAGCGTGTGTGTCTGTAGGTGATTTTTTAGCAAATGGATAGCATAAGGCAAGCAAAGGCACATCTACATGCAACCTGGAGCCCGGAGGAGAGTTTCATTCAAGGAGCCGAGTTATTTGCCGGTCTCTTCACCCCGCCGTAGCACTTTCATGCATTCTCTTGACTGGGCAGTCTCGTCGTCATCACCACTGCACGTTCTGCGTGTAGAGTAGTACATTCATGATTGTTCTACAGCCGGATACTCGACAATCAACCGAGACAAGTTTAAAAAACTCTTGGGCTATAAGTAGAAAATGGTATATTTATCTCCGGGATATTTATGCAATCTTGCATATGTATACACTTACCTATTTCCTGGTTTTATTTTTATTATTTCATTTAATAAACTCATCATTTTTACAGCGGATTAATTTTACAGATTTGTCTACCGCTTTATTATTTACTTGAAGCGATTTAATAGACTGATTTTTATTAAAATTCCTCCAATTTATTGTTAGTCTTAATCTATATTATTAAGAGAATAAGAAAAATTTTGTGTCCAGGCTGCATTCGAAAATGATCTATCTTTAGATACATAATTAAGAAATCACCCCGTATCTCGTGAACTATTGACATTTTTAAAGATATAAGCTCATCCCGATGTTACACTCATCAAGACCTTTCATTTGAGTACCCACATCAATTTTTCATATATTTTATATATTTATGTATATTATATATATGTATATATGAAAAATATATAAAAAATGCATGTGGGTACATAAATGAAAGGTCTTGATAAGTGTAACATCGGGATAGGCTTATAATTTTAAAAATATCAATAATTAAGAAATGACCTTGTATCTTGTGAACTTTTGACATTTTTAAAGATATAAGCTCATCCTGATGTTACACTCATCAAGACCTTTCATTTGAGTACCCACATCAATTTTTCATATATTTTATACATTTACGTATATTATATATATATATATATATATATATATATGAAAAATATATGAAAAGTGCATCTGGGTACTCAAATGAAAGGTATTGATGAGTGTAACATCGGTATGAGCTTATATCTTTAAAATATATATTATATATATATATGTGTATATGAAAAATATATGAAAAATTGATGTGGGTACTCAAATGAAAGGTCTTGATGAGTGTAACATCGGGATGAGCTTATATCTTTAAAAACGTCAATATTTAAAAAAGTACAATGTAATTTAACAAAAGTAATTATTTAATAAAGCAAAATTGATTTATTTATAGTTCACAAGTCACGGCAGTCACATAGTGACTGCAAGGTTGCTAGTAAGAAATTAATTTATTCAAAATTTAATTTCTTAGCTGAAGAAATAAAAATTTTTTTGATTTGGAAAAAAAAATTAACAATCTACAACTTGCGAATTTTTTCTCCCCAATCTGGAAAACTTTTTCAACAAAAAAGTTACTATAAAAATTAAAAAAATTGTTATTTCTTCTGCTAAAAATAAAATTTCCAATAAATTAATTACTTATCACAACAATGTCAGTACTTTTTTAAATAAATATTTTCTCTCTGTGTAATTGAAAAAATTTTTCAGGGAATTTCCAAGTTAATACAGTGAATCACATTCGGATGAATCATACAGTTCGGGATCCCGCGGGCAAGACGTAGGACGTGCGAAGTGAAAGTCGCACAGAATACCAATACACAGTATTATGTACGTACATACATACGTACAGATGTACAGAATGAAATACACTACACAGACTACACTACATAAATGATCGTAGCGGTCACTGACATCCAAGTTCTCAGCATAGCATCTCATTCTGCTTGATACTCTTTATCCCCGATAATATAACTCGTATAGTATATCTCTATGGACCCCCGTATATTTTTATTTATAAATTAATTTAAATCAAAATATTCTTCATACGCTATTTTGGTATTGAATTAAATAATCCAACATAAATAGCGTATGAAAAAATAATTTTTATATTATACATAAAACGATTACATTCTCTATTAGGATATACTTAAACTCAAGTACTAAGTTGGAATTGCAACGAAGATTGCGTTAAGGTATTGAGCGCTAAATTTCTTAGAAAGGAATTTGCAACGACTGGAATCCAATCTCATATATACATTAATATATTTTACAATGTGCCACATACATGCAAACACTGGAATAAAGTTGGTAAAATGCCTTGGTCTTGGTCTCCGGTCTCTTAAGAGTTAACTAGTGTTGTTACATTACGTAGCCATGGGTACAGCTCTCAAGTCTTGCGTCTTGCCATTCGTTTTTCACTGAACAACCTTCAAAGGCCACTCAGTGCTTCGATGAATGAAGTATAAGGAAAGTCATAGTGCTGTCGCGGCCGGATATATCTTTAAGGGGATTTCTTCATAAATTTATTTCATTTTTAATTACTTTTTCATATGTATTATTTCGTATCACGTCTAGACTTTAGATTTTTGTCATTTTTTATCAAAATATAAAAAAATTTATTCATTTTAAGGGTTTTTTTTATTGATAGTTTAGTTAATTTTTAGAAACCATATGTTAGCGGAGAATTATTTTTCTTTCTACAATATTTTTCTTCATTTTCAAAGATTTAAAAAAAATGAATTTTATTTTCTAGTTATTAAAAATGATAAAAATAATTTTTTGACATTATGAATTTAAAAATTAATGGACAGTTTAAATAAATTTAATAAACATTTTAAGTAAAATTTTTAAAAGTCTAGAATTTTTTTAAGACTTTTAAATGTTTATTTTAAGATATAAGAAAATTTTTTATTTAAGCTTCTTAACTTTCACAGCTAAAAGTTATTATTACTAACAACCTTGCAGTCACTATGTGACTGCCGTGAGTTGTTAACCATAAATAAATAAAATTTTGCTTTATTAAATAATGACTTTTGTTAAATTGCACTGTACTTTATTAAATATCGACGTTTTTGAAGATATAAGCTCACCCTGACGTTACACTCATCAAGAGCTTTCATTTGAGTACTCACATGCATTTTTGATATGTTTTTCATATATACATATATATAATATATATTTTAAAGATATAAGCTCATCTCGATGTTACACTCATCAAGAGCTTTCATTTGAGTACCCACATGCATTTTTGATATATTTTTCATATATACATATATTTTATATATAAATATATAAAATATATGAAAAATTGATGTGGGTACTCAAATAAAAGGTCTCGATGAATATAACATCAGGATGAGCGTATATCTTTAAAAATGTCAATGGTTCACGAGATACAAGGTCATTTCTTAATTATTAACATTTTTTAAGATATAAACTCATCCTGATGTTACACTTATCGAGAGCTTTCAGTTAAGTACCCACATGGCATTTTTTATATATTTTATATATATGGTATTTGTAAAATATATAAATATATAAAATATATGAAAAATTGATGTGGGTACTCAAATAAAAGGTCTCGATGAATATAACATCAGGATGAGCGTATATCTTTAAAAATGTCAATAGTTCACGAGATACAAGGTCATTTCTTAATTATTAACATTTTTTAAGATATAAACTCATCCTGATGTTACACTTATCGAGAGCTTTCAGTTAAGTACCCACATGGCATTTTTTATATATTTTATATATATGGTATTTGTAAAATATATAAATATATAAAATATATGAAAAATTGATGTGGGTACTCATATAAAAGGTCTCGATGAGTGTAACATCGGGATGAGCTTATATCTTTAAAAATGTCAATAGTTCACGAGTTACAAGGTAATTTCTTAATTATGTATCTAGAGATATTCACAAAATTTTTCTTTTTCTCTTAAAAATATAGATTTTCAATAAAACAAAATAATTCAGTAAATAAATTAAAGAAGAAACTTTTTACTTTTTGATTTTAGAACCTGAAAAAATTACTTGAAAAAAAAAATTTGAACCAAGTAATTTAATTTGAAGAACTTGATCTTGATTTGAGTAGAAAAATTCTTAAACTAAAAATTTGTCTTGGTTTAAATAAATTAAAAATTTTTTTTCTATTTATTCTTCAACAGTAAAAAAATTTCCTCTGTACCTTAAATGTCATTTAATATTTATTCCAAGCTAATAAAATTCTAATTATCAGTACGCTTATAATATAAATAAATTTTTTCATAAATAGCATAAAAATAGAATGATACAAAGCATAAAATAAAAATATTGCGAAATTAAATGACAGTATGTGATATTTAACATTGTCACTTATTAAATACCCGGCGCCCTTTCATTAACGAATAGAACGAGAAATACCTTATAACCGTGTGTATTTGCGCAAGACGTATGTACGATTATTAGAATGTCGTGTACCGGACATGAACAAATTGACAATATGAGTCACGTGTAAATGACATATAATTGGGTCATTATCCCACTGTCAAGCGTTGATACTGCAAATTTACCAACCAAGTGGCAATGTGTGTATACATATACATATCCGTACATACCTATTATAAAGAATAACACGCAACTCTAGTAAAGTTTTATTGCTCCACTTATTGTTCCTTCAATTTTTGACCAATCATCTTGGATCATTATTAAGTCATCCTGTCAATTTAATCATTTTAAAAAAATAATTACATTTAACATTTCACGGAACGTATTACGATCATCAATACTAAAATAATTTTCAATTATTCAAATTTAAATTTTATTTTAATAAAATAAATTATTGACGTGAGAGAAATTAACGAGTACAATATTTAAATTTTAATATGTTATACTGGCTCTTATATCTGGGCAGCTTTTCTTACTATGCTATACTATATATCATTGATGGTCCTATGGAACACATCAATAGGATGATTGCCCTGTCAACCATCAGTCACTAAAGTGAATAAAGTCCTTTATAATAATTTAACTCAAGCAAAGTGCAGGGTTTTAATATTTCAAATTTTTTAATCCGCATTATTTTATTTTATTATTTATATAAATCTTGTTAGTTACCAAAAGTGGCTTTTAATTTATTTTACCTGATTAAATAATTTAGATTTATATTATATTAGGAATTAACATATAAATAAATATGAGAAGGTCGTCTGTCTTCTTTACTAGTTATGCAAATTATTGTTATGATTATCTAATACTTTAGCTGAGTACTATTTGTTAAACACGTGTGATCTGTGATATATGTAATATATGACATGTGTATGTACAAATATGTATATATAAGTGTTAATATCATTGGTAATATTAAGATCCATCGTGTTGAGTGAGTTACTACAGTTAATACTGTTCTCTTCAACACACCGGGCATTTAATTTTATTTTAGATAATATTAACTGTAAGAGATGGTACGTGACAATCATACGAAGGTTGTCACTTTACTTTTCATCTACTCTTATATTTACCTTGTAAATTATCATTGTCACGTTGTTATTAGTTTCGTTTATTTTATTCATATTAATATTTACTTTTATTAGTTAATTATTTACTAGCAAACTTGCAGTCACTGTGAACTATAAAAAATTAAATTTTGCATTATTAAATAATGAATTTTATTAAATTGCACTGTACTTTCTTAAATATTGATGTTTTTTAAAATATAAACCCATTCTGATGTTATACTCATCAAGAGCTTTCATTTGAGTACCCACATGTATTTTTGATATATTTTTCATATATACATATATATAATATATATTTTAAAGATATAAGCTCATCTCGATGTTATACTCATCAAGAGCTTTCATTTGAGTACCCACATGCATTTTTGATATATTTTTCATATATACATATATATAATATATATTTTTAAGATATAAGCTCATTCCGATGTTATACACATCAAGAGCTTTCATTTGAGTACCCACATGCATTTTTGATATATTTTTCATATATACATATATTTAATATATATAAATATATAAAATATATATATTTTAAAGATATAAGCTCATCTCGATGTTATACTCATCAAGAGCTTTCATTTGAGTACCCACATGCATTTTTGATATATTTTTCATATATACATATATTTAATATATATAAATATATAAAATATATGAAAAATTGATGTGGGTACTCAAATGAAAGGCCTCGATGAGTGTAATGTCGTGATAAGTTTATATCTTTAAAAATGTCAATATTTTATGAGATATAAGGTAATTTCTTAATTATGTATCTATAGAGATAGAGCATATGGATTATGCATATTTACACTTTAAAGGTGAATTCATTTTTTTGAAGAAATTTATTTATTGCTTATTACTTCAGACTTGATTAATTAATTAATTAATAATAATAATAATAATAATTTATTATTAATTAAAATTGAAAAAAAAAATCTATACTAAATTTTTATATCAGCAATAAATTAATTATTGTAACATATTAATTAAATTATTTGTAATATAAAATTACTAATAATTAAATAAACACCCTACACTTTAAAAGTGTAATAATATATATAATAAATTATAAATTAATCAATTGATTCACGTCTGAGGTATACATAAAAAAAGTATTTTATCAAAAAATACAATTGGAAATGAAATAAAAAAAAAAAGAATAAGAGTCATAAAATAATAAAGGCACTATAAAAAATAATAAGATAAGAAATGAAAGGAATAAAAAAAATTTGGTTGACTGAATAAACGATTGAACAGAAGCAAAAAAGAGTTTAAGGGGGAAGTGACAAAGAAGACTATATGTATTAATGATAAGACGGATTGTAAATAGAAAGAGCAAGAAGATATACATGTGGGTGCCCAATTAACTTTTTTAACAATAATAATATTAGGGGCCCAATACAAAATACAACTGACGTCCCTGAGGTAAAGCAATAAAGCTTTACTCGCGGTACTCAGATCAGATCAGATGAGATTGACAGACGACAGACGTACTCACCGCGAAGTGACCCCTTCTCATATTATTCATCCAATACTAGCAAGTTATTTAGCTTAATACTCTTATCCATCGTGTGCTTCGAGGCGGGTACGGGTCGTCAGCTCTTTGCTTATATTATTCCCCATACAAGATATAATACGCCAGGACGTTTAATTGTAAAAACCAATTTGTTGTTTGTTAAATTTAAAAAGTTATTTTTATCGCGTGTGCAATTCGTGATATGAGTGAACTTTTTAATTACTTTCTTATTTACATAAACTTTCAACATTTTATTATGAAAAGGTAAACTCATAATTAATTAATTAAATTATTTTTTTGCTTTAAATTAATTATATAATAATTTATGCAGTGAATCAATAACGCAATCGCTCACTAATTAAAATTACATAAATTTAGTGGTATTAATCATTCATAACTCGTGTTATTAATTAGTTAAGAAAAAAATCCGAGCGCTCGAATTTTTTTGGTGATAAATAATTCATATAAAATCTCAACAAAAGTTAACCACAATTGCATCAGATTAATCCATATTTATTTATTTAAAAAATAAACTCGATACAACGTGATTACTTCCTTGATAAAATAATAATAAAAAAATATATGCATCATTAATTTTTTATCTTCATTCATCTTTTTAATAATTGACGCACGTGTAATATTATTAACGTTATTATCAACCGTATGCACAACTTCCGCATCGATGATTAACATAGTCAATAATTTCTATTCAGAAAAATATACCACGTTTTTAATTATTTAGATCAATTAAATTACAAATATCAATGGTTGGATTTGTAATTGATTAATTTTTTAATATGGTAATTTTAATCATCAATTTATACTCTCAATTTTTTAATAAAAGGTAGATTACCGATAAAAAGTGTGGCTTACTTTTTAAAATATTTTAATAATAGAAAAATAACAGATTTTGTTTATTTAATTAATCCAAAATTTACCTTTTATTAAAAAATTGATGATTAAAATTTATATATTAAAAAATTTATCAATTACAAATACAACCGTCGATATTTGATTTAATTAATGGTAATTGGAAAAAATAGACCTGGAAAAAATATTAAAGTTATGAAAAATTCATATTATTTCATTAAAATGATTATAAAATAAAAATTATAATAATAATTGTATCATACCTACAATTTAGCAGAAAAACAAGCACCCCAAAAATGATCGCTCCATTTTTTGTTACAAAAAAAAAAATATCATTACTATTATTATTATTATTATTATTTTTAATGAAATAATATAAAAAATTTTCATAACTTCAAAATTATTTCGAGTCTATTTTTTCCGGGATTCTTTTTTCTCACAAAAAAATGAATTTTTCATTAGATATTTATTTAGATATTTTATAAGAATAATTTTTAATATTAATTTAATAATATAGATAATATAATTGTATTGAGATTGTTCATCAGTAATCACGGTCGTTTATTGTAAAGTAAATGAAATTATTGTGTCTATTAATTACATCAATAAATAATGTTAGTATAACAAACTTGAACAATGACGAATATTTAAATCTCTTGCCGGAACGTCGTCGTGGCAATGGCTATCATATGTAATTAACATTTATCTAATATAATACACTGCAAATAATAGTTTTCTCACTGCGTAATAATCAATTTCCTTTTAACACGTGCCTTATCATGATGATTTAAGAGAACAATACTCTACATCATGTAGAAATACCTAGTATTTAATATAATATATTATATACATTATTATTATTTTTTTTTTAATGAATAACTTAACTTGTTTACGATATAAGAGAAGTTATAATAGTAATCGTATGATTTATAAAAACAAAAAGTAAATCTATTTATTGAAACATGACACTTTTGTGTGTAAACTACCACTGTATTGTGTACGTTATATTATAGTACACATTCCACAACTCATTCATGGTTTTATGAATTACGTTACTCATCAAATTTAACTCAAATGTTTATTTTCTCTTGATATCATTCAATACTCCACTTGATTGGAGATTTTAATGAAATTCTATATCCATCTCACTCTAAGCTATTAAGTTCTGCTAGCTTCAGAATCACTAAATACAACAGGGGCAAAATGGACCATAATAAATAAGAAATTACCTTGTATCTCGTGAATTATTGACATTTTTAAAGATATAAGCTCACCCCGACATTACATACATCGAGAGCTTTCATTTGAGTACCCACATCAATTTTTAATATATTTTATATATTTATATATATTATATATATGTATGTATGAAAAATATATCAAAAATACATGTGGGTACTCAAATGAAAGCTCTTGATTAGTGTAACATCAGGATGAGCTTATATTTTTAAAAATATCAATAATTGAGAAATTACTTCGTATCTTGTGAACTATTGACATTTTTAGAGATATAAGCTCATTCTGACATTACACTTATCGAGACCTTTCATTTGAGTACCCACATCAATTTTTCATATATTTATATATTTTATATATATGTATATATGAAAAATATATCAAAAATACATGTGGGTACTCAAATGAAAGCTCTTGATGAGTGTAACATCAGGATGAGCTTATATTTTTAAAAATATCAATAATTAAGAAATTACTTCGTATCTTGTGAACTATTGACATTTTTAGAAATATAAGCTCATCCTGACATTACACTTATCGAGACCTTTCATTTGAGTACCCACATCAATTTTTTATATATTTTATATATTTATATATATGTATATATGAAAAATATATGAAAATGCATGTGGGTACTCAAATGAAAGCTCTTGATGAATGTAACATCGGGATGAGCTTATATCTTTAAAAACGTCAATAGTTAGGAAAGTACAGCGCAATTTCACAAAATTCATTATTTAATAAAGCAAATGATCATTATTATCAATTGCATTTAAAATAAAAAAAAATCTATCTAATAATTAGATTATAATTATAGTGCAATTAATTATACAAAAAAATTGAATCTTAATTCATAATTTAGAAATAAATATTTATATTTATATGATAGCAATACCTAGTATTGGTGCAATAAGTATGTAAATAGAAAGAGGAGAAAACAATGTGATATTTAATTGACGATGATGAACTGAATTGGTATAGATGAGCACGAGCGAGGTACTCTCTGTTTTATTTAATATGCAATGTGGATTTTTATTTTAAATGGTCGCGCAAGCCGATCATTCAAAATTTTTTAAACTTTTTTATTTATAAAATAAATATTTAATTTTTTAAAAAAATTCGCCAATTCTTGGAATTAGATTCCAAAAATATTTTTACTGACAGCTGTCTTAAAATCGGTGAAGGTAAAAATTAATCAATCGTTGAAAAATTTTATTTTAAGAAGGTTCTGACTAAAACATATTTTTATAATTTTGCAAAATAAATTTAAACATTTGTAAAATTTATTTATTTATAAAATAATTAAATTAATCTCTAAAGATTTTTTTAATTATTGATAACAAAAATAATATATGACTTTAAAAGTGAAAAATTAAAATATCATACTGAAATAATTAAAAAATTTTATTTTCATAAATTACTTCAAGTGTGGCTAGAATTGGACTGATGTCAAGAATTCCACCGCTTTTTTTATTTTTTAAGATCACGGATTAATTTTCACACAACAGTCATCCTATTTTTAGTCAAAAAAACCAATTTTATCAAATGAATAATCTAGAGACAAAATTTTAATAATATAAATGATCATAATGAATAATTATGAGTAAACAAAAAAATAAGATCGTTATTTTTAAGAACATGTAGGACAGATAATATTTAAATTTTGGACAATTGTCCAAAAATACTATATAGTATTTTTAAAATACTGAGACACGCTTTTTGACCAAGTAATTTTTGAACAAAAAATCATTAAACTTGGCAGGAGTATGTTAATAATAGTCCTTCGTAAATTGATTCTTCTATTTTTAAATTTAATCATTGAAAAAAAATAACAAAATGATAAATAAGTAGGTAGAATTCGCACGTAAAACTGTCTTATCTCCGGGCCCATCATATATTCAAGTAAATAAGCTTTACTATAAAGAAATTACTCATAAACTTACAACCAATATAATCTTTAAGATTGATTGAATTTTTTGGTTAATCTTTACTTTAGTTTATATTACTTATAAGAGAGAATTATTAAAATGCAACTAGGTTTGAATAGAAAACGAATTATCAACAAAAAATTTCATTTACTACAGTAAATAAACTATCGTTTAATTTTTTTGAACAGTGTTGGGAGTATTGACAGTCAGCCTGATAATCTTCAGTGCATTTTAAGGTAAAGTACCCAGTACATTGAACACTTGTAAAATGGGACCAGTAGTTGAACAGACTTTTCGAATTGTTATAATAAAAAATTCGTAAATTTATTATGAGTAATATGCGCATATTATAATTATTAAATGATACAGTAATTGATTTCTGTAAGTTTTTTCAATTATAAATCAAAACAATTATATTTTTATTAACTTGAAAATTGACATGTCGAGAATCGTCGATAGATGCTATTTTTTTCATGAAAAAGGTACTAAATCGTAAACCGAACAATCAGTCAAAAAAACGGTATATCATCATTTTAAGTAAAAAAAATTGTACCATCTAATGAAACAGTCTTTTCTGAATAACATATATTTTTTGCAAAGACATAAACTATAATTTTTATATTAAATTTTAGCGTTCAACTATACCTTCAAATTTTTAAAGTGGTACCCAGAACTTGAACAGGCTGAGGCCGTATAAATTTAGCAGCACTATAACCTCTAATAGGTTTATAGACTAGTGATCAGAATTGTGATTTGTATTAATTACTGCAATTTAAATAAGTTTTATGACTAATAATTAGTGTAATTAAAAATTATTGAACGTTTTGAATGGAGTTTTTTTGATTTATGATTGAAAATTTGCTTTGTCATTCATAAAAAATGTAATTAAAAAATTTAATAAAAATATTTATCATTTTTAAATGAACATATTAAATATTCACAGTATTATATTTAATATTATTCAATAATATTTTATATTTCTTTTGATATTTCAATAAAACGTTGAAAATTTTTGGTGCGCCTATTGCCATATATTTTATTAGTTCAACTACTGCTCCCAGAGTGTTCAACTACTGCGGCTTGTCAGAATTGATTGTTCAACTACTACTCCTTTCATAGTCTTTTTTAAAAACGTTGTCAAAATATAAATAACCAATTATCTTTGTTATTTTGCGCTTCAATCAATTTAAAATTGTTTACATTTTCATCAAAATCACTAATTTGAACTAATAATTACATCTTTTATATATTAAAAGTAGAGTCAAATATGTTTTACTTTGAAATCTGTTCAACTACTGGGTACTTTACCTTATGTGTTTCAAATAAACAATCCGATATATTGAATTGGCATTTGTTATCACTAGTCCAAACTGAATTACCGACAACAGACTGTATTACATGCTCTTAGCTCTTAAGGCTTAATTGAAGCGTAACAAATGCGTCGATTAATTTAGGTCATTGCACGGAGTTTTCGAGAACAACGATGTGAGAATTGTGTCAAACAACAACAAACTAATCATTTCATTAACTACAATTTACAACAATGTTCCAAACACACTTGTAACTTATATAAAACATATAATAATCAGTATAAATATTTTGGAGATAACTTTTAATTTTAAAAAAACAATAATTGTCTTTTGATAAATTAGTATCCATCCAGTTAACAAACTGTCAAAATACATTCCAAGTTATACAAACAAATGTGTTTTTCACGAGCGTTAATTAAATTGAAAAGTTATTTGCTTTATAATTTATAAATTTTTAATATATTATACACATTATGAATGTGAGGATAAAAATAATCTATTTTAATTTTGACTTTCCTCCGATCTTTACTTAAAAAATTATAAAAAGTCATCAATCTTAATCAAATTTTCCAAACAATTTTTAACGAGATATTCATTAAATCTCATAAAAAATATATTTATATTTTTGGAATGATCCATTTGTGTAAACAATAAATATTTTTCTAATAAAAAAACATATTTAAATCTTGAGCTAATTATTTTTAATAGATTTTTTAAATTCATTTTAATTTTTCTTTAAATAATAATTTAATTTTTTTACTTATAAAATATTTTACTGTTGAATTTTTTCCCAGAAAAAACCAGAAAAATCCTAAACTTTCCTTCTATCATTAAGTTAATTCAGTTTGTTGATGGATTAATAACAAAAACTAAATAATTTATCCAATTGAATCATACATTTACATAGCTTGATACGCATTTAATATTTCTCGAGGTCGAATATCTTTTCAAAACTTCATCTTATTAACTAAACTCTACAGATGAGATTATAAAATTTTTCTCTAGAATGTTTCATCGTGCAGAGAGCCAAGAAAAGTAAAAAAGTTACAAGAATTTTAGCCTTAACTTCTATTCTTCCGAATACATTAGGTGTCAAGCATAAAAAAAACGTCAATTATATCTTATCTACTCAACAAGTGCATATTAGTCATTTAGGGTTTTCTAGTTTCTATGTCTAGTTAGCGGTGGGGGTGAGTTTGACGTCTTGTTCTATGAATTTACGTCAGAGATTATCAATTTCATCTTCAAAGGCCCTAAAACTATGAATACCTGGCCAAAATATTCAAAATTTATCTTTTTTATACTAAACTTTAAAAAATTTCCGTCAAAAATGTCAAAAATACCAAAAACTCTGCGTCAAGATAATTAGGTTTGAGCTGGAAACAGTAAAAACGAGAAAGGTCTATTATGGTAACTTGAAAATAAAATTTTATGAAAGATTGGGACCTCAACACCAGATTTTTTTTATAAAATATAATATTTATTTGTATACGGAATGAATTATTTAATTTTTAGAATACACAGCCGCCTTTGGGAAAGAGCGAGCCTGGAAGAAGGTAGACGATCAAACCATAAAGCAAAGTCTTTGAAATAAATTGTTAGAGTAATAGAGACTAATAATAAGTTTCAGATAAAAAATTATTTTTAACAAATCTTTAAATTATTGTGTTCTTTTTCTTGTTTTTCAATAAACGGTTATAAAAATTCAAGACGATATAATAATTATTGATTAAGGTCAAGAAAAAATATTTTGGCGCAGTGTTCCCGAATCGTTGTACAATTTTTTAGTGAAATTTGAGTAAATCTCTTTTGATTTAATCGTTTAAGTGTAAAGGTTATGGAAAAAACGCCTTAGTACTGAGTTCCTGATCCTTCAGAAAATTTTATTTTAAAGTTATCAATTAACCTCTCTCGCTATGACTGTTTCCAGCTCAAACCTAATTAATTATTTTAAAGCAGAGTATCTGGTATTTTTTAGATTTTTTATAGGAAATTTTGGAAAAATAAATATTTTTGACACGCATTATAACGACATTATAACGTCATTATAATGCGCAAATTATTATAATGACATTATAATATTTTTCCACCTGGGTATTTTAAAATTATTAAATTTTGGTAATAAAAACTAAAATTTCAGCAAGAAAAAAATTTTTTTTTTTAATTCTTAAAAAATTAAAAATTCTTTCATTCTAAAATTTTGAAATTTTGGCAATAAAAAGTAAAATTTCAGCAAGAAAAAATGAGTTGTATAACTTATTAGTCAACCACAATTCATAACACAAAAAAAAAGTTTGCTTTAACAAAAAAAAAAAAATTATAAGGAAGATCAAAAATAGTTTTGGTACAAATAAATTATTTCGATAAAAAATAATTATTCTTAAATATTTTATTGAGCCAAGAAAATTTTATTCTTTCTTAAAAAATTGTTTTTTGTTTGCAAAAGTGATTTAATAAAATAAAATTAATAAAAATAAAGCTAATTAAATAATTATAATTATTATTATATTTTAAAATTAACTTCAAGTATTTTAAAGTTTTTTAAGTCCAAACACTCACCAATTATGTTGATAATCATCTTATAAAGGAATCCACGTCTACGTACTGCGTATCTCCACTCAATCCTTATAACTTATAACTTATAAATTGTCTCACACAATGAACAACAATTATAAATTCATCTATGACATTATTTATTCTTCTATGAATAATTAATCGATAACAGAGATTAAAAATTTATCTCTTTTTCTAATTCAAGAACAACCACATGAGTTTGTCACGTGTAATTAATACTTGTTAATTACCCACTCAAACATTGTTTATTATAATCTAATTACTTCAATAATTAATTCGAACAACATTTATTATTTATTATGTAAATGAATATTAAAAATAAAAATAAGTAATTTAATACTTTAATTATATCTTCAAATTTTATCGTGCGAAACTATCTGAATATTTTTTTTATTGTTTTAAAAATTGACTTAGCTTTTATTGCAATAAGTAATAATATTACTCATGGCCTATATTATTATAATCTCATAAAGGTAAAAACGAAAATAGAAATAAAAGTTCTTAATTACAATTAAATTTTTCTTTTAACATTTTTAAATATGTCTATGTGGATTATGTAGAGTGTCAAATTTTTTATTATTACACTCATATTCTCTTATGACTTGTGCTAATATTTACTTTTAAAATACACACATACGCTGTACATTCGGTACTTATTTTCAGTCTACAATTCGCTTTGCATCCAATTACGCAATGTTTAATTTTTAATTTACCTATCAAATTTTTAAATAATTTACGTGATTTTTTCAATCGTTTATTTTAAAAAGTTACTTTTTTAAAATGCTCTAATTATTCTTTTAAAATATTTAAAGTGTTTATTTTTCAAATTTTATTGATACGTCCCTCATAATACAAGGGAATTTAAATTATTAAATCAAGACTGATAAATTAAGTCGTGTGGTCAATAATTATTAATTTTTTTTTTTTTTTAAATGAACTAATATCAAAACATCTTACTTTAATATTAAGAAAAGTGACAACATACATTTCAATTGGAAATAATAACACTGGCGTTGAATTTTATTACCAAAAATTAGTAAACAACTTCAAAGGTAGTTATATATCTTTCATGCAGAGTCAAATATTTTTTTTTTGTCAAGTTCTTAACCAGCAAGTTCTAAAAAAAGCTATTTTATTTTAATCTATAATTTTTTTTAAATGCTTATAAAGTTACAGACACATTTAGTCAAAATATATGATCGTTATAAATAACATTGTGTTATAATGGTCAAATATGCACTTAAAAAATAATTGTTTTCTATTTAAAAAATACTCATTGAATAATTTACTTTGCAAACTTAATTTACAATGCATAATAAATTATATTGAGAGAATAAAATGAAATAAACTTAGAAAAAATAAAAAATGTCATCTCATTATTTTAAAAAAGTCTCTTAAATAATTTTTAAATGTTTTAATAATTTTTTGTTACAAAAAATTTCTGATCCTTTGACACTTCTTCTTCATATTGAAAAAAAATTATTAACACTGAAATTAGACAATTTTTTGTTTTTTTTTTTTTAATAAAAATTTAATTAGCCGACATTTGAGAATTTTTAGAATTTTTTTTTATTGAAAAAATTTTCATTTGTAAAAAACTTGAAGTGCAATTTTTAAAAAATATTTTTTTGTTCTAATTTTAATAAAAAAAAAATCAAAAAATTAAAAACGTCGGCCAACTTTATTATTATTTTTTTTTAAATAAACTAGTTTCAAAAAAATGTATTTATAATTTTTTAGATCTTTTAAAAAATGTAATTTATTTAACATTTTAAAACAAGATAATAATAATAAAGTTAGCCGACATTTTTGATTTTTTTATTTTGCTTAATTTATTAAATTATAACTGAAAAATATTTTTAAAAAATTGCATTGATAGTTTTTGAAGTTATTAACAAGTGAAAAAATTTTTTTAATTTTTTTGTAATAATTCTTGAATAAAAAAAATCATAAAAATTTTTAGATGTCGGCTAACTTTATTTTTATAACTGTCTAAAAGTTTTTTAAAGGGTTAAAAAATGTCTGAGATAATTATAATTAATTAAAAAAAAAAATTAATTATGAAGTGTTTTAAAAAAAAAGTTTGCTAACCTTAAAAAAAACTAACAATGAAATAAAATGAAGAGCAACAATAATTTTCGTGATTCCTTTTCATCTCAATCTACATTACATTAAAATGAGTTTAGTCAAGATTTTATTTGTTGTTATTATTATGAAGAGTGTGGTGTGAGATGAGTTAAGTGTGGAGACAAGTAAAGTAAAGACAGTGTCATTGAAAGGGAGAGTAAGATAGTTATCACTTATAAAACTATTTTTTTCCACACTTAATAGTGTAGATATTATTGTGTTTAGTTGCGCTGTCACTCTTCACATCACTGAGTTACATATATTACACATTACTGACATGTGTAACCGAGTATTACACTTTACACTTGTACAGTATGCTTAATGCGAGTATGAATAAGTGAATAAGTGAGTAAATAAGTAATATAACATTAGTGAGCGAGTAAGAGGAAGAAAGAAAATCATCTTTTGGGCTTTAGCTTTATTACTGATCATATAGATATTTTTATTTAAGTGGGGGTAAACTCACTATTCCTTCTTGTATATAAGCTTTCTGCTTTGTCTCACACTTTGGTTGTTACCACTCGGTAACATTTCCAGGCTTGGCCAACAGCACAAGGTATGATTTTCTTTATTTTATTTTATTTCTAAAAAAATTCTTATCTTTTTTGTCAATTAATTATTCCTTTAAAAATTATTATTACAATAGCTTAAATGACAATGACTTTTAATTTAGCTGTCACTTGACAATTTATGAAAATTAAGCAAGCCGACATTTTAAAGTTTTTAGAATTTTTTTTTTATTGAAAAAATTATTACAAAAAAATTAAAAAAAAAATCATTTGTAAAAAATTTTAAAAATTACACTTGTAATTTTTTTTAGTTATAATTTAATAAAAGAAAAAAACAAAAAATTAAAAACGTCGGCTAACTTTAGGATTATTGACAATTTTTTTAATTTTCTTTAACAAAAAAATTTGTTATAAAAAATTATTTTTAAAAAATTTCATTTTTAATTTATTAAAATTTCTACATTTTTTTAATAATTTTTTTTTGCTATAATTTATTGAAGAAAATTTTTAAAAATTGTGACAGCTAAATTTAATGTCATTAAATGACAATGAAAATTAAGTTAGCCGATATTTAAAAATTTTTACAATTTTTTTTTATTAAAAAAATTATTACAAAATAATTTAAAAAAAATTTCATTTGTTAAAAACTGAAAGTGCAATTTTTTGAAAATATTTTTTTGTTCTAATTTAATAATTAAAAAAAAATTAAAAACGTCGGTTAACTTTGTTATTATTAAATGACACTTAACTGACATTAGAAATTTTTTAATAATTTTATAACAATTAAATTATTATAAAAAAATTTAATTAAAAAATTTTACATGTAAAAATTACAAAAAAAAAATATTTGGAAATTTTTTAAAACATTTTTTTATTGTAATTTATTGTTTATAAAAATTAAAAAAATTTATGTCAATTATTATTATTACTATTTTAAATATGTTTAAAAATTTTTTTTAAACAAAAAAAATATTAACAAAGAAGAAATAGAAAAATTAAATAGAAGAAATTTTTTTTCTTCTTAAAAGTAATTTTTTAATTAAAAAAAAATTGTCTAGCCTTTTATTATGATTAAAAAAATTTTTTGACATCAAAAAATGTATATATTTTATTACAAAAAAAAAGATTTTATACTTTAGTTAATTGCACGTGTTCATTCGTCATCTTCAAGGTTAAATTAATGAATTTTTACAGTGAAATATTAATTTAAATGGTTTACTTGGATCATTAAAGCCATTGTTTAAAATAATTATTTTTAAATGTCAATTTAATTTCTCTACTGCGTTTCAATCTCTTCTCGTGTTTGCACAAGTTTTTTTTTTTCTATACATAATATAATACCGATAATATAAAGTACGCTTTAATAGAGATATTTGTTCTCTGATTTAGTTAAGATAAAAATTGTAAATTTATTCTTAATATTTATGATATTAGATATTTAAACTTAAAATAATAATGATAGGTATTTTTTGTTATTACGTGATTGTGTACAATTATAACAGTGATAATTTTTATGTGTCGGTTGTAAAAAAAGACTAGACGTCGTGCAGACATTTTAAATGTTTTTGGGTTTTATTTCGGATAGATATGAATGAATGTGAAAATTTTTAAAGAAGCTAAGATTATTTAAAAATAAATTTATTTCTTAGATTTATGTGAGACGGTTGTTTCAAACATGACCTTGGTTACTTGCAAACTTGAGAATATTTTTTTTAGACATGTGTAATCGGTCTTAAAATCTCCATGACGTCAATAAGTTAATGGTGACAAGTAGACGAAAATACACATTTTTTTTTTATTTTAAACTGACATTTTTTAAATTTATTTTATTAAATAATAATAACTAGCAGTCTTGCAGTCACTATGTGACTGCCGTGACATAAACTATAAATAAATAAAATTTTGCTTTATTAAATAATGGTTTTTGTTAAATTGCACTGTACTTTTTTAAATCTTGACGTTTTTTTAAAATATAAGCTCATCCTAACGTTACGCTCATCAAGAGCTTTCATTTGAGTACCCACATGCATTTTTGATATATTTTTCATATATACATATATATAATATATATTTTAAAGATATAAGCTCATTCCGATGATACACTCATCAAGAGCTTTTATTTGAGTACCCACATGCATTTTTGATATATTTTTCATATATACATATATGTAATATATATATAAATATATAAATATATGAAAAATTGATGTGGGTACTCAAATGAAAGGTCTCGATGAGTGAAACATCGAGATGAGCTTATATCTTTAAAAATGTCAATATCTCACAAGATACAAGGTCATTTCTTAATTATTGACATTTTTTAAGGAATAAACTCATTTCGATGTTACACTCATCGAGATCTTTCATTTAAGTACCCACTTGCATTTTTGATATATTTTTCATATATACATATATATAATATAAATAAAATATATGAAAAATTGATGTGGGTACTCAAATGAAAGCTCTTGATGAGTGTAACATCAGGATGAGCTTATATCTTTAAAAATGTCAATAGTTCACGAGATACAAGGTCATTCCTTAATTATGTATTTAAAGATTAAGCATTTTCGAATGCAGCCTAAGTACTTATCATAACAAATTGTCTATTGAAGAGAATTATATGAAATCTTGAAAAGACTCAACTCTAGGTCAAGACTTTTCCAACGATACCAAATTTAAACATATAAACCCATTCTATCATATAAATACACTGGCTATAAAATTTTTCTGATTCTTTTAATAATATAAATAATAATAATAATGAATTGCTAAAAAGTCATAATTTAATAAAGTAATTAAATGTGTAGGTATATTTGAATATTATTTTTAAGAAGAAGAATCATAAATAAAATTAATAACGTAAGATAGAGATTTAAAGTTAAATTTAGAAAACAAAATAATATAATAAATTATATGAGGGACTTCTGGATATTAAATATTTGAATGTGTATTACTTGTGTCTGTTGCTACTATTCAATACGTCATTTGAAACCTTGCAAACCCATATGACAGCTATATCTTCCTGTCATTAAATATTAAATACCGTAAGATACTTAAAGTTTAAAAAATAATTAATTATCTGTTTTAGATTCGTGATAACTTGTTTTTATATCACTAACAGTTATTAACATATATGTACTGACTTTTTGTTACCAGTTAAATACATATTAATAGTTACGCGCATTAAATTAAAGAGAACGTTTATGATAACGATTCACTTCTGATGATGATGATGATGATGATTCATTCTATTTTATAATGAAAATAAAATTTTATTCCATTTGTATCAATCCCAAGACTAAGTGTCTGTTATTATAATGGTTGTTTAGTTTATTTGTAATTAGTTTTTTTTCTTCTTGTTCTAGTTTAGTATTTTTTAATCAATGATGTACGTGATTACAATCTAATTAGAAAAAATCAATTTATTCACGTATTTTCTATAATTTAATTTAATTTTTTATTTTTTATTTCTATTCTTTATCAAAAATAATTAGTTTGTTAGAAAAATTTTTCTTATATTATTTAATGTACATAACTTTTGATGCTCGAATTGTTTTAAACTCTAAAATTATTTATTCAGACGTGAATAAATATTGACAGTTTAATTATAAATTCTGTTTCACAGATAAACTTAATATTATAATTATATTAATTGTATGCTTAATTTCACAATATTATTTCAATTAGTTTTAAATTAAGATACTAAAGCAAAATTTTTGTCTAGTATCACGTAAATAAAATTTACAAAAAAATTTTATTATTTTATCCAATTAAGATCCATGCGCATAATCTAATTAAATGTGTCTCAGATTTTATAAATAAACATGAACTAAAAATTTTTAATTAAAACAATTTTTAATTAATTTATTTTAAAATAATTTTTAGAAATTTTATATTTTTTAACTAATAAAATTCTTATTAATTAAAAAAATAATTTTTTTATAAAAACAGAAGATAAAAATTTACAAAATTAATTTTATACTAAGAAGTTAATCATAAAAAAAAATATAAAAATTGTTAAAATGAAAAATAGTTCTTAGAATCAATAAAATAAAATTTTTCCACGTAATTTGTCTTCTCAGTACACGATCTAATCAATAATGCGATCTTAAAAAAAATTTTCCACAATGCAATAAAAAAATTTAACAGTCTTAAATAAAAAAATGACAGTATCTTAAAAATAAATACTTAATTAAATGATAAAAAATGTTTATTATTTACAATTACAAACCGGAAGTGAACAGTCGCAGGGTCACAAGATCTGACTGCAATTTTTTACACCGAAAGTATACTGATAACTTAAAACAATCTCAAAATAAGATCACATAAATATCCTGAGTAACGAGTATGAATTAAATCTTTATAATTACTTTATTTTCATCCACTATCAATGTAAAGTAATTGTTTTGAAACCCAATCTTTGTTTGCAATATTTTAAAATAAATAAAAGCAACTTTGTTTAGTTTCCTTATTCTTAATTGTATTTAATATTTTTTTTCTGACGAATCCATATTTATCAGTATGAGCAAACTTATAGCTTGTAATAACATGTAAAAAATGTATTAATAATGTAACATGAATGGATGTAGCTAGTGGGAGGCCGCAGGTAGTTTTTTTAGCTTATACAATTCAGTAGTCACTTGATCTCTACTTCTCGCACTGTCTTTTACGGGTCAAACTGCAAATGTCCGGTATTACCAGATCTAGTTCAACTTTTAACGCCGTGTAATTTTTTCCTATAATTAAAAAAAAAAAAACCAAAATTAATTATTTCAATCCTACTAAAGTAAATTTTATATGTAAAATGATTTTATTTCATAAAAGTCATTATTCTTAAAATTAAAAGCATAAAAATTAATCAAAAGTGGATTTTTATAGTGATTGTAGTGAATTTTACTAGTGATTTATTTCAATGGTTCTTAAATATTTAATTGTAAGTGTAAGAAAAAAAAATTTTTTTTTTTTTAATTTTTCTTACATTTTCTTCCACTAAAAAATATTTTAACATGCTATTTCTTCTTATCTTATTGCATAAAATATATCAAGAGTTTCATCGTGACTTTAAATAAAAAAGTGATAAATTTATCTTCACGTTAAGCAAAAATTACTTTTAAATATTTACATAGAATATTTTAAGATGTTTTTAAAACGAAAAAATATTTTAAATTCTTCATTTTTATTTAATCAAATTTTTTGATAAATTTTTTAAAAACATAAATTTAAAATTTGAAAATCAAACTAACCTTTTGGAATGAATTTTTTTAATTCTCTGTTGAAATTCAGCAGGTCAAGGTAAAATTTATATGTATCATTTTAGATTTACGTCCTTGATTTTGATTTTTCACAGCGTAAATCTTTTTAGCCTCGGATTGTCAGTCATCCTGACAATAATAACTAATCTTTTAATAGTAATTCAATTTTTTAAAAAATCTCTTTAACAACACAATAAATTACAATAAAAATTATTATAATTATACTAATACAAATATTGATAAATGAAAAAAACAAGAAGACCATAAATTAAAAATAAAAAAGTGTACTTGAAACAGAGAAGTGTCAGAGTGATTAATTTACGCATCAGGTATCAGTTAAAACGCGAGAAACAAGATATTTTGCTTCTGATTATAAATAAGAATAGTTATTATTTATTTGTTTTTTTCAGTCTCACTTGTTTACATTGTCTTGATCGTGAATTCATTTATGGTCACTTTAATTATTTCGTCCTTGTGTGGTTATAAGATTTTGTATTACCAGTGCTAATTACGGAATCGAAACTTCAACATCTTTACAGATAAAACAATTATTTATTAGTTTAAATTTCTTCAAAATTTTCAATTAATTTTTAATAATTAATCACGCAATTAGTACAAGTTACGCTTTTGTAAAATTGTGTTATTTCTTCCCTCTGTTGAAGAACAATTCAATGAATTACTGATCCATTAAATTGATAAAAGATAATTTCTATATTGTGTTATACAAAATATGATTATGTATAATGTTACATTGAAAATATTGTAAGGATTTTTGTTGAAATACTCTGTTTCCGTTCGTGATGACCTTTTTGTATCCGCTTTTCTAAAAATTGTTATACTTTATTACTCAATATTAATTTTTAGCGACAATTTAGATTAAAAATTATTTATGTTTTTAGTTTTAATGATTTTTAATTAATTATTCAATTTTAAAGTCTCCTTTTTAATCAAATTTTTATAATTTTAGTTTAAATATTATTATTTTTAATTAAAATTTCAAAAATAAACCTCTTTAGATTTATTTACAGTCCGAAAAATATAAATATTATAAACAGTAAAGTCAATTTGGATTTTACAATTATTCATAAAACATTCTTTCACTCTTCAAAAATAAAAACAATAAATAATTTATTAATAGTTGATTCATTTATTAAAATAAATATATTCTTCAGGTCAATGAAATTTATCATACTAAAGATTATTCTATTAATTAAAAAAAAAAATACTGTGACATAAATTTATTTCAGTATAAAAATATTTATTTAAATGTCTGAATAAATGTTTATGTACAGTAGTTATGGTATTTAAAAATAAGTTTATTTTTGTAAACAACTAATAATATTTTCTTCCACGACTGTAAATCTTTCTATGTGCTTACATATTATTAAAGCGTTAAAATGACTGATATTACTTAAAATTTCTTGTACACTGAGAAAAAAATTATTAATTTGTTGAAATTTTTACACAATTTTAAAAAAAGGTTTCTAGATTTGGGAAAAAAAAATTTCGGATGAAAATTTGCAAGTTATAAATCTAAAATTATTTTTTCCAAATCAAAAAAACTTAAAAAATCTAATTATAATAATAGGTTTATTTCTTCTCTTGTAATTACATTTTTAATAATATTTTTCAGGTACTGTGAAGCTGAAAAAATAATTACAATATTGAGTAAATAATTAATTAAAATAATCAAGGATATCTTTTATTAAAAAAAAAAAATATTTAGAACGATTGAACCCATGCAAAATGTATACCTATATATTTGTCAAGTTGAATATTTTTTAATCACTTTGAGTCATTTCGAATCGTTACAAATCTCTTTTTCTAATTGGAGTTAATACTCAACAGATCGATAACAATGACAAGAAAATAAAAGCAAATGTTAAACCTAGGTTGAGTATCTCTCAACATGACCGTGTGGCCTAACGGATAAGGCGTCGGACTTCGGATCCGAAGATTGCAGGTTCGAGTCCTGTCACGGTCGACCCTTATTTTTTTTATTTCTCCATTTTCCAAAAAACAATTATCCTTTTTTATGAATTATTAAAAAACGCATAAAAAATAATAAGAACAATTAAAAATGAGTGTTATATAAATAAGTAATAATAAATAGTCTAGCAATAATTTTATTTTTACAGCGTAATATTAATAGCTAATTAAAATTATCTGAAAAAATAAAATAAAATAATTGTAAGATCAGACGCGCAACAATACGATAGTATTTAATATATTCAAACAATGTTAATTATTTACTCATTTATCTGTCAGAGAGATAAAAAAATATTTCCGTGCTACTTTGCATGGCTATTACAAATTACATAATTGCGAAAAAATTTTATTTTAAGAATAATTATTTTTAATTATAGAATTTAGATTATTTAAACGATGAACAAGTATCGTACATTATAAGTTATAAATGAGTTTTAAATAGTTTAGTGTAATTCAACAGATGCATCCGTACTAAATTGATCTTATTTAACCTTTGTGCATTCTTTTAGAGCAACCATTCGTTTTCTCAGTGTTTGTTCTACTCAGTAGAGTTTAGTTTAACTTTATACACTAAGATATTAACCTAAATGATAAAAAATTTATTATTTTATTGTTTTTCAGCTCGCGTGTGAACACAAAACCAAGTCCCGTCGTCGAGAAGCAGCAGAGCAGCGCAGAATCAGCAGGAAAATTTCGCCAAAATCACGATATTATTGAAGCTTTTTACACAATAATTGATTTGACCCGGCAAATTCATTGATTTCTGATTAATTCTCATAATCTTTTTTATTTTTTTTTTTTTTTTACGAAGCCCAGACTTACACAACCGCGCCGATATCGTAGAATGGTAGAAGGTGAACCACACTCAAAGCCCAATAATAGTAAGTTTACTTATTATTATAAAAAAAAAAAATTTATTAAAAACGGAGCTTTTTTTTATTACTAAATTTCTAATTTAATTATTGTAAAAAAATTTTAATTAGTAATTATAAACAAAATTTTAAAATTACTTTACATCAATTTTAATTTAAAGTTTTTAATAATTTTTAAGTATATCAATAATTTTAATAAATTTTTTTATTTTAGATTTTGATTAAAAAAAAAAAACAATTTATATAATAAAATTAATTCTATAATTAAAAAATAATTAATAATTTAATATTTTATCAGTAAAATCAAACCTGGTAATTTTTTTTATTTCAAGTATTAAATTTTATTTAAAAATTTTAAATATTTAATTTTCAGAGTGTGATGTAAAGGACAATCGTCTAAACGGCTGCGGTTCAAAAGACCTAGAACTTGCCGGTAATTATTAATAAATTAAAAATAAAATTACTAAAAAATTGTGACAATATAAAAAATTGTTTAACAGGTATTGGGTCAAAAGGTAAATCCTTAGACCCCGAAAAAGGATCATACATAAAAGCTGACTTCGAGAAAGCTATCGAACTAACCGGTGAGTATAATATTTTTAAATAAAAAACTATTTAAATAAACTACTGATAACCAAATAATTATTTATAGAGCATAAATATTAACTGGGTAGTTATGATTATTGATTACTAAAACTTCAGATAATAATTATGATAATTGTTGTTGTTTAAAAATAAAATAGAATATGGAAAGTTTCACTACTTTCTGCTGGCGGTGTGTGGGTTCGTCAGTACGAGCGAGGAGATGGACGTAATTTCTATGTCCTTTATCCTGCCGAGTGCACAATGTGACTTGAACTTGAGTACCGCGGCCAAGGGATGGCTCAGCTCAATCATATTCATTGGGATGATGGCAGGAGCTTATGCGTGGGGCTCGGTCGCGGATGCACTGGGCCGACGCAAAGTTCTTATCGTTATCTCATTTATGAACGCTTTATGCATCGTTGCCTCCAGTTTCAGCCAGTCCTATGAACTTTTTTTGTTCTTCCGTTTTCTAAACGGTGCTGCGTAAGTTGATTTATTATTATTATTACTCTAATGATAAAAGACATTTATCTTTTTTAAGGATAAGAAATAAAAAAAAAATTAATAAATTACTAGCAACCTTGGAGTCACTATGTGACTGCCGTGTTCTTGTGAACTATAAATAAATAAAATTTTGCTTTATTAAATAATGAATTTTGTTAAATTGCACTGTAATTTCTTAAATATTGACTTTTTTACAGATATAAGCTCATCTTGATGTTACACTTATCAAGAGCTTTCATTTGAGTACCCACATCAATTTTTCATATATTTTTCATATATACATATATAATATATATTTTAAAGATATAAGCTCATTCCGATGTTACACTCATCAAGAGCTTTCATTTGAGTACCCACTTGCACTTTTGATATATTTTTGTTATATACATATATATATATAATATATAAAATATATAAAAAATTGATGTGGGTACTCAAATGAAAGGTCTTGATAAGTGTAACATCAAGATGAGTTTATATCTTTAAAAGTGTCAGTAGTTTACAAGATACAAGGTCATTTCTTAATTATTGATATTTTTAAAGATATAAGCTCATCCTGATGTTACACTCATCAAGAGCTTTCATTTGAGCAGTCACATGAATTTTTGATATATTTTTCATATATACATATATATATATATATATATATATATATATATATATATATATATATATATATATATATATATATATATATATATAAAATATATGAAAAATTGATATGGGTACTCAAATGAAAGGTCTCGATGAGTGTAACGTCAATATGAGCTTATATCTTAAAAAATGTCAATAGTTCACAAAATACATAGTGATTTCTTAATTATTGATATTTTTAAAGATGTAAGCTCATTCCGATGTTACACTCATCGAGACCTTTCATTTGAGTACCCACATGCATTTTCAATATATTTATATGTATAAATATATAAAATATATGAAAAATTGATGTGGGTACTCAAATGAAAGGTCTTGATGAGTGTAATGTCATGGTGAGCTTATATCTTAAAAAATGTCAATAGTTCCCAAGATACAAGGTCATTTCTTAATTATGAAATACATTAATTTTTTTTAAAGATAAGAATTAAAAAAAAAATTAATAAATTAATAAGAAAAAAAAATATATGTTTACTCTATAAATATAACAATAACTAACTAAATAAATAAAATAAACAGTTTAGGTGGCAGTGGACCGGTCATCTGGTCATACTTTGCAGAATTCCAGCCAAAATCAAAGCGTGGTTCGATGCTGTCATTCATGGCAGCATTTTGGACCCTGGGAAATCTATTTGTCGCTGGACTAGCGTGGCTGATAATTCCACATGACATCGGTATAACAAGTACTTCATTCACATTCAACTCTTGGCGAATTTTCCTGCTGATCTGCGCTGCTCCGTCATTCATCGTGGCGGGACTATTGTTATTACTGCCGGAGTCACCAAAATATTTATTATCACGCGGTAGATACGACGAGGCACTCAATATATTCCGTAATATATACGCTATTAATACTGGAAAACCACGTGAAAGTTACACAGTTAAAGAGTTAATCCTCGACGACTTTGGCAACAGCAAAAATGTCGTTGAGCCGATTAAGAGTGCAGGAGGCACCATTGCTAGCGGTGGTAGTACCAAAGATAATAATAATAAGAAAAAAAATAAGTACAAGATTATGTTTGGTGATATTATGGATAATAGTAAACAATTGTTTGTATCACCGATACTGCGTTTTACAGTGATATCTATAATTATTAATTTTACATTTCACATTGGTTACTATGGTCTGATGATGTGGTTCCCGGAATTGTTTAACCGCTTTGATCTTTTCAATCAACGTAATCCTAATCAAAATACAGATATTTGTCAAGTTACGGAATTTTATATTAAAGTTAAGAATAATATTACTGAGCACGACCAACCGTGTGATAGCAAAATTGGAGAAGCTGTTTTTATTGAATCACTTATTACTGTTGCTTCGGCGATACCGGCTAATATTCTTGCTGTTCTTGGTATGGATCGTTTGGGCCGAAAGTTTTTCCTTGGTAAGATTTTTTGGTAATTATTTACAATTGCTGGGCCGTGATAATTTTTTTTTTATAGTTTATGCAATTTTTAAAAAAATATCAAACAAAGATAAAATAGAATTTTTATCTAAAAAAATAAAAGCCAATTTTTTCAAATTTTTTATTATAAATGCGTCGTCAAAACAAGCAGAATAAAAAAAAAAAAATTAAGAAATTTTAATTTTTTAATCCCGGAAAAAATTTTTAAGTTATAAAAAATTTATATAATTTTATTAAAATTATCATAAAATAAAAATAATAATATTATTATTATTATTATTGTTAATAATAATAATAATAATATTTTTTTTTGTAACAAAAAATGGAACAATAATCTGGGGATGTTTGTTTTTTAGAAAAATTGTGAGTTTGATATAATAATAATTATTATTATTATTATTGTTATTTTATAATAATTTTAATGAAATAATATGAATTTTTCATAACTTTAAAATTTTTTCCATTATCATTTTCATATTGAAAATTTTCTATAAAACTAATTAAATATTACTTTATAATTGCAGTTTTTAGTACACTGTCGTCAGGTGCTTGCTCTGTTGGATTATATTTTGTTTACAACAAAGTACATAACGTAATAGTATCAGCATTCTTCAGCGGTGTAATAAGTTGTGGTAACGCGGCGCTAGACTGTCTTATCACCGAAGTATTTCCTACAAATTTACGTGCCACTGGTATCGCTATTTCGATGGTAGCGGCTCGACTTGGTGGTATTATTGGTAATATCGTCATAGCTCAGTTGCTAGACATGTATTGTCCTGCGCCTACATTTATTGTGGCTGCTCTTCTTATTGGTAATTGCATATATTTTATTTATTATTGAAAATTAAGTAATTTACTAGCAACCTTGCGCTGTATAATGATTTTCATTAAATTGCACTGTACTTTCTTAAATATTGAAGTTTTTAAAGATATAAGTTCATCCTGATGTTACACTCATCAAGAGCTTTCATTTGAGTACCCACATGCATTTTTTATATATTTTCCATATATACATATATATAAATATATAAAATATATGAAAAATTGATGTGGGTACTCAAATGAAAGCTCTTGATGAGTGTAACATCAAGATGAGCTAATATTTTAAAAATTGTCAATAATTCACCAGATACAAGGTCATTTCTTAATTATTGATATTTTTAAAGATATAAGCTCATCTTGATGCTAAACTCATCAAGAGCTTTCGTTTGAGTACCCACATGCATTTTTGATTTATTTTTCATATATAAATATATATAATATATATAAATATATAAAATATATGAAAAATTGATGTGGGTACTCAAATGAAAGGTCTTGATGATTGTAACATCAAGATGAGCTTATATCTTTAAAAATGTCAATATTTCACACGATAAAACTATAAATAAACATGAATTTTTTTTTTTTTTTTCAGGAGGAGGATTACTATCACTATTTTTACCCAACACAACTCGTGAACCACTTTCCTGACACCGGCAAAATAAAAAGTCAACATTTAAATATTCCATGTATAGTTCACACTCTGCATTTGTGAAATAAGAGCATTTCTAAACGTAGAAAAAGTAACAATAACAATAATGGAGATAAGAATCACGTGTAGCTAAAATTCATCAAACAGGGTAGAGATTAACGTAGTCTAGATATATATATTCTTCAATAAAAAAATAATTGTATGTTATAAGACTAACTGAGTGTCACAAGCGTGATCTGAATGGCTGATTATTACTCAAAATGTTTAGTATTGAATGTGTGAGAAAATCAAATAATAATAATCATTTGTATAATTAAAATGATGTTACAAATTCATCGATATTTAATAGTATAGTTAGATCTATAGAAACGCTCAATTGACTTTTTCTATTATATATATATATATATATTAAAAGAAAAAACACCTCGAACCGTATCTCCAATATTTTTGTATTAATTTTTCTTGCATTATTCATTCAATTTATTTTATTACTATACATTTTAATTTACTATGTAATAACTTTTTATTTAGAGACCGCAATTTTATTTTATTTTAGATATTATCATTTGTGATAAATCACAAATTCATTTTTTGAAAATAAAAATTATAATTATAACATAAATTATTTTAAAATTTAATTCAATCCTGATTCATTATTTTTATGTTAAAAAAAAAATTAATTAATAAGTTTTAATAGTAATAAAAAAATTAAAATTACTGGGGATTAAAAAAAATTAAATAAATTGGTAATAAATAATAAAAACTAAAAATAAATAAAAAATAACCTGGTTCAAGTCCATGGATGTTTAATTTCTTGTTTTATTATTGATTTATAAACCATTAAAACTTGATTACAAAAGAGAATGATGTGAAATTACTCTCTTAACATCTTTTCTTTTTGTCTGGCAAGCTTCTTTTTGCTCAATTTCTTTTTCGATGGCTCTTCTTCGGTGGCTTTGGTAACCACGTCTTCTTTTTCTGTCAAAATGACTTCAATGTGACAAGGTGAGCTCATGTAAGCTGTAAAAAAATTTTTTAACTATAATTTCAAATCTTGGAGCCGTAAAAGAGACACGGAAAGAACAAAATGACACTGGATATCATCCCAGATTATACTGTGTGAAAAAAAAAATTTAGATAGTAGCTGGTATAATCTAGATTACAATGAATATAATTTAGATTACAATTAGTATAGTCCAGATATCACGCAGTATAATCTGGGATGATATCCAGTGTCATCTTGTTCTTTCCGTGTATTAAGGTAGTAGAGTCTGGTAACTTATGCCTATTTTCATGACTTCTTTGGAGGGTGGTTTTTTATAGGAAAATAAAAATGAATTATCTTGAATATTTAGAGTGTTTTTATTTACATATTGAAAATATAAAAAAAAATTTAATAGTTTATTACTATTGTTATTGTCACTCGAAGTTGGAACTTCAAAAAAAAATGCACGTGGGTGGCCCGGGTCCTAACTTTTTTTCTACTGAACCGATTGCTTTCAAATTTTAACAGGCTGTTCTAAACACTTATAGTTCTCGTCGGTACTAACGAGAATTTTTTTCACCCCCAACTTTTTATTTTACAACCCTTTCTTGGCTAAAATAAAAGGAATTTTTTTTCCAAAGTCCGCCATTTTGTTATTTACCCTTGAAATTTAACTTCAGTAGTTCCGACCAGAATGACATGTCTATAGATTAAGAATAATCAAGAATATTTGATTTCAGATAACATCAAGAGCCAAAATCACCCGGGCCACTCACGTGCATTTTTTTTGAGGTTCCAACTTCGAGTGACAATAATAATAGTAATAAACTATTAAATTCCTTTTTATATTTTCAATATGTAAATAAAAACACTCTAAATATTCAAGATAATTCATTTTTATTTTTCTATAAAAAACCACCCTCCAAAGAAGTCATGAAAATAGGCATAAGTTACCAGACTACTACCTTAAAATAAATAAATAAAATAATGTAAGAGTGAAACTTACGGTTAATACGACCGTGAGCACGGTAAGTCCTTCTACGTAAGCACGGAGCATGGTTCACCTGAATGTGGTCAATGACCAGTCGGTCAACATCCAAACCCTTGTAATCAGCATTGGACTCGGCGTTGCGCAAAAGCTGGAGCAAAAATTCAGCCGATTTCTTGGGCCATCTACCTTGGGTAGTTCCGAACTGCTTAGCTTGAGCGCAACGTCCAACTCCACCATTGAATCGTCTGAATGGGACGCACTCTTTGTGTTCCATCACAGCTTTAAGATACTTTTGAGCTCTTCTCAGAGTCAAGTTTTTAATAGCTCTTGCTGTTTCATGGGTATTCTGTAGTTTTAAATTTATAAATAAATTTTTTCATCAATGCAATATTCATAAAAAAATGATATTTGGAATTTTACAGTTCAAGTAATTCAGTAAGTCAAAAAAGTGAATTTTTTTAATTAGTAATTAATTGAAAATGTATGAAAATTAAGTTAGCCGACATTTAAAAATTTTTTAATTTTTTTTTTATTGAAAAAATGACTACAAAAAAAAAAGAAAAATAATTTTCATTTGTAAAAAACTTTAAGTGCAATTTATTAAAAATATTTTTTTGTTCTACTTTAATTATTAAAAAAAAATCAAAAAATTAAAAACGTCGGCTAACTTTCGTATCATGAAAATGTTTATTATTTAGAGTAAAATTCAAAGTTAGGTCCAAGTGCTTGACTGTCAAGCTACCATATAAAATAAAAAAATTTTTAATTATTGACAGTACTGTGAACAGTAACCATCTGATAATTTTCACGTTTTTATATAAAATTATTTTTAAAAATTCATATTTTATTGATACTTAAATAAACAGACGTTTAAAATTTTTTTTATTTATTTCATTAATTAAATTAGAACTGAAAAAACATTTTTTTTTTTAATTTTTGATGACATTAAAATTAGCAGTTACTTGATAATTTTTTTAATTTAATTCAACAAATTAATCTTTTTTGAAAAATTATTTTTAAAAAATTGCAGTTATAATTTTTAAAAATTTCTACATGACAATTTTTTTTTTCTTATTTATTTTTGCTATAATTATGAAAATTAATTCAGCACATATTTAATAATTTAAAAAATTTTACAGCAAATAAATTATGGCAAAAAAAAAATGGATATTTAGAAATTTTAAAAAATAAAAAATGCAATTTTTTAAAAATAATTTTTTCGAACAAATTTTTTTGATAAATAAAATTAGAAAATTGTTAAGTGACTGCTAACTTTAATGTCATTAATTTATTTGTTAAAAAAATTCTAAAAATTAATAAATACCTACTAAATTAATTCTCATAAATTTTTTAATTTTCTTATTATTTTTTCATAAAAAAAACTGTCAAATTAATATTCATAAATTTAATTGACATAAATAAAGGGATGTCTGTTGCATTCAGTACATAGTTCTTATAGGTGTCGAGAGTCATGAGTTTAGATCACAAGATTTAGAGGTTAGGGCTCATTATTATAAAGAAAAAATAAAAAAATAAATACTCACTTTAAAATGTACCCTCAAGTTGGAACCGCGAGCTTTGCACGATTTGGTGATATTAGACGGCTCCTTAGAATAACGGCCCATTTTGTCTACAAATTAAAACACTTTATTAATAAAATTAACCTTACAAACAATATGAACGCGAGCAACAAGCCAGCGTGTTACTTGACACTAAATATTCATCAGTCATTCAAGATTCGACCGACAATAAATAACTATTTAATAAAAATAAAACTTCAAAATTTTATCTTTTACTTTAAAAATTTTTTATTCATTAATATTCTCTCTAATTAAAGATGCAATTAGATTTTTTTAGCAATTCAGAATGGAACATACCTTCGTGCGATACGCTTAGGAAAAGAGAAAGACCGATCAACACGGCGTTAAGGACGTCGTTTCAACGCAACTAGAATTTCCGGGAACAAGGCGCCATCTTGTGGATTTTTCAAATCTTATCAACTATACTCGAATTGTTGCAAGTTCTTGGAGCGTTTTTTTCTTACTGATTATTAATTACACTTAATTTATTTATTTATTCACAGTAAATAAAAAATACTTAATTCAATAATTTTTCTAACCTTGAAATATTTATTTTGATATTAAATTTATTAATTCTTTTTTTGGGATTTTATTTTTGAATCTTTAAAATATTTTTTAGGGAGTGAACAGGAAGTTTAGCAGAAGTGAGCGTAGCTGTCAATAAAAAAGAATATTCTGAGTGACAAATAACAATTGGCGATAAAAATTTATAAATATATATATATTTATTAACAATATAAATTTAATTTTAATAATTAATATTATCAATTAATAATTTTGCAGTTATTTAATCATTAATTTAGAATAAAAAGTAACTTTATTGATTTATTCGGTGAAAGTTTGAGTAAATTAATTGTTTGGTTAGTTTTTTATTGATAATTAGTTATTATTAAAGTCAACAATATTTAATTAATTAATTAAAATCTTATAAAATTAATTTGTTTTATTAAAGAAAAAAAAATTTATTTTTCAAGTCATGAATTATTTTTTTTAATAATTTGCGTGTTAATAAATAAATAATTAAAGTGAATTTTTGATTAAAAAGTAATTTAAAAGATTATAAAATAATTATGTCGAAAAATAAATTGAACTTAACACTACCTGCTGGTTCTATTGAACCGGCACCGGTGGTATCTCCATCGCCACCAGTACCACCTCTTCCAAGCTACCCGGAACCACCTGTAATACCTGAGTAAGATTAATTTTATTTATTAATTATTTATTTTAAGTGTAAAAATTAGATAAATTTATTATCTAATGATTTTTTCAGTGGTGTAATGGGAAAAATCAGTATCGATGCGATACAAGAAAGATTAGAAGAGTTAGAGATGGACGAGGAGCAGAGAAAACGCTTGGAGAGTTTCTTGGGACAGAAGGAGCAAGTCGGCGAGCTGTGTGATGATGATTTTGAAAAGCTGGGCGAGCTGGGAGCTGGCAATGGGGGTGTTGTTATGAAAGTCAGGCATAAAAAATATGGTTTGATTATGGCACGGAAGGTAAATAAATTTTTATTGTGAAAAAGAAAAATATTTATTTATTTACTCATTAATTATTTCAGTTAATACACTTAGAAGTTAAGCCGGCGATTAAGAAACAAATTATTCGGGAGCTTAAAGTACTTCATGAGTGTAATTTTGCTCATATTGTTGGATTTTACGGAGCATTTTATAGGTAATTTATTTAGATTTTATTAACTTTTTAGTTAAATTTTATGTCATTGCAAAATTCTAGATGCATAATTAAAAAATGACCTTGTATCTTGTGAACTATTGACATTTTTAAAGATATAAGCTCATCTTGATGTTACACTCATCGAGACCTTTCATTTGAGTACCCACATCAATTTTTTCATATATTTATATATATTATATATATGTATATATGAAAAATATATCAAAAATGCATGTGGGTACTCAAATGAAAGCTCTCGATGAGTATAACATCAGGATGAGCTTATATCTTAAAAAATGTCAATATTTAAGAAATGACCTTATATCTTGTCAGCTATTAACATTTTTAAAGATATAAGCTCATTTTGATGTTACACTCATCGAGACCTTTCATTTGAGTACCCACATCAATTTTTTCATATATTTATATATATTATATATATGTATACATGAAAAATATATAAAAAATGCATGTGGGTACTTAAATGAAAGGTCTCGATAAGTGTAACATTGAAATGAGCTTATATCGTAAAAAATGTGAATAATTAAGAAATGACATTCTATCTTGTGAATTATTAACATTTTTAAAGATGTAAGCTCATCCTGATGTTACACTCATCGAGACCTTTCATTTGAGTACCGACATCAATTTTTCATATATTTATGTATATTATATATATGTATATATGAAAAATATATCAAAAATGCATGTGGGTACTCAAATGAAAGCTCTCGATGAGTGTAACATCGGGATGAGCTTATACTTTTAAAAACATCAATATTTAAGAAAGTACCGTGCAGTTTAACAAAAGTCATTATTTAATAAAGCAAAATCTTATTTATCTATAGTTCACAAGTCACGGCAGTCACGCAGTGACTGCTAGGCTGCTATTTTCTTTTTATTGTTATAAAAATAGGCATGACATTTTTCCTTAAGAAAAAAAAAAAAATAAAATACTTAGTCAACATTGACATTCGGATAGTGGCTACATCAATATACACTCTCCAGTGTATCAAGAAATTCAATAAAACAATTGATAAAATAAATAAAAAATAATTACTAAAAAAAATTTATTTGCTTATAATTATAGTGACGGAGAAATAAGTATATGTATGGAGTACATGGACGGTGGTTCACTGGACTTGATTTTAAAAAAAGCAGGCCGTATACCCGAGCCAATTCTCGGAACAATAACATCAGCGGTAAGTCTAAATCCTTACAAATTAAAACAACTTTATTAACAAATTTACACATTTATTTAAAAACAATTTATTTTCTAATTTTAATAATAAGTTTCACTATAAATAATACTCTTTGGATAATTTCTGATACAATATCTTCTAAATTCATCGTACCCCCACAAAAATAATCCAAGAGGCAAACAGGGTAGAAACCAGTAAGGATCAATCGGGAAAGTTTTAAGAATTCTTCCAATCCCCGGCGTGTATAAAATAAAAGCCGTCAAAAATATTTCAAAAATAAATGAAAGATTCAAAAACCAATTATCCATTCCCTGTTGAATCAGAGAATTCCTCCTAGTTTTGCACATCAGCAAGTCAATCATCTGAGTAGTAACAATCGAGATAAAGTACCCAGTCCTCGCTTCGCTCAGCAGCTCCATGCGGCTTTGATAGTTCCACATCTGTCCATAAGAATCCTTCAAATCATCAATGTTCTTATTCTCCCAATCTTGTCTCAGACCGAACAAATCTCCGGGCAAGAACCCATGATAGCCAAGAATAAAAAAGTAATTAGTAAAACCCGCCAGCGCCTGAGTCATACCGATTTGCCCATAAGCCACAGAGATAAGTCTTTTGTTAACCAATTTATCATACTGGGGATTTCTCGGAGGTCGCTTCATAATATCCGACTCAGCTTTTTCATAAGCCAGCGCAATTGCCGGGAGCATGTCAGTCCCAATGTCAATGCACAGCACCAGTTCCATGACTAGAGGCAGCGGAATTGACAAAATCAGGCCGCTTAGCATCGGTAACATTTCCGGAATCCCCGAAGTGAGCGTATAAGCAATAGATTTTTTTAAATTATCAAAAATCAGTCTGCCTTCTTCAATCCCCGTGACGATTGACGAGAAATTGTCGTCCATCAGCACCATATCTGCCGCGCTTTTGGCAACATCCGACCCAGTAACACCCATCGCAATGCCAATATCTGCTTTGCGTAGCGCCGGAGAATCGTTAACTCCGTCACCAGTAACCGCGACTATTTCTCCAAGCCTCTGGCAGCTTTCAACAATTATCAATTTTTGCTGCGGCGACGTTCTAGCAAACACTATCTCTTCATAACTTTTTATAAGATTGTCCAAATCATTATCAGTCATAAATCGTAGCTCCGTTCCAGTTACAATCACCGCTTGGTAATTTTCTTCAGCACTGTTAGAATTTGAAGAGATATTTGATAATTTGATGTTAGTATTAGCATTGTTATTGCTAAATTTGGTATCCAAGTGGAGGAATTTTTCAAAACGCGTCTCGTGGCCCTCGCCGATGATCCCCACCATTTTGGCGATAGCCATCGCAGTGACCGGGTGATCCCCAGTCACCATTATCACCTTAATCCCCGCGGCGCGACAAGTATGAACCGCGTCGGGCACTGAAGGCCTAGGAGGGTCCAACAGACTTAGCAATCCCACAAATCTGTAACCCTTCATCGGAAAATTGTAGTTCTCAATCGCTGAAGTGTCGAATTGATAATCCTCAGCGTAGTTTGTGTACGGGAGGAAAAAATCGCAGTAAGCAAGCACGCGCTCACCCAAAAATCCCAATTCAGTACAAGCGTGTCTTATTTCCAGTGTATCCTGCGGAGTCAAAGGCCTCGTGGTTCCGTCCATTGACAAAATATCCGCACAAAAGTCCATTATAACCTCCGGAGCTCCTTTAATGAAGATATTGAAGCCCTTTTCGTCTCTATGTATCGAAAGTTGGTACTTAGTAACTGAACTAAAGGGAATTTCAGCTACTTTAGGATAATTAGCGCGGTATCTCTTGGTAGAGTGAATATGCTCGCAGAATCTAATGATTCCTGTCTCAGAAGCGTCGCCAATAACATCACGATCTTCAATTCGTATGAACAAATCCGAATCAACGCGAAATTCAGCTCTTAAACACAAAGTAGCGGCTTTTATCACGGAATTGAACGCTGGTTTTTCGAGCAACAAGTCTCGCTCTACTCCCAGATTTCCGAGAACTGCCGACACATGATGCCGAATATTTCCGAACCAAATATTAGAGACAGTCATTTTATTAAGCGTCAAAGTACCCGTTTTGTCGGAGCATATCGTCGAAGTGCTTCCTAGTGTTTCAACAGCTTCCAAATTGCGGACGAGGCAATTTTTGCTGGCCATTTTCTTGGCCGTCAGAGTGAGACTTGTTGTCACTGTCACTAACAAAACTTCAGGTACATTTGATATTACGATGCTCAGCAAGTAAATAAAGCCTTTCATGATGCTGCCTTCGAGTACCAGCGAAACTGTGAAGAAGATTATTCCAAAAACTAAAGACACTATCGAGATTATCTTAACAAAGTGCTTTATTTCTTTGGCGATCGGGGTTTCGTCCTTGCAGACTTGGGTGGTCAGCCCAGCCAGCCGGCCTATCATCGTTTTATCCCCAGTGGCAATAACTATCCCCGTGCCTTCTCCTGCGACGGCATAAGAAGAAAAGAACGCAAAGTTTTGCGACTCGAGAGGATTTGGGTCTGTTGGATAGTCCGATCTAGAAATTGGTTCACTTTCTCCGGTGATACTAGAGTTCTCAACCCTTAAACCAACTGATCTTATTATCCGTATGTCTGCTGGTATCTTGTCACCTAATCTTATCTCGACAATGTCTCCTCTGACGACTTCCTCCGTTGGAATCAGCTTTTTTTCCCCGCTTCTTATCACTAGCGCGAAAGTTGGCACCATTCGGGTGAACGACTCCATCACACGCGAGTTCTTTCCTTCTTGGATGTAAGAAAACAGACCGGATATCACGCAAATTACAACTATCATCACTCCGAACCATTCTATGCCCTCTTCCTCGGTGTGACCCAGCAGGATTTCTACAAAGTAAATCAGGAAGCAGAGCCCTGCGCAAATCCACAGTAGGATCGCGAACCCGGAGAACATTGATTTGAATAATTTTACGTACTCCGGAGTTACTTTTGGAGGTGAAAGAGCGTTCGGTTCTTGAGCCAGACGCAATTGAGCTTCTTCGTTGGTCAATCCGGTTTCTATGTGGGTGTTTAGTTTCAAACACAGCTCGTCTAGGGGGATTATGTGGTCGTCTGTTTGCAATTCTTGATGCAGGTCTATTATTTCGTCGTCGGTTAATTTTTTCTTTTGCAACTGAGGAGCTGGCCCTTTTTTTGTTGATAGTAATGATGACCCTGCTAATGACATTATTTATTATTTATTTATTTGTTTATTTATTTTAATGTTTATACTGAGATTGAGGTTTGATTATAGTACTTGAATATTGCTGGTTTTTGTTTTTTGTTTATATTGTTTTATATAAAGTTGATTATATAAAAACTCTATAATAAGTTTATGGTAATGGTTTTTTTTTTTTTTTTTTTTTTTTTTTTTAGGTTCTCAAAGGACTGAGTTACTTGAGAGATAAACACGCAATAATGCATCGTGATGTTAAGCCAAGTAATATATTAGTTAACAGTGCTGGTGAAATAAAAATATGCGACTTTGGAGTATCGGGACAGTTGATTGATTCAATGGCTAATTCGTTTGTAGGCACTCGGAGTTATATGTCGGTAAGTATTATTTTGACAAAATTTTTTTTCAATTTTTTTTGACAAATAAATTTGTGCAGTTTGTAAATAAATTTTGTGATTTTTATTTACAGCCTGAAAGATTGCAAGGTACTCATTATTCGGTACAAAGTGATATCTGGTCACTGGGATTATCACTCGTTGAAATGGCTATTGGAATGTACCCGATCCCACCGCCAGATACTAAAACATTGATATCGATATTTGGACCGCAAGTTGTTCAAAATTTAGAAAATACGACTGCTAATAATAAATCGACACCTTCACAATCGCCAGCTCATAGTAAGATTAGTCAATTTATTATGATAAGTATTTAGGTTGCATTCGAAAATGCTCTATCTATAGATACATTATTAAGAAATGACCTTGTATCTTGAAAACTATTGACATTTTTAAAGATATAAGCTCATCCCAATTTTACACTCATCAAGAGCTTTCATTCAAATACCCACATCAATTTTTCATATATTTTATATATTTATATATATTACATATATTTACATATGAAAAATATATCAAAAATGCATGTGGGTACTCAAATGAAAGCACTTGATGAGTTTAACATCGGAATGAGCTTATGTCTTTAAAATGTCAATGATTAAGAAATGACCTTGTATCTCGTGAATTATTGACATTTTTAAAGATATAAACTCATCCCGATGTTATGCCCATCGAGACCTTTCATTTGAGTACCCACATCATTTTTTCATATATTTATATATATCATATATATCTATATATGAAAAATATATCAAAAATGCATGTGGGTACTCAAATGAAAGCACTTGATGAGTGTAACATCGGAATGAGCTTCTATCTTTAAAAATGTCAGTAGTTGACAAGATACAAGATCATTTCTTAATTATTGATATTTTTTAAGATATAAGCTCATTCCGATGTTACACTCATCAAGAGCTTTCATTTGAGTACCCACATCAATTTTTCATATATTTTATATATTTATATATATTACATATATTACATATATGTTTACATGAAAAATATATCAAAAATGCATGTGGGTACTCAAATGAAAGCTCTTGATGAGTGTAACATCGAGATGAGCTTATATCTTTAAAAACATCAATATGTAAGAAAGTACAGTGCAATTTAACAAAAGTCATTATTTAATAAACCAAAATTTCATTTATTTATATTTCACAAGTCACGGCAGTTACATAGTGACTGCAAGGTTGCTAGTATAAATTACATTATAATTTTTTTATTATTATAGGTGCAAGTAGCCCACGACCCATGGCAATCTTTGAATTGCTAGACTACATTGTTAATGAACCGCCACCCAAATTACCAGCTGGGATTTTTACAGACTCCTTTACTGATTTTGTTGACCGTTGTTTAAAGAAAAATCCAGCCGAACGTGCTGATTTAAAAACACTTATGGTAAGTACATTTATTTTATATAATAAAAAAAAAATTTTTTAATGACTTAAAATATTATTGAGTTAATTTTTTTTATCCAAAACAATTTAATAAAATATTATAGAGCCATGAATGGATCAAAAAAGCTGAATCTGAGAATGTAGACATCGCAGGATGGGTATGTCGAACAATGGATCTGCAACCCACAACTCCAACTCGTTTAGCGAACGTACAGTCTTGAATAAATGTCACTCTTACATACTTGACAACATACATACACGTTCAGTACTCCTAAATGAATGTTTATTATTTCGTCATAATATTTTTTTTAAAATAAATCTGTTACCTTGATTTGAACGATTTGAACAGTGGCTTTTTAAATTCAGATCTTTCACTTCTTGGATTATATATAATATAATAATAAGAATGATTGACAAATCTATGAATTAATAATTAAATCCAAAAAATTTGGATTATTTATTAATTTTCGAATAATAAAAATTAAAAGCGAGATTAATTGATAAAATTGTGCTTATAATATAAAATAATCTATTGATAAATGAACTCTAATTATAATAATAACAACTGTAAATTAAGTAATTATGAAAAAAAAGTCGCTTACACTTGTGCATTACACGCCACTGTGCTTGAAAAACTTCATATATTATTTTTATTACTTAATTAATATTGAGTATTGATTTTTTTTACTTTATATTTAGTTACCTTATAAAAGTATGTAAGAAACAATTAATAGTATATATTTAGTATCGTTATTCTCATGAGCATCGCTGTATGTTACTGTGATAAGAATCTTATTCAATGAACAAGTAATTAAAAATAAATATATTAATTAACAACAGCTATAAATATAAAACAATAAACAATAGTTATAGATACAATAGTTCCTATTTAATAACTAATATAATGTATATGGGCAATACTTTCTGAAAGACACTATTCTAAACTAATTAGCTAGATTGTTTTTAATGAATTTTCACATGAAAGCCATCGTATTTTCTTATATTTATTTCAATTCAAATAAATCAATTTTTTTTTCTGTAAATTAGTTAATAAATTACAAACAACCTTGCAGTTACTATGTAACTGCCGTGACTTGTGAATTATAAATAAATAAATTTTTGCTTCATTAAGTAATGAATTTTGTTAAATTGCACCGTACTTTTTTTACTATTGACATTTTTAAAGATATAAGCTTATCCCGATGTTACACTCATCAAGAGCTTTCATTTGAGTACCCGCATGCATTTTTCATATATTTTTCATATATACATATATATAATATAGATAAATATATAAAATATATGAAAAATTGATGTGGGTACTCAAATGAAAGCTCTCGATGATTATAACATCAAGATGAGCTTATATCTTTAAAAATGTCAGTAGTTGACAAGATACAACAAGGTAATTTCTTAATTATTGAGATTCTTTAAAATTTAAGCTCATCCCGATGTTACACTCATCAAGAGCTTTCATTTGAGTACCCACATCAATTTTTCATATATTTTATATATTTATATATATTACATATATGTATATATGAGAAATATATCAAAAATGCATGTAGGTACTCAAATGAAAGGTCTTGATGAGTGTAACATCAGGATGAGCTTATTTCTTTAAAAATGTCAATAGTTCACAGGATACAAGGTCATTTCTTAATTATTGATATTTTTAAAGACATAAGCTCATCCCGATGTTACATTCATCGAGAGCTTTCATTTAAGTACCCACATGCATTTTTGATATATTTATCATATATACATATATATAATATATATAAATATGTATAATATATGAAAAATTGATGTGGGTACTCAAATGAAAGGTCTTGATGAGTATTACATCAGGGTGAGCTTATTTTTTTAAAAATGTCAATAGTTCACGAGATACAAGGTCATTGCTTAATTATGCATCTTGAGATAGAGCATTTTCGAATGCAGCCTAAATACTTATCATCATAAATTATAAATTGTTAATTATAAAAAAAGAATTATTGATGTTAATTAAGAGGATGTATAAATTTTTTTAAATTATATTGGATTAAAACCAAGTGCAAGAAAATACTATGGCTCTCAAGTACAAATAAAAAATTGTAATAATTAATTGTTTGTGTTCAATTAAAATAAATGATTTTTCACAAAAAAATATATTTAAAAAGGTAATATAACAACTGAATGTTTTTGTTAGACATCGTAGACCGATGTAAAAGTCTTAATGCACTTTGTTAAAATTTTAAGAAATATAATCGATGCCTCAACAAAACATATAGTATTGAATATTAATGGATTTATAAAAAAATAATTTAGTTTAAAGGAGTAGAGTCGCTTTTTTATCACGACGCTATAAGCGTCGTGATAAAAAGAGAGGAGTTAAATAGATTTAAATATATAAAAATTTAAGTTAATTTGTTAATCAACTGCGTGAAACGCTAAGAACTGATTTTTTATAATTTTCTTTTATTAATGCTCTTTTATTCCAGTATCTCAGAAATGGAATATCAATCCTGATGTTTTTACTAATAATTATTCAAATAACCCATTTATTATTAGTTATTATTATTAGATAACATTAATTGATAATCATTGTAAAATTGTTAATCTTCAATTCCAAAAAGCCATATGTTTTTATGTATTTATTATAATTATTATTAATTCATATAAAAAATAATTAATCGTTAATTATAAAATATAAATGATAAATTATAATAATGTGTATTGGTTTATCATGTTATAAAAAATATAAATATAATTAATCAAATTTATAATTTTTGTCATTTTTCCAGTTAGATTTTTTATATAAATTTAATTAATTATAAATTTATTAAATTTATATTTTATTAAAATTTTTTTAAAATTTTATAAAATAAAAACTTTTTTAAAATTTTACTTGACTTAATTATAAATTTATTAAATTTTAATTTATAAATTTTTTTTTTAATTTTATTTTATAAAATTTTATAAAATAAAAACTTTTATTAAAATTCTATTTAATAAAAATTTTTTTAAAATTTTATTTTTTAAAAATTAAAAAAGAAATTTAATTTATAAAAAAACTTTTTAAAAATTTTCTTTAACAAAAATTTTATTCAATTAAAAATTAAAACTTAATTTAGAAGTAAAAAAAAAAATAATATTTTATTTTTAAAAAATAGTGTTTTATTTTTCTGTCATTAGCATAGAGCGCCACCTGTAATAAAATTGAACTGTTCGTTAAGTAGTTTTAAATAATTTGACATGATGGCCTTACTATAATTTTTTTGAGGTTAATATTAATTATTCATTCGCACTCCTTATCTGTATTCTCCATGGACAGTATGTGTAATTACACTTACATTATTAAGTATATGTTCCATTACTTCTGATGAGTTTTTCAAGTTGTCTATTACATGGAGAGTGTCTAACTCTACGCTTCCGGACAACGTTGAAGATAATTAATTAATTAAAATAAAAAAAACAAGTGCTGCAGTGTTAATATTAGTTGTAAATTTTTATTTAAATCTAAATTTTTAATTATTAAAACTTTTTATTTGTTTTATAAAAAGCGACTTGATAAAAATTATTATTTAAAAAAAAACTCAAATGACGAATCCAAATAAATTATTGAGACGCAGTTTCTTACGGCAAGAGATCGCAGTAAGATGGTTAAATGTTTTGTGAATAAAGTATGCATTACTAAAGAAATTAAATATGAGTTGAAGACAATTATTAAAAATGAGAAAATCTCATCAAAATATTGCTGCAGTGGATGCTGCTAGCAATGCAGACTGCCTTGAGATTACCAGAAAATTGTACAGGTTAGAAATTTTTATTTTATGTGTATTTTGTGTGCCACTAAAGTCAGCCGACGTTTTTAATTTTTTTTTAAATTATTAAAATTAAATTAGAGATAAAAATTATTTTTTAAAAATTGTACTTGAAGTTTTTAAAGTTTTTTATAAATAAATTTTTTTTTCTGGATTATTTTTTTTCAATAAAAAAAAATTCTAAAAGTTTTTAAATGGCTAACTCAATTTATCAAATTTTAATAATTTTTTTAACAATTAAATTATGGCAAAAAAAAATTTACATGTAAAAATTGTGACACTAAAGTTAGCAATCACTTGATTATTTTATAACAAATAAATTTGCTCCAAAAAATTATTTTAAAAAAATTGCATTTTTAATTTTTTTAAATTTCTACGTCAATTTTTTTTGTAATTTTTTTTGCCATAATTTATTTGTTAAAAAAATTCTTAAAATTATCAAATATCTGCTAAATTAATTTTCACGTAGAAATTAAAAAAAATTTTAAGTAAAATTATTTTTCGGAACAAAGTTGCGTTTGTTAAAAAAAATTAAAAAATTATCAAGTGACTTAATTTAAATTTCCTAATTTTTATCAATTTTGTCCTTTTTTTAATTCATTATTAATTTAATTAAATTATAAAATTTATTTTATAATTAATATTTAATTATAATTTTAATGTGTAATTTTTTCAGAGGAGTTACGGACGTAGCTAAACGACTTGACGAGCAAAAAGCATCAGCGTTAACGATTAAAGACATATTTACGCCGTCAGGTGAAATCTTACGTGGCAAATTGAAAGATTATTGTGAAAGATTAATTTTTAATGATCCAATCGGCCATGCACGAAAAACCGAGGAGCTTTTGTGGCGACGTGCATTCTACGATGTCGTGTCTACAGCTAAAAAATTACGAAAGGTAAAATATTACAATTTTAATCGGATATTATTTTAATATCAGATAACAAAATGATAAAAGTTATTTTCATGCAATAATAATTATCTTGGTTTATTTATTTTCTTTCGTGATATTTTGTGGGCTTGATTAAAACTTTATCAGGTGACAAAATAATAATTATTAAATAATTAACAAGTGTTATAAACATTAATTTTTAAGCTTATAGATAACAATCTGTTTTTGGAATTTTTAATAGTACCTTGCTGAATTTAATCAATAAATCAAGAGAATTGGCCTACATTCTCCATTTTACGTTGTTATGATAATTTAATCATAATTTAATATGATTGTATAATTTTTAGGGAAATGTTTGGAATGATATGGAAAAAGCTTTGTTATCAACGCATCTATCAGTTGGTGTGGGATTTTATCATCATTTAATCCTGAAGCTTCAATTAGAGTGCGGGCTTGATTTGGCAGGCATTGTTGACTTTGCTTATCCACAACAGAGACATGGTCTATCAGATGTAAGTTTATTCAATAGTTGTACTAAATTATTTTAAGGGATTATTCTACTTTGGCACTTAAAATTTTGCATTTTTCGAAAGTAAACATATTCAAAAACATTAAAAAAAAATCGGAGCATTCTAACTATACTTTTTCGTACCTTGAATGCTACTATCGCTATATTCTGTAGCTATTATTGCAAAATATTTTTGACTTTATTAAATAATGACTTTTGTTAAATTGCGCTGTACTTTCTTAAATATTGACGTTTTTAAAGATATAAGCTCATCCCGATGTTACATTCATCAAGAGCTTTCATTTGAGTACCCACATCAATTTTTCATATATTTTTCATATACACATATATATATAATATATATTTTAAAGATATAAGCTCATCCCGATGTTACACTCATCAAGAGCTTTCATTTGAGTACCCACATGCATTTTTGATATATTTTTCATATATACATATATATATATAATATACATAAATATATAAAATATATGAAAAATTGATGTGGGTACTCAAATGAAAGGTCTTGATGAGTGTAACATCAAGGTGAGTTTATATCTTTAAAAATGTCAGTAGTTCACAAGATACAAGGTCATTTCTTAATTATTGATATTTTTAAAGATATAAGCTCATCCCGATGTTACACTCATCAAGACCTTTCATTTAAGTACCCACATGCATTTTTGATATATTTTTCATATATACATATATATAATATACATAAATATATAAAATATATGAAAAATTGATGTGGGTACTCAAATGAAAGGTCTTGATAAGTGTAGCATCAGGATGAGCTTATATCTTAAAAAATGTCAATAGTTGACAAGATACAATGGCATTTCTTAATTACGTATCTAGAGATACTTTCAAATGCGTTCTAAGTAAAATAATCCCTTAAAAAAAATTAATTGTCTTAAATAATCAACAATCTTAAAATTGCAATTTCTTACTAATTTAAATACTATAAAAATAAATAATCTTGGTTAACAGCGCGGAGAAAAAAACATCACACCTAAATTTAAGTCCGAAGAAGCTCAACAGTGCGTAATTCGTATAATCCATCGCAGCTTAATCTGCTTGGGTGACTTAGCACGTTACAAATTGGATTTAGATCCAACTTGGGATCCAATGATAGCCTCTCGATACTACAAAATGGCAATAACAATAGACCCGAACATCGGAATGCCTCACAATCAATTAGGAACAGTCGCAGGAATAAAAAACTACGGGGTCGACGCTGTGTATCATTACATGCGTTGTATTTTGTGTTCAGAACCATTCGAAGGCGCCGAAGGTAACCTAAAGCGTATTATATCATCGCACCTGTTCACTGAAAAAGAAAAATTACCCTCACAGCGTTGCGCTGCTCGTCTTTTTACTCTGTTGCAAAAGTGGAACAACGGAACACCTGTTAATACAGATAAAATTAATGAAGATTGTCAAAACTTGCTGTCTGATATCGAGACTTGTATGACTTCTGACAAGCTCAACACTCAAAAAAATAATCTTAATTCCAACACTCCCGACAATAATGACAACTTACCTCGGACAATTGAAGAGTACTTACAAAATTGCAAATCCGAACAACCTTCACCAGATTTAAGCTTCGAAGTTATCTTCAAAATGGTCTCCATTTGTTTGATGTCAGTCTCAAAATTACAATCGCGAAATTCTTCACAAGTTCACGGAGTAATTGCATTTGTTTTATCATTACTCTCACAGCTGATCCAAGTTGTAATAGATAATTTACAAAAGTCCATTGTTGAGTCACTGCCGAATGGATTGTTGGTCAAAGAAGAACAAATTTATGTTGAAGAGAAGCTAATTGTTGAGTCAGAAAATTCCGAACAAATTAAAAATGACTTGGACGTTAATGACAACACTAAAAATCTTGCCAATGGCCATTTAATTAATGGAAGTGTTAAAGATAAAATTAAAGCTAAAGGCAAAGTTAGAAAAAATTTACTGAGTAAATTTCGTCGTCGCAAGCGCATTAATTCATCTGACTCGGACAACAGCGACTTGGAAATTCCGCACTCGGATGATTCAAGTGATGATTTTAATTCTGATATTTCAGAGACTGAGGAAGATTGTGTTCATTCAGACGCTGATGATCTGACTGAAGATGAAGTTGAAGTTGAAGTTGAGGAAAATGTTGGTTTAGCCAATGGTGCAACTGTTGATGTTCCAGAGGTTAATTCTGTGAAAAATGAAGAAATTATATCCGATTTTAATGAAATTCCTTCAGAAAATGGAACCAGCTCGCTAAATATAAATTATTTGTTTCAAAAAAAACACGTGGATTTAAATAACTATTTTAAGTTATTAGCAAAAGAAGGATTGTTTTACTCGATAAAAATATGCTTTGATTGGCTAAAAAGCAACCCGGAGATTATTAAATCAATTTGTAATAGCTTACTGTTGGAACGTATAGCTACTTTTATTAATTTGATAAATATTGACAAATATTATGGGGTTCTTTTTGAAAAATGGGAGAAAGATCGCGAGGTTAGTTTAAAGGCTGATAAATTGCAGGAGTATTGCAAAACAGTGCCACTTCCGGAGGATATTGATTTACGCGGGCTAAATGTTCTGGAAAATGCTCACAAAGATATTAATTGGCAGATACTAAGGAAGTTGATGATCAGTAAAAATGAAGAGGTACTTTTGAGAATTGTCAAGCTGATTGATTTTGGAAACTTTCTGAGCAATGTTGAGGGCTCTGGTTTTATGTATAATGAGGAGGATAATTTGTTTGTGGTTGCCCAGGTGGATAAAGAGAAAAAAATAGATTTGGTTAAAAAAGAGGAGGAAGGAACGGAACAGGAAGAACGCGTTAAAAATGACAATGAAATAAATTCAGAGCACCCTCGTGGAAAGCTAATGCGTCATATGGGCAAACTGTGGTTGAAAGCTGAGGTACGAGCGTTAGAAACTCGGCTGAGGTCTAAATTAATGTCTCCGTATCTGGTTGTCGATCATGAAGCTCTTACTAAACACACTCCAACGCTCAAGCGTTTGGTCTACGCTAAAAAATTCGTCATTGTTATTCCTTCAATTGGTAAGTTTTATTTGGTTTAAAAAATTAAAATTTTGCTTTATTAAATAATTACTTTTGTTAAATTGCAGTGTATTTTGTTAACTATTGATGTTTTTAAAGAAATAAGCTCATCCTGATGTTACATTCATCAAGAGCTTTCGTTTGAGTACCCACATGCATTTTTGATATATTTTTCATATATTTATATATATATATATATATATATATATATATATATATATATATATATATATATATATATTTATATATATATAATGTATAGAAATATATAAAATATATGAAAAATTGATGTGGGTACTTAAATAAAAGGTCTCGGTGAGTGTAACATAGGGATGAGCTTATATTTTTAAAAATGTCAATAGTTTACAAGATACAAGGTCATTTCTTAATTGTTGACATTTTTAAAGATATAAGCTCATCCCGATTTTACACTCATCAAGAGCTTTTATTTGAGTACCTATATGCATTTTTGATATATTTTTCATATATACATATATATGATATATATAAATATATAAAATATATGAAAAATTGATGTGGGTACTCAAATAAAAGGTCTTGATGAGTGTAACATCAAGATGTGCTTATATCTTTAAAAATATCAGTAGTTCTCAAGATACAAGGTCATTTCTTAATTGTTGACATTTTTAAAGATATAAGCTGATCTTTATGTTACACTCATCAAGAGCTTTCATTTGAGTACCCACATCCATTTTTGATATATTTTTCATATATACATATATATAATATATATAAATATATAAAATATATAAAAAATTGATGTGGGTACTCAAATGAAAGGTCTCGATAAGTATAACATCGGGATGAGGTTATATCTTTAAAAATGTCAATATTTCACAAGATAAAAGGTCATTTTTTAATTATGCATCTAGAGAACTTTGCAATGATACTCAATTTAACTAAAAAAAACCGATTTTATGATATGATTGTCCTGGACACAAAATTTTTTTTATTCTCTTAAAAATATAGATTATAGTATCGATTTTTAAAAAATTTTTATTTTTTTTGCTTAGTTGTTTCGGCGCTGGATGAAATGAAACGTACTAGTGGGCGAGCACGTGAAGCAACAAGGTGGTTGGAAAATCAATTGCAAAAAGGATCACGTTTCTTGCGAGCTCAGAGACCACAAGAACGTCTTGCGCTTCCGTTGATAAAGGGACCGAGACCTAAGGATAAAGAGGCCTGGCTTTTCTTCCAGATTATCGAGTGTTGTCATTACCTTACTCAGCAAAATAAAGTCGGTCTTAGTAGCGATAATGAAGCGCCTGTTGTTACTTTGTTGACTGGTATCAGTACCGAGGAGAGAAAATCATCTAATTTTTGTCCAGATGGTCTAGCAAAAAGTGCAGGTTGGTTTTTTTTAATCACATTTTTTATTTTCTTCTTTTTTTTTAATTTTGGGTTTTAGATAATAACTATTGTTAAATTGCACTGTACTTTCTCATATATTGACGTTTTTGAAGATATATCTTTTATCTTATATCTTTAACAATGTCAATAGTTCTCAAGATACAAGGTCATTTGTTAATTATGTACCTAGAGATAGAGAATTTTCAAATACAGTGATTTTTAAAAGTATTAAGGTTACCTACCTTAAGGATTTTATTTTTTTTTTTTTTTAATCATTAATTATTTTATGTTTTAGGTGTTAATCTTGAACACATTGAATCATTTCACACCAAATGGAAAACATCAAGCAAAAGTCACGGTTGAAAATAGTCGATCTGAAGAAATATGTGTTTCAGCTGCCATTGATCTGATGTCAATGTAATAACATCCACAATAACTCACGCCCTCGAACAGTACCGTTAATCCATGATGGTTATTCAAGGGCTTAGAGGGTTGGAAACCCAAGAAATTGCATTAAATAAAAAAATTAATTTCAATAAAATATTTTTAAATTTTAACATCATATCGAGTGAAAATAGACATGTACTGTCATACTAACTGATTCAAATAAACTGGTTATTTCTTTAAAAAAATAATTAATCTTTTATTTTGTTTTTCAACTTTTGAATCATCCAATATTAATTTTTTTTTTATTGAAAAAATTATAAGAATAAATTTTACATATAGAAGATTTGAAAGTTTATACGTGTAAGTTTTTTTTAAGTATTTTTTTACTTGTTATAATTTAATTTTAGAATCATGTTTTTGTTTAGAGTTATCTTTTATTTCAATAAACACGAAAGAAACATGTGTTGAACAATATAAAATGAATTTTAAATAAAATTTATCCTTATTGATGTAAAACTAGTGATAATGGTTACTAGGTAATGGTAATTACATAACCGGTATTTTTAATTGATATTTTTATCTACGGCTCATTCAATTTATGCTTGTTAAAAACTTATAAAATAAAGTGAACATTATATTACAATTTACAATACTAGAGAATTCACAATATAAATATTGTAAAATTTTGTATTGCCAACCAGCGAGTATTTGCTTGAACAATCTAGTGACTCGCGAGTAGCCATGGGATCCACACGCATCGCTTTTACCTGCTGCTACTTGCTGTTTGTTGCAGCGATTTCTGCTGAAAGTAATTTGATATATTTTATTATTTAAATAATAATAACTAGCAATCTTACAGTCACTGTGTGACTTCCGTGACTTGTGAACTATAATAAAATAAAATTTTGGTTTATTAAATAATGACTTTTGTAAAAATTGTATGGTATTTTCTTAAATATTGACGTTTTTAAAGATATAAGCTCATCTTGATGCTACACTAATCAAGAGCTTTCATTTGAGTACCCACATGCATTTTTTATATATTTTTCATATATACATATATATAATATATATAAATATATGAAAAATTGATGTGGGTATTCAAATGAAAGGTCTTGATGAGTGTAACATTGGGATGAGCTTATATCTTTAAAAATGTCAATAGTTCACAAGATACAAGGTCATTTTTTAATTATTGAAATTTTTAAAGATATAAGCTCATCCCGATGTTACACTCATCAAGATCTTTCATTTGAGTACCCACATGCATTTTTGATATATTTTTCATATATAGATATATATAATATACATAAATATATAAAATATATGAAAAATTGATGTGGGTACTCAAATGAAAGGTCTCGATGAGTGTAACATCGGGATGAGCTTATATCTTTAAAAATGTCAAAAGTTCACAAGATACAAGGTCATTTTTTAATTATTGAAATTTTCAAATATATAAGCTCATCCCGGTGTTACACTCATCAAGACCTTTCATTTGAATACCCACATGCATTTTTGATATATTTTTCATATATACATATATATAATATACATAAATATATAAAATATATGAAAAATTGATGTGGGTACTCAAATGAAAGGTCTCGATGAGTGTAACATCAGGATGAGCTTATACCGTTAAAAATGTCAAAAGTTCACAAGATACAAGGTCATTTTTTAATTATTGAAATTTTCAAACATATAAGCTCATCCCGATGTTACACTCATCAAGACCTTTCATTTGAATACCCACATGCACTTTTGATATATTTTTCATATATACATATATATAATATACATAAATATATAAAACATATGAAAAATTGATGTGGGTACTCAAATGAAAGGTCTCGATGAGTGTAACATCGAGATGAGCTTATATCTTTAAAAATGTCAAAAGTTCACAAGATACAAGGTCATTTTTTAATTATTGAAATTTTCAAATATATAAGCTCATCCCGGTGTTACACTCATCAAGACCTTTCATTTGAATACCCACATGCATTTTTGATATATTTTTCATATATACATATATATAATATACATAAATATATAAAATATATGAAAAATTGATGTGGGTACTCAAATGAAAGGTCTCGATGAGTGTAACATCAGGATGAGCTTATACCGTTAAAAATGTCAATAGTTCCCAAGATACAAGGTCATTTCTTAATTATCATGATTTATTAATCTTTCCTTTATTAGCTTGTGATAAGTCAAAATGTCCAGGTCCTCTTGCATATTACCAAGTTTTAAATTGTGCTCCTGTTTATCGTTTGCCAGAAGATTGTTGTCCGTACAAATTCAATTGCGATCATTTGTACAGTAGGTCTCGAGAAAAGTGTTATGTTAATAAGGGCCAGGAATATGAAATTGGAGAAAAATTGAGAGAGGAAGATAGTAATCCTTGCGATATTGGATGTGTCTGTCGTAGTGGTATAGATAATATGTAAGTGAATTAAATGAAGAAAAAAATTTTTCTATAACTTGAATCTCAATTAAATAATTTTTTAGATTTTAATAACAATTAAATAGTAATGAAAAAAAATTCCACGAGTAGAAATTTTAAAAATTTATAAATGCAAATTTAAAAAAATATTTTTTTTTTTTTATAATAGTCGATTTGCTATAAAAAATTTTCGATATTTTAATGATGTAAATATATTTATTCCCTTTATCCAAGAAACTTGGCTTTAATAAAAAAATTAGCTTCAATATTTATATTTTAAAATTATTTCTTTTTTTATTTACCAGTGCGGTATTTAATTGCGCTATAGTAGATTGTTTTCATGGACCTGTAAAACCCGGCTGTTATCTGCGTAATAGTCCATCTCAATGTTGTCCCGGTGAAGAAGTTTGTCGTAAATATTTAACTCAATTTAAGAATATAAATTATTCAAAAAACAAATTATTTTACTTAATAAGTAAAAACATATTTTTTGTAATATTATAGCTGAAAACCCAGAAGATAGAGCTATTTGTGAAGTTAATGGTAAAGAGTACAGAGACGGGGAATATTTTGAGGATCTATCAGAGCCAGACAACAGTTGTATTTGTCAACCAGGATATGCTGGTAATTTTTATAACACTAAAGTTAGCCGACGTTTTTAATTTTTTAATTATTTTTCATTTATTAAATTAGAACAAAAAAATCAATTTTTCAATAATTGCACTTGTAGTTTTTCAAGTTTTTTACCAATTAAATTTTTTTTTCTTTTTTGGAATAATTTTTTTTTAATAAAAAAAAATTAAAAAAAAAAACATTTTTTTTTAATTTTTAAATGTCAGCTAACTTAATTTTTATGTAATTTTTTAATAAATAAATGATATTAATAAATAAATATAATATGAATAAATATATAAATAATATGAAAATTAAGTTAGCCGATATCTAAAAATTTTTATAATTTTTTTTATTACAAAAAAACTTGAAACTTTTTAATTATAAAAAACTTGAAAAACTACAAGTGCAATTTTTTAAAAATATTATTTAGTTGAAATTTCGTAATTAAAAAATAAATCAAAATATTAACAATGTCGGCTAATTTTAATATTAATTAATATCAGCTTCAGTTACAATAATAGTTAATTAATTAATTAATTAATTTTTTTATTTAGGAAAAAACGAGCCGCCTTTTTGTATAAAACCATCAAGACCTTACTGTAGTCCAGAAATGCGTCATGCCTCAGATATTTATAATCGTTGCGCTCCAGTTTATTATAGCTCTCAATCACCGCAAACTTCTTGCAGCGTTTTTTCTAGATGCCGTAAGCATTAAATTATTTATTAAAAAATTTAATAAGTATTTAAATAAATCCGAAATTTTTTATAGAAAATTCAAAAGATGAAATTATTAAAAATGAAACTAGCACATCCGATCCAGGTACAGTTTGGTTTTTAAATTTAAAGTATGGAAATTTTGTGTTTAATAATAAATATTTGTTTCAGATATGACTTGTATATTCGGTAACTTTACAATGAATGCCGGAGATGAGCTCAATCAAGCAACTGATTACAACTCTGTGTGCGTCAAATGTGTTTGTGAAGTCGGTCCAGTTCCAACTTGCCAACGATTACCTGACGAACAATGTGATATTACGAAGCATCCACCTTTTGAAGTTTAATACAATATGATTATTTATTTCTTCTTTAAAAAATTAGATAAATTTATTATAAAAAGAAATATTTTTTTAAAATTTGAACTTGTAATTTTTTTTTTTTATTTTCAGATGTAGAATTTTTTTATTTTAATTTCTTTATTGTAATTTAGGTGTAAAAATCATAAAAATTGACAAGTGTCTGTTTATTTAAATATAATAAAATGTTATTTGATTTATAATTATTTTTTTTTAATCTTTGATGAGAATTGTATTTATTTATTGATTATATTAATATTTACTTGAATTGGATTAATATTTACTTGAAAAATTAATAAATTATAGATAAAAAATCACTGTTATTATTTTTAAAATGAAAAAAATTATTTTGATCCATGAAAATAAATAATACTAAACTTAGCCGACATTTAAAATTTTTTAATTATTTTTTATTTATTAAATTAAAACTAAAAAATATTTTTCAAAAATTGCACTAATAGTTTTTTAAGTTTTTTTTATAAGTCAAGTTTTGTTTTTATTTTTTTGTAATAATTTTTTCAAAAAAAGAAATTCTAAAAATTTTTAGATAGCGGCTAACTTAATTTTCATTGAAAATTAGAAATTTTTTTTTAAATTATTACAAAAAAATAAAAATAAAATTTTGTTATGTAAAATAATTTTTTTATATATAATTTTTATTTTTTTTGTATATCCTTGAAGACCGTCATAATTTTACGTTGTCCGTAGACCAGATAATAAAATAACTAGGGTTCATGTCCCTTGCCTAGATATACTCAGTCTGAGACCTCAATGCATTTAAGATTGTAAAACCTAAACAAATTAAAATCAATAAATCAATTAAAAATAAACCTAAAATCAAATTAGTTAGACAACGTGTTAATAATAATAAATAATTTAAGTGAAAAATAATAAATAATGACTCAAATTGAATAATTAGTAAATAAATTATATGAATAAATAGAGTCAAATGTTAAAACACATAAGTGAACGAATTAAAAGTTACAAATTAATTATTAAGACACTGTAAAAAAAGCGGTGTTAAAATGGACTCATTTTAACACCCCTATGTAACACCGGTGTAGCGGTGCTCTTTTGCGGTGTTAAAAATCCGGTGTTAAACCGGTGTAACAGTAGAATAAATTTACGCCGTATCGGAGTATGAATATTACATGATCGATAAAACACAATTAATATTCAATATTTATCAAAATGAGACAAGTAACATTTATTTAAGAATTTTCAATTTATAAAATTACGCAGGAATTGATTTAATGATTTTTATACAACAAGTTAAATAATATTTACAATATTAAATGTTTAGGAACAATATAATAATTATTTTTATCGTAACCATGATGTTTTTCATAATATAATGGATGTTTTAAACATGAAAAATCTACAGCTGTGCAAAAATAAATTATCTATATGAAAATCATTTAAAAAACGTTCAAAATTGTCGTAAAATTGTTCTAAAAATGTTTTAAATTTGTTGTAAAAACACTCTAAAACTGTCCAAAAAATGTTCCAAAATTGTCTCAAAAGTATTCAAAATTTGTTCTCAAATAGTTAAAAAAATGTTTTAAGATTATTCAAAAAAGGTTCCACATAAGATTTAAGGACAAAATTTTAACTGAATTGCTTCAAATAAATTGCATTGATTCTAAAATTATCTTAGAAGTATTTTAAAAACTAAAAAAAAAAATACTTAAAAGTTATGAAATAATTACTAAAATGCACTATTTTGAAGTTTCCGATTATTTATATGATGTCCCAAAATGCTCCCAAAGTGCTCCGGGTCCATTTTTACATCGAAATTTTTTACAGTGTATTTATTTTAATTAAAAATTTTTATCTACTTAATATTTTATCATTGTAAACTTTCTAAATTAAATCTGAACTTTTTTTGATTATTAAACATAAAAAGTTTGATTATAAAAATTGAGTTAGTTAAAATACTATCAACACCGGAAAATTTATAACACCGATTTAACACCGAAAAAAAATATTTACACCGCGAACGGTGTTACTGCTACACCGATTTCGGTGTTGAATTTAACACCGGAATTTTTAACACCGTACACCGCATGGACTCACACCGGTTTTTTTTTTACAGTGGAAAAATTGACGGATTGTTTATCGAAATTTTAATCGATCGTCAAATAAATCATTTGATTATTGATAAAGTAGTTCTAATAAACTGTTTAAATTTTAATTAATTTAAGAAATGTTAATACCCAAAATTTTCATATACTAAAGCACAAGTAATATTGAGATCTCTGTGTGCATTTGTGTGTGTATAGATATGCGCCTATACATTATCATAAGTGTATAATTGTACAGTGTATAATTAATTGTACGGTGTACAGTTGTGCAATGTATAAGTGTCCAAGCGTACAAGTATAGATACGTAACTTGTGATCAATATACAGGGTAAACCGCGAGCGTAGCATTTTTCTGACACATTCGAAGAGAGGGTAAGAGTCCCCGAACCTCCGGTGTTAATTGGTTATTCAATTCCCTCTCCAATTGACAACTGAGGGCCCGTAAAAATCTCGGGCCCGGAAAACTGCTGGGTGTTCGCTCTCTTCGTGCTTTGACCTATCTAGTGGTAACATCGTACATAGTTTAAATAAGTCTCAATAGACCACGGGTAAATCTATTGTATAGAAAGTAAAACATTTGTAAAGGTAAAGTAAAATCGTAAAATGAAACCAACTAAAACAAATTAAATCAACAAGGTTCATCAATTTTTATCAGGTATATTTTAAATTATTAATATTTGTCAATTTAGTAATATTGTAAAATAGTTATATGAAAGAAAAGGTTAACTTCAATCACTGGGTAATAATTGTAATTATTGTAAATTAACTAATGATAATAATTTTGGATTTAAACAATATATGTATTAAAATTATCCAACTACATCAATTATTCAAACAAACCTATTATTCTCCATAAATTAAAACTCGGAAGTTCCCGGTCTATTAGTCTAACACACTAGGGCCGAATACTTAAACACATCAAATATTTTAAATGTAAAATTTATTAATTACCCTAAATTAAATAATTTTTTACATAAAATTTCATTAAAAAAAAATTGCATTTAGAATTTTTTAAAACTTCTAAATTATTTTTTCAATAAATTTTTCTTCCTACGATTTATTAATTAAAAAATTAATGACATAAAATAAAATCATGGCATATTTTTATACTCTAATAAAAAAATTAACTTGATTTAAGATAAAAAAATTCTTTAACGAAAAAAATCACTTTGAAGAGTTTAATTATCTTCAAACAAGTGAAAAAATTCTTAAACTTAATTTTTAATTTAATTTAATTTAAGATTTAAGATTTTTTTTATTTGATTCAAAATTATGAAACTCTTCACAATATTCTTAGTTTAATAAATTAGCTCTTGAATAAAATTAACTTATCAATCTATTTTTGAATTTTAAACAACATTTTTATATAATTGTATTTGCAAAACGATAACATTCAGAAAAAATATTTTTACAGATAACAACGTCTTAGCCCATAATATAATTGCGCAAGTTATTATATGATAAAAAAAACAACTGAGATTTCTTCTATTAATTCACAAATAATCATGGCATTAACACGTACTTTATTTACTTCCTTCTTTTCGTTACTTATATTAGAGATTTTAGCTGCTGAAGGTAAAATAAAATTTTTATTGAATAATTTTCATTACCATTATAATTAATATTAATATTAATTTATTTAAATAGATTGTGACAAATCAAAGTGTCCAGGACCAATAAAATATTACGAAGATATAAAATGTACACCAGTTTATAACTCACCCGAAGATTGTTGTCCTTACAAGTATAATTGCGATCATTTGCAAGCAAGATCTCCCAAAAAATGTTACGTAAATAACCATGAATATGAAATCAGAGATCGTTTGAGAAGTGAAGACGCAAATCCTTGCAGTAAATCATGTTTCTGTTCAGACCGAAGAGCCATGTAAGTAAAAATAATTAATTACCTTTATTTCTTACCTCAGTAATTTTATTTCTTCTTTTTTTCTAAAGCTTTTTTTCTAAAACTTTATTTCTTCTTTAATTAGAGCGACTTTTACTTGCGCAATAGTAGATTGCTTCACCGGACCTTCAAAAAACTCCAATTGCTATCGTCGTCGCCAAGCAAGTCGATGTTGTCCTGGCGAAGAAGTTTGCCGTAAGTATTTTCTTCCTCTAAAAGTATATTTTTAAAAAAGTTAAGATATTTTGCAGCTGAAAAAGCCGAAGACATACCGACCTGTGAAGTAGACGGTAAAATTTATAAAGACGCGGAATATTTCAGACCAGCTTCTGAACCCCATAAGATTTGCTACTGTGGTCCAGGATACATAGGTGCGCCTATATAGACAATTAATACATCAATTGCTAAGATACTAATTATTTATTTATAAAATTTTTGGTTAATTAGGAGAAAATGTCGAACCTTTCTGCATAACTCCTGTAGATATTTGTCGGACTGAGCTTCAATACGCTCATCAAATTATCAGCAATTGCAGTCCGGTTTACTACAATCCTCTTGATCATTACAATCCTGAAGTGTTACATACTGAATGTCCCATTGACTATAAATGCCGTAAGTGTAATTAACAATTGATATACAGAAAAAAAATTAATTTTAATCAAAAAAACAATTTTGATTTGAGTAGAAAAATTTTTAAACTTAATTTTTATTTTTTCCTCGGCAGAAAAAAATTTTTTAATCATTTTTTTATTGAATTTAAGTTGATAATTTTTAATTCCTAATTTTTTGTAGAATATATTCTTCCAAAAAATCAACTTAAAAATTTTTTCGTCTTGATTTAAGTTATTTTTTTTTTATCATATTATTTTACCACTGTTCATTTTTATTGTAACAAATTTTGAGTGTATTTTTTTTTTAATTAAAAATTATTTATAGAAGATGAAAAAGATACAATCATTAAAAAAAATTCAGAAGTTTCTGATCCAGGTAAATATTAAAAAAAAAAAAATTTAATAATTATAATGGTTTTTATTTTTGAGAATAAACATTCATCTTTTTTTTTCCGCAGATAAAACCTGTAAGTTTGGTAACTTGGTACTGAATTACGGGGACGAAATCAGGCAACCTACAGGCTCTTCAGTATGTATGAAATGTGTGTGCGACGTAGGGCCTACGGTAACTTGTTTGTATTCACCAAATATGCGATGTTGAGACTAGACTTATTGTATGGCATATTGATAGTAAATATCTATTTAATGTACTACGTTACACAAATAAGGTCAAATGATAAGAATTTAACGTTATTGGCAACTACATGTTTGTAATAATACAAATTGTTTGTTAAACAGTGTATTAGAAATTAAAAAAGTTAAATTTAATAAAAAATTTTACAAAAAAAAAAAGTAAAAATTGTCAATTTATTTATTGTAACAATTATTTTCTAAATTTTTTTTTTTTTTTTTTTTTTTCTGTAGAAAAATAATTAATTATTTTTTAACTAAATTTAATAAAAAATTTATGATGTATTTGAATTTATTTTCTGAAAAATAATTTAATCTTCTTCTATTAAAAGATAATTTTTTTAAGCCAAGTTTGTTGTTCTACGCGCAAACTAGAATAATGTATTGGCTGACATATTTATAGGTCAGACGATAAAACAACCGTGGAAAAAAGTAATTATAAAACAACTGATTATATTATCTATAAATTAGAAAAAATATTCTAGCAAATTGTTAGGAAAATTTATACTTACTATTATTTTCATATTTACGCTTAAAGTATTAATATAAAATTATTTTTTAATATTTTTCTTCGAAATAAGACAAATATGTAAGTAAATTTCCTTAAAAAAATAGTTAATATAATTAAAAAAAATTTTTAGTATCGCGAAGCTAAAAAAATTCTATCAGATGTAAAGTTTAACGTGATGACCTCAAGTTATTAAAAAAGAAGATACAAATCTATAAATTTTTATTTCATGCACGTATACTATTGTACTAATGTATCCTTACAGACATACAAATCAAGTATCCAACACATTAACGACTAAGTATGTTTATATATTAATATTTACATTCATCTGCGTTATATAAAAAATCAAGACGGAGCATTAATTCACAATACTCGTTTAGCGATGGCATTGACGCGGAGTTTCTTTTTTGGTATCTTGTGTTTGTCTTTAACTATTCTCAGCATAATAGCCGGTAAGTTTTGTCTTGAAAAATAATAACTGAGCAAAAATAAAATTAAATAGTTATAATTATTCGTTTTTAGATGAAGAATGTGATGCGTCAAAATGTCCGGGACCTCTGAAGTACTACGAAGATGTCAAGTGTAAGCCAGTTTACAAAACTCCAGACAGTTGTTGTCCTTACAAGTTCGACTGTGATCACTTGAAAGAAAGATCTAAAGAGACGTGTATGGTTAATGGCCATGAATATAAAATCGGGGATTCACTCAGAGAAGAAGACGCTAGTCCTTGTGATATTGGTTGTTCATGCCAGAAAACTCGTGGAGTGTAATTACCTCAAATTGTTTTTATTTATTTATTAAATTTTGATCCTAAACTGGGAGAAGGATTTCTTAGGATTTAAGAAATCATTTCTTAAACATCATTTCATCGTATTTAAAAGATATTTCTTAAATATTATTAATATTATTAAATATTACTAAGAAGTGATGTTTAAGAAATGATTTCTTAAATACTAAGAAATTCTTCTATCAGAGTAGAGCAAGTGCTCCCTAAGGACCATCATAATTAAGTACATATTAATTTTAATATAGATAATTATAAATAATATTTTTACTGAAATAAAATGTTAAGATAATAATACGTAATTTTTTTAGAGCACAATTTAGTTGTGCTGCTGTAGATTGTCCTGAAGAAGAAAATATATCTCCGGGATGTTATGCACGTCAAAGTGCTTTGGATTGTTGTTCCAATGGAGTAATTTGCCGTAAGTACTTTGTTAGGTAGATTTTATAGAAATTTATCTATTCTTCTGTCTGAATTTACTAAAAATATTCTCATAATTTGTCTCAAATTAGTTCTGTAAGTCGTGTAATTTTCTACAGAAGGTATTATTAATTAAAAATACTATAAATAACACTTTTGTAACTGCAAAATTTTTTATTAACTTTGTATAACTCTTCTGAAAGAGTTCAAAATTTCTAATTTTTTAGGTCAAATTAAAAGTTTCTCTGATTTAATTCTTGAAACAAGTAAAATTTACTTGAACCAATAGAAATTTCTTAATTTGAGAATTTTTCTACTAAAATCAAGAAAATAAAGTTTTTAAAAATTATTTTCTTGATTCAAGTTAATTAATTTTTTTTTCTGTCTAAGTCTTTTTAAGAACTATTATTCGTATTTATAAAATTTTTTTCTTAGATTTTTCAGATAAATTCTAAGAATTTGTTAAACAAAAAAATGAGAAAAAAAATTGACTTAAAAATTAAAAATACAATTTTTTTTAAAATAATTTTTTGGAACAAATTTGTTTGTTGAATAAAAAAACGTCTTTATAAATGGAATGATTTTTTTCTCAGTCGAAAAACCGGAAGATATACCCACGTGTGAAGTCGATGGCAAAATTTATAAAGGTGGAGAATACTTCAAGCCAACTGCAGAACCTAATAAAAATTGTTATTGTGCTTCTGGCTACACTGGTAAGGAAGTAATAATTTTTTTAAATTCAGAGTAGCTAAATATTGACAAATAAATATTAACATTGAGCAAAGTAATATGATAATTCAATGTAATATTTATTATTTTTTATAAACATACTAAGAAAAAAATATTTAGCCATTAGTTTTTTCTCCGAAGACTTATAAATAAATTTAATATCTATGAAATGATTTCGCAATAGTTTTCTGGTTAAAAATATTATTAATCATCATAAAAAAAATATTGAAATAATTTTTTTTTTTGTAATAAAAATTAGATTTTAAATGTTTTTATAATTAGTAAAAATATTTCGAGTAAATTATAGTTGTCTTTAATCAATTTACAAAATAATACACATATTTATTTATACACAGGAGAAAATATTGAGCCTTTCTGCAAAATAGCAACAAATGTATGTGGAGCGGAATTGTATCATGCATATGAAATTCATAATGATTGTGTACCTGTTTATTATAATTCTGAATCACCACAAAGTTCCTGCAGTTTTGCTTACAGATGCCGTAAGTATTTAAGAAATTATTAAACTTTTAATTAATTAAGCCGTCTATTATAATTATGTTGATTTTTTCTCAAGAAAATAAACGTGATTCAGTTATTAAACGACTGAAGACTCTAGAAGATCCTGAAAATACAGAAATGGGTAAGTTATAAATATTAAATTTTTACGGATAGGTCTCGGATAGTTTAACTGGTAGAGCATTTGGCGCGTAACCAAAAGATCCAGGTTCGAATCCTGGTCTGGGCTGTCCGAATTATTTTTTCAGTCACTGAAAAAAGTTACACTGAGTAAAAAATTACATCTTTCTCTAATAATAATTGTCTAAACAAATTTTAATTGTTATCGTCACGTAAAATTTTCTCTTATGGTATTGAGACTTCATACCGATAAAATATTATGGTGAACAATTAATAATGAAAAATTAGTCATTCTTTAACAACAATTTGGATCGGGTAGCTGGCTTATAATATTAACTATCTTTGATTTATTAAATAATAAAACTATTAACTTTTCAAATTGGTTTTAATTTCAGATATAACTTGTAAATTTGGTGATTTAACAATGGACTACGGAGATGAACTCATTCAGTCAACAGATTACAGTTCCGTTTGCGTCAAATGCGTCTGTGAAGTCGGCCCAGTTCCAACTTGTCAACGTTTACCTGACAGCGAATGTGATGTGACGAAGCATCCACCTTTTGGCGATTAACAACCACAGTTTTTGCATTACAAACAATCGAATATTTTTCAATATTTAAATATCAGTTGTTTATTTACACCGTGAAATTACCGGTGAAAGTTTCAAATTTTCCTATTTAGAATTACAAAATAATTAATTAATTGTAAAAGATAAAAAGGCCATTCGGCAGCCGAAATGGAAGTAGATTTTTCAAATAAAGAAAATTGATTTTTAATAAAATAATATAATAACACTAATAATGTATAACTTAATTTATGAATTATAAACAAAATTCAATAATAAATTTAAAAGTATTTAGAACAAATTTTGGAAAAAAAATTAACTTTTGAAGAAAAAGTTTCTCAAAGAATTGCAAAGATTATAAAATTTGAATTATAAATGACCAAATTTTAAATAACTGCTTAGGAACAACAATTTGCAAATCAATCAGATGTTTGAAACCGGATAAAATTTTAATTGAAGAAAACAATATATAGAATTAATTTGTGACATATTTACTGACGAATTACCTGAAAACATTACACGAAAGACTAATTATTATCGTAATTATTGAATTTACATCATGATTAAGCTATGATACAGACAATAATTCTAAAACGGCTGCAACAGTAAAACTGTTTCATTAAACGAATTCTAAAAGGAGTAATATTGAGGCTATTACCACTTCTGAGTAGTGGAAATTGAAGCTTATTAAAAGAGCTTTACGATGCATTTTACCGAATTTTTATATCTTGTCTCGATCAGTAATTATATCAAGTTGAAGTAGTAAAAACATCAATTTTTACGATTTTCAAAATTTCAAAATCCTGTCATTTCCAAATTACTCGCCCGATTAAGCTCATCTTCGAACTTAACCTTGGTCTTGATCGATAGATAAAGCATGTTGAGTTTGAGAAGAATCGGTTATAAATTGAAAACGCTATCGTGCTGACAAGCCGCGTTATATCGTATAAATATATATATAAATACATACATATATATAAATATATATATATATATATATAAATACATACATATATAAACTTTTGAACTATATACATTTTCTGACTCAGCTCGACAAACTGAGTCAGAAAACGACTAAATTTTTTCAAAGTTGCGCCATGAGGACGGCTGCAATAGTTAGATTTTTATAAAATTTACTAAAAGTTGGCTTACTTGAGTAATAAAAGTTCTTAAAAAAATTCACTATTTATTTTTAACAACAATTGTGTAATATAACAGGCTGACAAAAAAAAAAAAAATAAATAAATGAATATCGTAACTTGAAAAATTATTTTCGCCATATAAGACTGACGTAAATTTAAACTGAAGTTATACCCATAACAGTTTGAATGTAACTGACGCGCTCTACGAACAATAACACGAGAAAATTTAATATTCAAAAGGTTGAAAGCAATAACACAAGATTCTATAATAAATCATCAACTATATTCACTTTGATATTTTATTCCGCCAGTTTTCACTTAGCGGACTTTTTGCATACTTAATTTTTTAATTATTTTATACCAGCAAGCGTACACGCAAAATATTATTTCTTTTGATGCTAAAGGTATCGTAGATATCAAAGGTACTGCAGGTGACATGAGTCTAAAAATGGACTATTTCGATACAAAGGACTGGATATTTCTTAAATATCCGCTTTACGTCTGTGGTGTATGGCCTACGCAACCCTTTCGAATAAGAGCACTGGTTTGTCCTCTAGTTTTCTTCTGTGTCCTGACTCTTTATATACCCGAAGTAAACAGATACAATTTTTGTTAATTATTTTTCTGTATATTATAAAAATAATTTCTCTGCAGGCTATAAATCTTATAATGGTCAGAAATAGTTTTATCCAACTTAGTGACGGTGTCCCACTTTTCGGAATTCACACCGTAATTGTTTTTAACTACGGTTGCTTTATATCGAATTTTGACAAGGTAAATAATCTTCGACTATTATTTAAGTGATTTAAAAGCTTAATTATTTTTTAGATAAAAGAATTACTTAAAAAAATTCAACAAGATAGTACATCTGATGATTTATCAGAAGAAGAACTAATTCTACTAAAGAGAGAAACTAGCGAATCTAACAAAATTATTCGATTATATACTGGTTAGTTATTAATCATAATTTGTAACTTGTAATTTACTTAAAGTTTTTATTTAAATTTGCTAATGAGTGTTTTTTAATAAATATTGTTTTAGGTTTTCTCTACTGCAGTGCATTATTATTTATATTCATTATTCCGGCAATGCCGAAAATATTAGACATGATTCATCCATTAAATGAGTCGAGGCCGAGAATTGTTCTATATTATACTGAATATTTTATTCGTGATGAAAAGTACTTGGCCTATATTCATATTTATGAGTATATAATAAGTCCATTCCCGACAATTGTCGTTTGTGCTTATGATTCGTTAATTGTAAGCAGTTGTCAACACGCCTGTAATATGTTGTATATCGTTGGGTATGTATTGATTTTTTTTATTTAAGGTACACGGAGATAATTTTATAGTAGAGTTTATTATCTAGTTATGTTAAAATCTATTAACTGAATTAGATAGTAGTAAATATTATTTAAATAATTAAGTAAACTATCTGAATTGTAGTATTTACCATCCTCATGGTAATCAGTAATAATAACTTTTATTATTTTAATTAGTTACTACTATTATCAAAATCGTAATTCCTAATATAACCTGATGGTTGCAGTTACCATCAGTAATAAAATAATAACTACTACTTAAGCTAGTAAAAAATATTAAAAAAATTAATTTTTATTTGTCTAAAACAATTTTCAACGCCAAATTTTTCAAAAAGAATTTGGAATTTCCAAAAAAAATCAAAATTTTCAATAAAATTCAAATTAAAATTTCAAAAAAGAAATTTTGAAGGGAATTTAAAATATTTTAATATTTCAAAGAAAAAAATGTACATTAGCTAAAATATGGATGTAAATAAAGGATTTAATTAAATTGATATTATTTTTTCTTTCAAAATTTTTACAATCTGAGATGGTTACAGTTATAATTTATAATAATTACAATTATTATTTTCGATAGTAATCGTTACCATTATTAATAGTAACTATTACAATTGTCAATGATACCACCTATTATTTTGTTACTAATTAATTTTATTACCATTTTAGATAGTAGGAGTTATTATTTTTGTATAGTAGGTAGTATAATTAATTTTTCTCCGTGTAGAACGTAGTTTTCCCTACTGATAGTCTGAGTTTCTGACCAATAACTTAATGTCAGATATATGTTTCCACCGACTTACCGACAATTTACTGTAAACTTCTGAATTTACAACTGTTGGCGACAATTTGTTACCGCAATATTTATTTATTTTATTATATTATATTATATTTATTAATTTAATAATGCCAAGGCTGTTGTTGCCAAATGGCAAGGTATATAAAAATAATTTTTGCAATAGTGGATACAATAATATAAGAATTAGAATATAATGAAGATAACAATAAAAATGCTTATGATTAATTATAATATATGATTTAAATTTAATTTTTTATATGATTTAACTAGGGTAGATAGGTTAATATGATATCTGTAATTATACAGTCAAAAATAGTAACAATGTTATTTATAATAACACCGAGAGTGACAATAAGTAACTTAGTTTAAGTATCTTGCTCCATTAAATAATTAAACAGTTTGGTTTTAAAGACCTCAATACTGAAAGCACCAATAATATCAGGGGGCAATATGTAGTAGCCAAGTTTCTTGAAAAAAGTATATAACTCAGAAATAAAATTTTTTTTTCAGTTCAAGTTTTTTAAAAAATTTAAATTTTATTCATTCGAACAAAAATAAAAATTTTTTCAAAACAATTTAATTTGGAATAAAATTTTGTTATACTGAAGAAAAAAAAATATTTTATACAAGCCTCAGAAATTTTTTTGAAATCTAGATTTTTTTTTTAAATTCAAATTTTTAACTTCCCGCTAAGAAAATTGAAAATTTTCAAAAATCAGAAAATTATTGGCTCGAGGAGCTCAAAAACATATTAAGTGCAATTTTGAGCGCTTAAGTATGGAATTAGCGGAAAGTTACAGGGATGGCCTTCAGGGTCGACCGTTTTCCTAATTTTTTTTATACCGATACGAAAAATTTCATCTATCTTACATATATAGTCATAAATTTTGATTTTAGGTATCGATTCAATAATATCACTGCTACCATTGAAGAATCTAATGATAAAAAATGTAGAACTGGTTCTCAAATTTTGACCAAGTATATCACTGATCATAAAGCAATTTTGAGGTAATTTTATCAACTCTGATGCAAATTGATTTCGCGTGGAATTTCCTCAATATCTCATCACACTGATAGAAGGATTTGTTTATAGTTAAAAATATTTGTTAATATTTAACAAATGATTTATTAGAGACCACTTTTAGTCCTTAACACATATTTCTTAGTATTTAAAAAGATTTATTAATATTTAATAAATGAATATCTGATTTATTAAATACAAACAAATCATTTTAAATACTAAGAAATATTTGTTTGATACTAAAAAATGGTCTTCTAATAAATGATTTGTTAACGATTAACAAATATTTTTTAATACAAATAAATCCTTCTATCAGTGCAGGGTTAAGATTTTATCAATAGACAATTTATTTAAACATTTTTTCAGATACATCGAATTATACCACGATTGTTTTGCAAATACTTCTTTAGTAGTACTTATTCTTACCGTAGGAACACTCTGTCTAGCAGGTATACAAGTAAGTTTTGAGTTTCTATAAAAAAAAAACAATTTGTTCCGAATAAAGTCAATGTTTGTTTATTATTAATAGTGTCTCTTAAGAATGGACGAGAAAGCAGAACTAATTCGTTTCGGATTATGTACAGCTGCCGTATTTTTCCATACTTTTCTTCTTTCGATTTGCGGACAAAAATTCATAGATTACTCCGAATCTCTGTATACTTTGACGTAATTAACCGTATAGATTAATATCTTTGGTTATTTGCAACAGAGGATGGACGATGTACATTGATGTTTCAAGTAACCTTTTTTTAGATAAATTTTCTAAGTTATTGAAACATCGATAGTCGGTGAAAAATATAATTATAAACTGTTGATACAGATTTTTTATTTTAGGTTTTAATTTTATGATAATTTTGTTCTCCTAGAACTGAATAATAAAATGGTGTGCCATGCATTTGAATTTCCTTCATTTTCTTTTTTATTAAAATTTTTTACCAACATCGTCCATCCTTAATTGCTAGGAGGTTTAATTCTTAAGACATAAATATTGTATTAATATTTTTTAGATGTCAAAGTCAATGGTATAGACTACCAGTGAAATTACAAAAATTAATGGTCATAATTATGCTTGAATTTGCTCAACCAATCCACCTGAAAGTCGGAAAAATTTTCACAGTATCATTCGAGAGTTTTACAGGAGTAAATTATTATTTAATTTTCTTCTCCAGTTACTTTTGTAACCTGATAACTTATTAATTAATATATATATATATATATATTTTTTTTTTTTTTTTTCAGATTATGCAAATGACTATGTCATATTTTACAGTTGCGCATGCCGTTTTTCTGTGACTTTGAATCTGAATAAAATTATTATTAATATTATTTATTGTGTCATTGCCATGGAGTCAATACTCCTGTACGGCCATTTAATGATTACAAATTAAAAGTATAGAAAATGTTTAGTTATAACCTAAAGAAAAATATATTACATATAAATGCAAATAGTTTAACATTAGTTTAATCTACTCAATCATTTCTCATAACATTATCAGATGGTTTTATATTCTCATCTCATTTATCACAAACGATTGGTCATACTTCATTATCCAATACTTAGGAAATTCATGAAAAATAAGAGGCTTTTGGTGCAGCTATAGAACTTTAAAGATAAGCTTCGACAGAAAAAACTCAGGTTGAGCTTTTAAAGTAAGTGACTGTAAATCTTTATAGCAAGTAGAAATTTTAAAAAGTAAAAAATGCAATTTTTGAAATAATTTTTCGGAACAAAAAAACCTCTTTATAAATATAATGATTTTTTTTTCAGCTGAAAACCGGGAAGATATAATAACCACGTGTCAAGTCGATGGCAAAATTTATAAAGATGGATAATACTTTAAGCCAACTGCAGTACCCAATAAAAATTGTTATTGTGCTCCTGGCTACACTGGTAAGGAAGTAATAATTTTTTTAAATTCAGAGTAGCTAAATATTGACAAATAAATATTAACATTGAGCAAAGTAATGATAATTCAATGTAATATTTATTATTTTTTATAAACATACTAAGAAAAAAATATTTAGCCATTAGTTTTTTATCGGAAGACTTACAAATAAATTTATTATTTACGAAATAATTTTGCAATAGTTTTTTGGTAAAATAATATTATTAATAATCATAAAAAAACTATTAAATAAAAAAATATTGAAATAAATTTTTTTTTTTGTAATAAAAATTAGATTTTGAATGTTTATATATAATTAGTAAAAATATTTCGAGTAAATTATATTTGTCTTTAATCAATTAAAAAAATAATATATCTACTTATTTATCCACAGGTAAAAATATTGAAATGTATGTGGAGCGGAAATGTATCATATTTATATTTTTTAATAATAATAATACGATTTTTTTGGAAATTACTTATCTTCAACAACAATTGTGTACTATAATAGGCTGAAAAAAAAAAAAAAAAAAAAAAAAAAAAAAAATTAATACCAGCAATAAAAAAACAAATAAATGAATACTATGACTTGAAAAATTTTTTTCACTATATAAGACTGACGTAAATTTAAACTGAAGTTGAACCCATAAAAGCTTGAATATAACTGACGACTTTTGCGAACAATAACGCGAGAAAATTTAATATTCAAAAGGTTGACTGCAGTGACACAAGTTTCTATAATAAATCATCAACAATATTCACTTTGATATTTTATTCCACCAGTTTTGACTAACCGGACTTTCTGCATACTTAATTACTTAATTACACCTGCAAGCGTACACGCGAAATATTATTTCTTTTGATGCTAAAGGTATCGTAGGTATCAAAGGTACAGTTGGCGACATGAGTCTGAAAATTGACTATTTCGATTCAAAGGACTGGATATTTCTTAAATATCCGCTTTACGTCTGTGGTATATGGCCTACGCAACCCTTTCGAATAAGAGCACTGGTTTGTCCTCTAGTTTTCTTCTCTGTTCTGACTATTTATATACCCGAGGTAAACAGATACAATTTTTATAAATTATTTTTCTGTATATTATAAAAATAATTTATCTGCAGGGGATAAATCTTATAATGGTCAGAAATAGTTTTCTAAAAGTTAGTGACTGCGTGCCGCTTTTCGCAATCCACACCGTAATTGTTTTCAACTACGGTTGCTTTATATTGAATTTTGACAAGGTAAACATCTTTGACTATTATTTCAATGATTTAAAAGGTTAATTGTTTTTCAGATAAAAGAATTACTTCAACAAGTTCATCAACAATCTACATCTGATGATTTATCAGCAGAAGAAATTGTTCTACTGAAGAGAGAAACTTATAAAGCAAACCAACTTGTTAAAATGCATACTGGTTAGTCATTAATTATAATTTGTAACTTGTAATTAACTTAAAATTTGCAAATGAGTGTTATTTGATAAATTTTGTTTTAGGTTTTCTCTACTGCTCTGCAATATTATTTATATTCATTATTCCAGCAATGCCGAAAATATTAGACATGATTCATCCATTAAATGAGTCGAGATCGAGACTCGTTGTATATTATACTGAATATTTTATTCGTGATGAAAAGTACTTGACCTATCTTCATATTTATGAGTATGTAATAAGTCCAATCCCGACGATTATCGCTTGTGGTTATAATGCGTTGTGTGTAAGCAGTTGTCAACACGCATGTAATATGTTGTATATCGTTGGGTATGTATTGATTTTTATATAAAGTAGAACGTAGTTTCCCGGGGTTGGAGTTTACCCTACTGATAGTCTGAGTTTCTGACCAATAAGTTCATGTCAGATATGTTCCCACCAACTTATCGACAACTTGTGAATTTACAACTGTTGGCATGATACAGAAGTTAGCCGACGTTTTTAATTTTTTGATTTTTTTTCAAATCATTTAATTAGTACTACAAAATATTTTTTAAAAATTGCACGTGTAGTTTTTCAAATTTTTTACAGGTGAAATTTTTTTTTTCTTATTTTTTTGTAATAATTTTTTTATTAAAAAAATTTATTAAAATTTTTAGATGTCGGTTAATTTAATTTCCATACTGTTGGCTACTTTTTGTTACCGCAATATGTATAGCCAAGTTTATTGAGAAAAATTACTCAGAAAAAAAATTTTTTTTTCAGTCCAAGTTCTTTAAACATTCGAATTTTTTTTTTAAATTTGAATTTTGTTCTAGATTTTTTTTTTTCAAAATTAAAATTTTTTTCATACTGATACAAAAAATTTCATCTATATTATATACAGTGATAAATTTTAATTTTAGGCATCGATTCAATAATATCGTTGCTACCATTGAAGAATCTAATAATAAGAACGGTAGAACTGGTTCTCAAATTTCGACCAAGTATATCACTGATCATAAAGCAGTTTTGAGGTAATTTTGTCAACTCTATACAGAAGAAATAAAAATTTTAAAAATCTAAAAGTTCACGACTTATCGGGGTCATTTAATTTTAAATTAAAAATATATTATATTATAATGCTAATTCATAGTTAAGTGGAATAGAAGAAACTCTTCGATAAATAAATTATATTTTTTGTAGTAATTCTTGATAGTCTAATTTGCTTAAGACTTTGGGATTTTTTTAAATTAAACAAAAAAATTTATTGCATTGTCACAATAAAATGACTGAGATAATTTACATTTTTAATTTTTTTCTTCATCACTTTATTTTAAATTTGCGATAACTTTTTTTTGACTGGGTCAAAAAATTTGGAAAAATTTTCAAAAAGGTCCTTAATAGAGTATAAAAAGATATCAAATTTCTAGCCAAATAAAAAAATGGTCGGGTTTAAAAATTGATTTGGCGTGAAATGTCCTCAATACTTCAGGGTCAAGATTTTGTCAATAGATAATTTATTTAAATATTTTTTCAGATACATCGAATTATACCACGATGTCTTTGCAAATACTTCTTTAGTAGTACTTGTTCTTACCGTAATTATACTCTGCCTAACAGCTATACAAGTAAGTTTTGAATTTCATAAAAAAAACTATGTGTTCCAAATAAAGTCAATGTTCGTTTATTTTTAATAGTGTCTTATAAGAATGGACGAGAAAGCAGAACTATTTCGTTTCGTATTAGCTTCAGCTGCCGTATCATTCCATACTTTTCTTCTTTCGGCCTGCGGACAAAAATTTATAGATTACTCCGAATCTCTGTATATGATGACGTAATTAGACGTATAGATTAATATCTTTGGTTATTTGCAACAGAGGATGGACGATGTACATCGATGTTTCAAAAAACGTTTTTTTAGGTACATTTTCTAAGTCGAAACATCGATAGTCGATAAAAAATTAAATATTATTTATAGTACTAAATAATAAAATGGCGTGCCATGCATTTGAATTTTCTTCATTTTCTCTCTAATTAAAATTTTTAACTTCCCGCTAAGAAAATCGAAGATTTTCAAAAATCCGGAAGTTATTGTTTTCACCCCGTTTTGCAAAAATCGAGTTTTCATCAGATCTCGACGTTTGAAGGTCATCCAAGCTTCCCTAACTACTCCCGCGAGGTTGTCACTGTGTCTATATATATGTATGTGTGTGTGTGTGTGTGAAAGTATGTGAACCGCTTATACCTTTTGAACGGCTTATCCGATTTTATCGCGGTTGGTGCCATTTGAAAGGGCTTGGCCAAACTTGGATTTTGAGTATAATTTAGACCGATTCGAATCAGTAGATTTTGAGAAATCTTAAAAAAACTGAGAAAAAAAATTTTTTCAAATATGGTTTTTTTTTGGATAACTTTTAAACGGCTCCACCGATCGATTCCAAAAAATAATCAGCTCTAGACAATAAAAAACGACGTCGATCGACACCAAACTGGTCGAAATAGGTTAATTCGTTCGAGAGATATCGTGAACGAAAGAAAACCGAAAAAAGTGTTTTTTTCGAAATTACTCCGAAATTTTTGGTTCGATCAATTAGAATCTGAAAATTCTCTATGAGGCTGATAAATCTGCGTCAAATGCCGCCAACCGCGTGAAAATCGGTTGATTCATTCAAAAGTTATTGCGATTTGAAAATTCCAAAAGTAGTGTTCTATGAAACTTCTATCAGACTTTTAAGCTCGAAGAGCTCAAATGCATAGAAATACTATCTCTTTGGGCTCAGCGAGCTAAAAATATCACATAAATTATATTTTGAGCTCAGAAATCTCAAAAACGTCATAAGTACAATTTTAAGCGCCCAAGTATAGAATTAGCGGGAAGTTGCAGGGATGGCCTTTAGGGTGAACCGTTTTACTAATTTTTTTTTATATCTGTTTATATTTTTTATACACAGTAAAAAATTTTTCGTCAAATTTAACACAAAAAATTGTGTTGATGACTTTTTTTTACACAATTTGTGTTGAATCAACACTCTATTGTGTTGAATCAACATACTAAAATGTTAAATTCTACACACTAAAATGTTAAATTCTACACAAACATTTTTACACTTTACACAATGACGAAAAATTTTTTACTGTGTACCAACATCGTCCATCCCTAATTGCTAGGAGGTTTAATTCTTAAGACATAAATATATTGTATTAATATTTTTTAGATGTCAAAGTCAATGGTATAGACTACCAGTGAAATTACAAAAAATAATGGTCATAGTTATGCTTGAATTTGCTCAACCAATCCACCTGAAAGTCGGAAAAATTTTCACAGTTTCATTCGAGAATTTTCTAGGAGTAAATTATTATTTAATTTTCTTCTCCAGTTAGTTTTGTAACCTGATAAATTATTAATTAATATATATATTTTTTTTTCAGATTTTGCGAACGACTGTGTCATATTTTACAGTTGCGCATGCCGTTTTTCTGTGACTTTGAATCTGAATAAAATTATTATTTGTGTTATTTATTGTGTCATTGCCATGGAGTTAAAGCTCCCGTACGGCCATTTAATGATTACAAATTAAACGTATAGAAAATGTTTAGTTATAACCTAAAGAAAAATACATTTACATAAAACTGCAAATAGTTTAACATTAGTTTAATCTACTCAATCATTTCTCATAACATTATCAGATGATTTCATATTGTCATCTCATTTATTACAAACGATTGGTCACTGTACTTACTTCATTATCCAACATTTAAGAAATTCATGAAAATTTGGGAAATGAGAGGTTTTTGGTGCAGCAATAGAACTTTAAAGATTAGCTTCGACAGAAAAAACTCAGGTCGAGCTTTTGAAGTGAGCGACCGTAAATCTTTATAGTACACGAGAAAAAAATTGTCGGGAAAATTACAATTGTAAAACCGAAAAAATAATTAACTCGAATCAAGTAAATAATTTTGAACAACTTTTTGCTTTTTATTTGAGTAAAAAAATTATTAAATTAAGAAATTTTGTCTTAACTTTTAACGATGTAATATTGTAATTTTTTTTCTGTGTACTATGTGATATGTGCACTAAAAAAAAAAATTAACTTGAATCAAGAGAAAAATTCTTGAACCAAGTAAATAATTTTGAAGAGTTTCTTTGTCTTGAATCAAGATAAAAAAGTCTTGAAATAAGTAAAATTTACTTAAAAAACCGAGAAAAATTTTTAGTTTAAGAAGCGTTTACATTTTTTCTCTCTCTCGCCCTCTATTGGACAAACGAAAGTATCTCTGTCATACTTGTACAACTTATGGAATCTTAAAACGCATTTTATGCATAAATAAATGAAAATTTTCTAAAAAAGCGCTTCTCTCTTCGATAGATAATTTAATTATCTATCGAAGAGCGAAGCGTTTTTTTTCAAAATTTTATCTTATTCATGAGCAAAACTCGTTTGAAAATCAACTATCAACCGCTCTTAAAGTATTTTCTACACTGATAGAAAAACAATCTTGATTCAAAGAATTTTTTTTCTTCAAAACTTTAACTCTTGAAACTAGATATAGATATATTTCTTTCAAGATTTTGAGTTATTAATTTACTTATTTCCAAGAAATAATTTTTTTTTTATACAACAATTACAGACTATTTAGTTTTTGAAATATACTTTGATAAATTATTTTAAATTTTTTAAACTATAATGTTATTTTGATTAAAAAACTTAAATATATCGATTGAAGATAATATAGCTCTTAAGCCAAGAAAATCTAAATCAAGACAATAAATTCTTAAAGCAAAATAATCATTTGTCTTCCAAAGTAAATTCTTAGATCAAGAAAATATCGCGTGCCTAAAGGTAAAAGGGCGCATATTTTTTTTTTTTTATTGCCAATCGAGTAGTAGACACATTCTGCGCTTAAAATTGAAAAAAAAAAATTATAAAGGTAAAAGGGCGTATGTCTTTAATTATACGCCCTTTTACTTTTAAGAATTCGAAATTTTGGTGATCTAAAGGTAAAAGGGCGTATAATTTTTTTTCGACCAGTTTACAAAAGAACATATTCGTAGTTTAAAAATGTGAAAAAAAAAAACTTTCTGTGGTAGTAAAACCTCAACTATACAATTTTTTTAAAGTTAAAAAAGAAAATATATAAAAAAAACGCCATTCGGCCAAACCCGAAATGGAAGGTAGATTTCACTGAATGATATTCTTGATCAAATAACGTACATAAGTCAGTTGTACTACACATTGCCTGAAAATAGTTCAATTGAAATCTTAACTTTGAAAAAATAACTAAAAATGGTCAAAATGTCAATGTTATAAACGTCAAATTATTTATTTTAAGAAATAGTTATCATAAAATTTGGATTCTGGATGCATGATCATGATGAAACAGCTGTTCTGTAAGCGGCACCAGTAGTTATATTCAATAGGGCGATTAAAACGGGAAATTTCAAAATATTTCAATGTTATCTGTCATTGTGATTTTTTTTTATTACTTAATTTTTATGTAATTTGTTTTATCAAATTTTGTATATAAGGCTGTTATTTGAGTATAACTTGTCTTGTGAAACGGTTATTGAACATTTGGTATAAAAAATACAACTTTTTAATTTCCCGCTAAGAAAATTGAAAATTATCAAAAGTTGGGAAGTTATTGTTTTGACCCTGTTTTTCGAAAATCGAGTTTTCATCAGATCTCGACGTTTTGAGGTCCTAGGAAGCTTTCCTGACTATTTCCGCGGTGATATCACCGTGTCTGTATGTGTGTGTGTGTGTGTGTGTGTGTGTGTGTGTGTGTGTGTGTGTGTGTGTGTGTGTGTGTGTGTGTGTGTGTGTGTGTGTGTGTGTGTGTGTGTGTGTGTGTGTGTGTGTATGTAAATCTCTCATGACTTTTGAATGGATCATCCGATTTGGTCAAAATAAGCGGTGTTCTGAAGAGTTCCTTTGCCCCTAGAATTCTGATACTAATTTATAGAATTTGAATCGATCAATTTTGAGAAATTTCAAAAATAAAATTTCTAAAAATTCGTTTTTTTGGAATATCTTTTAAACGGATGAACGGATCAATTCTCAAAACTAATCAGCTCTTAACCTCAAAAAATCACGTCGATTGCCACCAGCCCGGTCAAAATCGGTTGATTTGTTAGTGAGATATCGTTGTCGAAAAAAATTGAAAAAAATATTTTTTTTCAGAATTTCTATGAAATTTTTAGTCTGATCAGTTTACACTTAGAGATTTTTCAAAGAACTCAAAAATAAGTCCTTTTACCTTTAAGCACGCGATATCTCTTGAGTCAACATAAATTATCTATCAGTGTACTCAAATCAAGAAGATGAAATTCGTCAAAATTATTTACTTGGTTCAAATAAATTTTTTTTTCTATGTGCATTTAGTTTTCTTTGTAGACTATAAAGTTGTCGCTAGTAAGTGAAGTCCGTATAAATGGCCGCACAATAATAAAAAATTAGGATAATCAGTATTAAGACTAGGTTTCTTCTGATAAGTAAGTTCAATACATCGTTATTCATCTTAATTACTCTTATATTATTTTTGCAACTCCTGCAACCTGTTTGCGGTAATCAACAATACTTTCGTTTGTAATAAAGCTTGAATTAATTTTTCTAATTTTTAATTTTTCAAAAAACCAAAGTAGTCACCCAGTTACAAGCCTTGGCTTAGGTAAGTTTATACATAGAAATTGACCTTGAATCAGGTTGTATCCATATCTGATAGCGCGTTATAGTTATACCTGTCGTAATAACTATTATGTAATCTAATTCTGTATGTTATCGTGAAAACATACAATTGTATCGTAACAAACATATTAATTATCTTCCTCTAAAATAATTTCATTGTCATATTTACACATGAATACATTCTGATTATTATAGAGTACGTTACGCACTTTTTATCTTTCTGATAAATTATTATAAATTGCTTATGTAATAAATCCTTTTCTAAATTTTGCTATTCAAAATATATCACACTTCTTTTCATATTTTCATATTAAATTTAAGTGTTAAGTATAAACAATGCATTACGAAAATTAACAATAAGTTCTAAAAATAAATACAACTATCGACTTCTTATTAAAAAATATTATTATTATTATTATTATTATTATTATTATTATTATTATGCTGATATGCTCACATAGCACTTCTTGTTATGGTGAGAAGACGGTTTCTACGAATGTAATTTTATCGTTTTTGCTCGATTAACATTTCACTTCGTTAGTTAGTCACAACGCAACATCAGAACATAATTTAAGTCGCATTATATTATATATTATATTGAATTATATATAAATAGTATCATTATGAAATTATCATCTATTTTGTGGACTGTTTACATCGTATTAATTACAAGTGTTTTGAGCCAACATTTAGAGCTGTTTCGCCAAACTCGATTACTTTCTTCAAGTCTTTTTCGTAAAAACGAATATGAGACAAAAATTTTCTGTATTAGTGACAATTCGAGTGATGCAGTTGTTTTGAACGAACCTTTTGACAGAAATACTGTCAGAGATAAGAAATATGAAGAAATATTTGGTAGGAAAAAGAAAAATATTTTTATTTTAAATAAGTTTCAAAATAAAAAAATTTTTTGTTTTGATTTAATAAAGTATATTGTTAAAAATTAAATTTTTTTGAGGCAGATTTTGAAAGTTATTCTAATAAAAGTGGTAACGAGTGTGAAATTGAGATGGATTATTCTAAATGTTTATCGAAATGGAAAAACGATTCAAATTGGAAAATTTTATCGTCTTTAGAAGTTCCAATGGGTCCAGTTTATGACAAACGTTGGGAACGTGAGTTTTTTATGGTTATAATACATAAATTAATATTTTTTATCATTATTACTTATTATGTTATGTTATCATATTATCTTATCAATATAATTAATCTATTACTTTCTATTAATTAATATTATATTAATTTAATATGTACTTAATTATGATAGTCTTTAGGGAGCACTTGCTCTAGGATCATTATTTATTTAATAAATAAATAAATAGATAAATTTTATAGTCAGTGTTATTTTTATTGAATTGCAGGTTTTCAGGACTATGAAAAAAAAAAAGTTATACACTCGGATACTGATTTCAGTTTTGTAACATCAGAAAAAAATAACGTTAATTTTGTGTTTAACTCTAGTGAAAATCAAAATGCTCTGGTGGTATCTATTCGTGGGTCATCTAATGCGCAATTTTTATTGTGTAAAAGTCAAAATTTTCGGAGTGATTTTTGCTATTGGCTTATTATTGGTGGCTGGAATAACACCATTACGGGAATTAGAAAATGCCAAAATGGAATTCCTTTAGAGAAGCCAGCTTCGGGATCTAATTGTAGTATTTTACGAGCTTCTAAGGCAAAAGTGAGTTTATTTAATTATTTTTGTAGAGTTTTTTAATATTTATTTTTTCTAAAGACTGGTTTTTTATAATATTTTATATTTTTACGAAAAATTAGAGGAAAAAAATTTTTTGCATTAGACTGGACAGCCAATAAACTAAAAATATAAAGTATTTTTGTAGAATGTTAAAAAATTCAGTTTTTTATTCGGAAAAATTATAAAGAACTATTATAAAAAAAATTTACCTTAAAAAAATGAGACTTTTTTTAAATAATTTACTTCTAAAAGAGTTTTTATGTGCAGTAAAATTTCTTTTAAAAATTATAGAGCGAACTTTCGCTAATTTATTCATTACAAAATGATGAATTATTGATTTTTTTTTAGCATTTTGCACTAGATGCGCTTGAATGGAGAACGTTTATTATTACATGGAATACGGAAACTAAAACTGTAAATTTATATGATTCGGAAGAACTAGTATTGTCTTATTCTGACTCTGCAAATACTTTGTTTAACATAACTCGAATTCTCTACGGAAATCCAGATCCTCTAACGCCAACATTATTCCGCTTTCACAAATGTAAGTAACAGTACCAATAATAAAAATTGTAATTCATGGATTATATTAATTAAAGAAAATTTTATGTTTTTTTTTTTTTTTTTTTTTCAAATAAGATAAGTATATTTTGTCGAAAAAACCTGATGCAATATTAATCAGTCCATCACTGACAATTAATTACGCCAATGGATTTTGCATTGACATTTTGATTGGATTGTGTCCAAATTGTGAATTGATGGTTAAATTAGTCGATGGGAACAGCAGTAAGAAAATATCTAAAACATTTTCAAGCTTACCTGATGTTGATGGTCAGACTTTGAAACACGGACTTCCAACATGGCAGTATGCACGATTTGATGTTGAGGATATTAAAGAGTATGAATTACCGTTGTTTGTTCAAATTAGTACAATGGTAGCGGGGACAGAAGAAACTGGGCCATATCATTGGGCTATTGGAAATATTAGAGAGTGTCCTTCAGAAAGTAATTAATTAATCTTAAAATTATTAAGCAGTAATACTAGAGAAAAATTAACTTAATTCAAGAGACAAACTCTGTAATTATACACAGTAGAAAATTTTTGGTCATTGCGTCAAAAAAATTTGTCTTAAATTTATACACAAAAGTGTTAAATATTTAACACAAAATTTTTTGACGTAATGACGCAAAATTTTTTACCGTAAGAATATAATTTTGAAAAAAAGTTCATTTCTTGGAGCTAAAACGAAAAATTTTTGAATAAAGTAAAATTTACTTAAGCAAAAAAATTTATTAGTTAAAGAATTTTTCGACTTGATTTAAGTCGATAAAACTTTATTTTTCTTAAATTTATTTATTTTTTTTCAGAATCAGTCCGTCAATTATTATTGGTAAATAAAATAAACGATGAACTTGATGAGCCAAATATTGTTTGCCAAAAATTTTCATACAATAGATCTGAAGCAGTTGTAGTAAAAAGTCGCGCAATGGCTTCTAAACCTCCAAGTAGGTGATCTAAAAAAATTAATAAATATAAATAAAATAATTTTTAAAATTTTATACGTGTTGTTGCATGTTACAATTTTTTTTTAGGTAATGCACATTCATGTAAGGATTCACGCATTGGAGTGCACTGCAAAATTCCTTGTAGCCAATATTTTGGTGAAAATTGTCCTCGCGTTTCAAAATGTGATCAATTTGGCTGTTATTGCTCTCAGGGAAGATATGGTCCACGATGTGACCACGGTAAAAATTTTTACTTCATTTTTTCTTGACTAAAAACCAGAAAATTTTCAAAATTAAATGAAGAAATTATTTTTTCTTTACAATGCATATATCTTTTATTAGTAATTAAAATTTTTTCCAATTTTTTAGAATGTTCAAGTGGAAATTATGGTTACGAATGCCAGAAAAGTTGCGAATATTGTATTGGATACGATAGTTCTCAATATTATAATAAAATATGCAATCCTTATGATGGAAAATGCTATAAAGGATGTCGGGAATTGTCAATGTTCTTCGTCCCACCGTATTGTAACGTCGGTAATATTTTTTTTTTTTTTAAAATAAATAATGATTTATAGATGAAAAACAATTCAAACTTTGATCAAACTTATTTTAATTTAAGGAATATCTCCATTGATTCCGACCATTGATTATGTCAACGAAACAGCTGCTCGAGTTTCTTTGTCGGGAGTCGAACAACACGAAGACATTGGACTGATGATAATTTTTGAAATCGATGTATGTCTTTAGATTTTTCTTGGTTCATTTTTTTGATACTTTGTCAATAAGCTAATTTTTATAATTATATTTAGCCGGCATTGGGTAAAGAAAAGGGAGAAAGTATTTTAGCAACGGAAGAGCTTATGAATGATACTATGAAAAAAAAATACTTTGCAACGTTTACAAATTTAGTTTCTGGGCAACAATATTTTGTAAAGACGTTATACAATATTGAGCATGATAATCAACATAACTTATTGGAAAGTTGGAAGGAATCTTTTACAACTGCTTGTAATTGTAAGTTTTATTGGGTAAAAAACAAAATTGGAAATTACATAATTTTTTTAACTGATATTCAAAAAGGGAAAGTTAATGATATTGAATTATTTTAGAGCAAATAAATTGTTCATTTATCAAGAGAAATTTTGTATAATTTAATATACTTTATAATGAAAATTTTTTTGAATTTGGACTCAATTTTTAACAAAATTTGTTTTGATATTCTTCTAACAGGGGATAAAAAGTTTGAAATTGAACCCAATACAACAAGCCTGAATCTAATAAGGATACACGAAGAGGTACAAAAATTGTGACAATTTTTTTCAAGTATGACATTTAATTTTTTTGACTTTTCAGAAAGATTATGTTTGCCCAGACGAGTGGTACGAAGTAGAAGTCACGATGAAGACTCACAATAACGACTCTGTGTCGATACCTTTATTTCACATCCCCAAAAAATTTCCAATGTTGATTTCAAATTTGAATCCGTATACGCATTATAATGTGTGCGTAAGTAATTTTGATGTCGGTTTTGATAACTGTCAAACAGTTTTAACTCTTGAAATAGGTAAATATTTTAGTTAAAGACAAAAATTGAAAGCAATTATTGATGAAAATTTGGAACTTTCCAATAGAGCCGTCAATAATTCAAAATTTACGAGTGAGGGAAATAAACGTGCATGATGCTTTAATCGAATGGTCACCTCCTCTGCAACCCAATGGAATTTTGGAGGGTTATCAATTAATGATTAGTGTAATAATTTTTAGGTAATTCAAAAATATCTTTGAATTAGATGTATTAAAAATTTTGATTATAGGTTGTGTATTATGATGGATGCCAAACACAAAATTTGAAGACGCCCGAAAATTTATTAATGTCTCATATTTATTTGGATATTTCTACTGGAGACTCAATGTCATTTCGCATTCAAAATTTGACTTCGTTTGTGACTTATGAAGTAAAAGTAAGGGCGTACAATTCAAAATTTGGAATTGAAGATAATATAATAATTACAACTGAAGAACTTGGTAAGAATCTAATTGCAAAATTCAGGAAAATTTATACTTATTATCCGATAAAATATTTAATTTGAATTTGTAGAAATTCCGACGGAAATTTTTGATGACTTAAAACTGGAAAATGATACGATTTTGTGGAAATATCCAAAAGATTGTTCAAAAGTAACTGGAAGAATAGACGGCGCACGATTGTTTTTAACTGGTTTGAGTGAACATGTTCAAAATTACAGTACGAAGGAAGATGTTAGAGGATATTCATTTATGCTATCAAATAGATACACTACCGGTGCTGAAAAGTATCAAGTTAGAATACACGTGGTTCATAGGTTGTACGGAATTCAAAATGAAACTGCATACAATGAATTAGTTTTCGTAACTAATCCACGTCGTAAGTTTTATTTAAAATTTATGAAAAATTACTTTTATTAACTCGAGAAAATTTTATGCAGCTCCACCACAAGTTGAAGATTTGGAAATCATAGAAGTTGATCAGAAGAAGAAAACGTTGACATTAAGATGGCGCGAACCGAAGCCACCACAAAATGGAGAAATTTCTTACTATAGCATTAAAATTTCATTAGGTTATGCTGATACAACCCATATAGTTTTGGTTTATCCCAACGAAACTTGCCAACTTTGGAGTGATTTGATTTGTAAAACAATAGATCAACCTTTTGGAGAAAGACAATATATTCAGGTATTACGATTGTCCTACCTTAACAAAATAAATAAACAGCTTTTTGGAATTGAATACGGAAAAAAGAAAAACTCGAAAAATTACATTATAAATAATTATTACTCCAATAATAATTATAATTAATTATTAATAATTATAAATAATTATTATAAATAGTAATAAGTGTCTCGTCGTATTAAAAACTAGAATGTTAATTTTCAGAGCTTTCAATGTAATATTTACATTTAACAATGTAATTTTTATAAAATCTGTAATAATTACATTCTGAAACTGTAATTTATCCAGTTTTCATCACGGAGCGTTACGTTACATTATTATATAATGTAATTTTTCTTTTTTCCGTGAAAGAAAAAATTATTTTTTGATTTAGGTAACGGGTTATAATAAAGGAGTAGAAAGACCTGGTGAAACCACCCAAATTGATTACCGTCGACATGAAACAGGTTAGCACCAAATTTGGCTTTTCTTTAAAATAAAAACTAAATAGCAATTGCAATTACAGCTCCAGATGCACCTAAAATAATTTCAGAACAAGAAATAGACAATGGCGTAATAGAACTACGTTGGAAGCATCCTTCCAAAACTGGCGGACCGTTGAAAAAATTTTTGATCATTGTAAAAACATTACTAACACTTTTGGAAAATCAATTGATTCTTCTAAACAGTACTAAAGTCATTGAATATCCTATTTTTAAGTATCAACTCGAATACAGTACTCACTTGTATCTTCTTCCATCAACACGCTATAACATATCAATAAAAGCAGCGACAAATTTGAAGCAAAGTAAAGCAACAAACGTAACTATTTTTACAAAATTTACTTTGGCATTTGAGTTTGAGCCGCGGGTTAAAAAAAATGACGATGGTTTAACATTTGATGTTTTCATTCCACCGATTGTTAACAATACTTTTGCAAGTTCGGTTTCTATTAGCGTAAAAGGTGCTCCAGCATGTGAAAACCCTGCAAAACCTTTATTTATGTTTAAAAAAGGTCTTGTATTGGGATATAATGAGACAGTATGGGTAGCCGCGGCATTTTCAGTAAGATGAAGAAAATTATTTTTCTTTGAGTGGTTAAAAGGATCGTTATTGTTCAATATATTAATTTTTCAGGCTTTTTTGAGTGTAAATCGATCTTTTACCATTGGCGACAACAAAACTTACAATAAATTCACTAATTGTCTTCTTCGTCCGGATTCTAAGTACGTAGTTCTTCTCACAATATATTCTCCTTCCTTTTTCACATCACAAAAATCAAGTATGGTTGTGTGGGAATCACAACCGATCTACACTGATAAAATTTACACACCTCATGCATATTGGTCAGTGCCGCTAATTATTCTTATAATTATTGGCGGCGCTGGTGGGATATTTTATTACGTCAGAATAAGGTTAGTAATAATTTTGATACTTTAATGTTATTAGTGTAGTTATTATTATTATTATTTATGATATTATTTTGCTGCCATTTCAATTTTATAAATTTTTTTTCTGTTTTTTATTTTCAGACAAAAAAAAGAGTCAATAGCACTTCAAATGAATTCAGTTGATACTCCAATTGACAATAATTCTCATGTATTAACACCTGTAGATACAACTGACAATACAGATTTAATTTCAGTAAATTCTGTATTTCCATGAATTATATTAAAAATACTAAAAAAGTTAAAATTGTATTTTTTAATTTAATTTATTTGTCTAAGTTAATTCTATTATTAATTATTAATGTTAAATAATTTTAAAGTTAATCCCAAAAAAGGTAAAATAAAAGTTATCAGCGCGCAGTAGCCTATCGGATCTGGCCCTTACTTACCAAAGCATTGGACCGGGTTCGAGCCCAGCGTAAAAAACAAATAAAAAAAAAGTTATCATTTTAGATTGTAAAGTAAAAATAAAGCTAATAAATCATTACAATTGAAAATTATAAGAAAGTATTGTCGTTTTAATAATTATATTATCAGAAATTCGGTATATTAATTAATTTATTACTACATTGTTGATTTTTATGAAAATAAATTTTTTCTTTTGTTGTATCGACTGTAAAGTGTTTGTTCTTATTTAAATCAACAATTACAACCTGTGCAAATTTAGCACCTCATCCAAGGATTCGCGAAGTAAAAATGACCTTAATCGATAGGTCTACGTTAGGTCCGGATAGGTCCACCAAAATTTTCGTTAGGTCCCTCATAGCTTTTTTACAAAAAATTTTTTTAATTTTTACTAAAAAAAAAAAAAAAATAGCACCTCATTCTATGAAAAGCTGGCTAATTTTATCAAAATCGCATTCTTTATCGTAAGGTCTGTATTGGTCTATGTTTTTTTTTTATATTAATGATTTTATTGTCGTTATTAATAATTATAAATTAATTAAAATCTGCGCATACGCACATCGCATCTAATACGGTGCACAATTTAATGTATACCCGTTTTGATTTTTCGACTTTTAATAATTCAATAGAAAAATATATTAATTCATGAACTGCTTTCTAAATGATTAATTAATAGCACTTAAATGAGCTTATACCTTTAAAAATGTCCATAGTTTGCAAGATACAAGGTAATTTCTTATTTATTTACATTTTTAAAAATATAAACTCATCCTGATATAATACACTCATAAAGAGCTTCCCCGAGTCGAAATTTTAAAACCCCAGTTCAACCTAGTAGAGCCTGATTCCTTTAATGTAGACATATGCCGCTCTAATTTAAGAACCTTTTTCAACCTAACTCGTCTTATATCAGGGTGAGGAATAGTGAGTTGGGGTTTAGTTTAAATTTTAAGATTCTGTTTCAACCTAAATCGTCTTGCATCAGGGTGAGGAGTATTGAGTTGGGGTTTAGTTCAAATTTTAAAACTCTGTTTAAACCTTATTCGTCTAAATTCAGGTCGTAGAAGAGTGAGCTGGGGTTTAATGAGAATTTTATCGCGTAGGCTTCCTAGAGTGAAACAGAGATTAAAACTTTATACATTTTTCAAAATAAATAAGAGTAATAAAAATTATTATCATTATTTTGAAAATGTATTACAGTAAAACGTGCGAAAAAATCACAATAAAACCATTTATAAATTTTTTATGCTTAATAAACTGCGTCGAATGCTTTTTTAAAAATTAAAATCGAACGACGCGTTCAAAAATTATATTTGTTTAAAAATTCACGAAATTTTTTTTCTCAGTATTTTTTCGACATAACATTTAAATTTCTTAACCAAACGATATTTGCCCGGACATCCACTTTTTTCGCTTTAAAAACTGTGTTGAAAACCATTTGGAAAATTAAAATCGATCGACGCGTCCAAAAGTTACAGCTGGTTGAAAATTTACAAAAAAATTTTTTTGATATTTTTCGAAAATAATTACCGGGCTTCTTTAACCTTTCAATATAAACCCGTATATACAGATTTTTTTTTCATTACTACTCTAAAAACTACTTTGAATACCGTTTTAAAAATCAAAATCGAACGATATGTTACAAAATTATACCTTATAAAAATTTCAAAAATAATTTCTTCCAGAATTTTTTCGAAATAATTTTCAGATATTTTAACTATTTAACTATTCATGTGTATATATTTTTCGTGCTTTAAATAAAAAATTATGGTTTGTGCAAGAATAATTTAAAAATATACGAAAGATCAAGTTTTCCTACTTAAAAATTTGACCTAATTGCTAAAAAGAATAGTTTGCCAAATTAAAAATTTAAAGAATGAACAAATAGCACAGTTTTTCACATTTTGAACTCGAAGAGCTCAAAAATATAATTTTTGTGTCGCAGCTTTTGAAGCCCCATAAAGGATCTTTAAGTTTAAATTGATTAAACGAAAATTTCGAAGTAATTCCGAAAAAACATTTTTTTCGGTTTTCTTTCGACAACGATAACTCACGAACGAATTAACCGATTTTGACCGGGTTGGCGGCGATCGACGTGGTTTTTTAATGTTAATAGCTGAATAGTTTTTGAAATCGATCGATGAAGCCGTTTCAAAGTTATTAAAAAACACATTTGAAAAAAATTTTTTTGTAGTTTTTTTTAAATTTCTCAAGATCTACCGGTTCGAATCGGTCCCAATTATATTCAAAATCTAAGTTTGATCAAGCCCTTTTGAATGACGCCAATCGCGATACACACATACACACACATACATACTTACATGCATACTTACATACATACATACAGACAAACGGACACCATCGCGGAAACAATCGGGGAAGCTTCCTAGGACCTCAAAACGTCAACATCCGTTGAAAACTTGATTTTCGAAAAACGGGGTAAAACCAATAACTTCCCAACTTTTGAAAATTTTCAATTTTCTTAGTGGGAAGTTAAAAATTTAGGCAATTTTCGCGATGAAATTTTGTAAGCACTTTGTAAGCAGCGTTGTAAAATTAATAATAATAATCACAGTAATATTTACCATGACATAAGAAATAATAATAATATTTAATCACATGAGTTAATTTTAATTTTGTCAGTTGTAGCTTAAATGGAAACAAATATTTCTACTGTATGACTAGTCTTCGAGTAGCAGAGGGGACCAGTCTTGCTTCGTAATCGTGAGGTCTCGATTTCGAATCCCAGTAAAGCTGAGTTTTTTCCAACGGAAATTTGTGTTTTCTTCGTCGTTTCTTCTGTCTTCATTTCGATATCATTATTCTTGTATAATTATAAATTAACATTACTAATAGTTATCATTACTTTAACAGTCATGCAAATAATAACATGAAGTAACCAACAGTTAAATGATAATTTTTTCTTTTTTTTTTTACTATGAATATAACCAGTTTAGGCTATTAAGGTTGAACTAGGTTGAAATAGGTTTTAATAAAACCCTGCCTGACACTTTTTCGTCTGAGAAACAAAATATCGTATACATCGTGCAATCCCAGCTAGGCGCTAAAAGAGTGAAACAGAGTTTTATTAAGAACCTTCTTCAACCTAACTCGTCTGAAAACGGACTTAAGTAAACGTTACCAGAGTGAAACGGGGTTTAGTATCAATGCAGTTCCTTATTTCTTAAAACCTATTTCATTCTGTTTCACCCTGAATTAGACTATCCCAGGTTAAAATGGGTTTTAAGCGAAAAAAAATTTCGACTCGGGTCGATTTGAGTATCCACATGCAATTTTGATATATTTTATATTGTTTACTAATAATATATTTAAATAATATTTACGTTATTTTAATTTTTTTCTTATTTCGCCTAAAACGTCAACTGATATGTTTTGCCGACATATCAGTAGTAAAAATAATTATTTGAGTTTACAATGTTGAAACCTTTTATGCTACAGCTTGTAGACTCTGTTACTGCTTAATGAACAGTAATGATCTTATATAACATCATTACATATGTAAGTAGTTTAAAGTTAATGACCACGTGTTTTGGCTTATTTGTAACCAATAAATAAAATAATTAAGATTAAATAAAAAAATAATAAATATGTCAATAACGCCAAGAGTAGTGTAAGTATTTTTTATATATTAAATCAGTCAAAGATCTTTTCATATAAAGTTTATATTCGTTGATTATTAGCGCTTAAGTATGGAATTAGCGGGAAGTTGCAGGGATGGCCTTTAGGGTCAACCGTTTTCCTAATTTTTTTAATTAGATACAGATAGTAACACTAATCAAATCATTTCAATTTATATTTCATGCTTGGAAGAAGTGAGTTATTAGCCAAAAGTAAGCAAGCTGATACAAATTTGTATTAAAAAAAAATGTTACCAATTTTAAAATTAAGTTAATAAAGTATCCAATTTTGAAAACTATAATTTTCTATTCTTTATTGGTTTTATTTGAATTCCTTACTCATTGATTGGCTATTTGGGTTAACGCGCGCGAAACACAGTCGATTCAAATCTTCAATCATTAGAAAAATACGAAAACTAAATAAATTAATTAATTTTCTAATAATGATATAAGTATTTATTATTTTTATAATTAACTTGTCATATAAACAAACTAATTACGAATAAAAAATAAAACTGATCACATTTAGATAATAAAAAAATAAAGTATGACACGTTGGTTTTTGTTGATCAAATAATTTTTCTCCCCTCCGAGCGGAAAGCGTCAATTTTCCGCCCGCTGCGCTAAATGAAAATGCCGCTTTCCGCCTCCGTTGAGGAGAAAAATAGTATTCAAGTTTATATGACGAGGTAAAAAAATAAAAAATTTTATTTTTGTGATTATTTATAAAAGAAGCTAACAATTGAAAAAAAAAAAAAAAAAAAATAGGCACCATTAGATAATTGAATATCGAAAAAATGCCTTTTTTAAAATTTAAAATACGATCATTTGTATTGTATATATGACATATTAAAATTTTAATTAATTAAAAATAAATAAGTAGAATTAATTAATATATCTTGCATAGAAACTGAATGAGTAAGAAGTAAGTAATTCATTGAAAGCAAATATCATAAGAAAAGTTCAATGCTTCTCAAATAAGTACAGAAAAACCTATTTGTATATTTTATTGTTAATAATTAATTAATACTATCAGCAAATACAGATGTTAGTTGAGTAATTATTGAATTATTAAAAGTCTAAAAATCAAAACGGTTATACTTTGAATTTCCCGTCGCATTAGATGCATTGTGCGCATGCGCGGATTTTAATTAATTTATAATTATTAATAACGACAATAAAATCATTAATATAAAAAAAAAACATAGACCAATACAGATCTAACGATAAAGAATTCGATTTTGATAAAATTAACCAGCTTTTCATAGAATGAGGTGCTATTTTTTTTTTTTTTTAGTAAAAATTAAAAAAATTTTTTGTAAAAAAACTATGAGGGACCTAACGAAAATTTTGGTGGACCTATCCGGACCTAACGTAGACCTATCGATTAAGGTCATTTTTACTTCGCGAATCCTTGGATGAGGTGCTAAATTTGCACAGGTACAATTACACTACTCTGAAAATTATCGTCAGTTTCCACCAACCGGTTATTTAGGTTGATGCAGATAAATTTTGCTTTTTCGTTATCTTCATATGGTTACTACTGTTATGAATGATAATATTTATTATAAATTATAACATAAATTAATTAATTAAATATTATCATTAATATTAATTAATAATATTTATTATAAATATATAAATATAAATTTGCAGCAACGACCAACGGAGGATCACACTGTTATTTACCCTTCCTTGTACCGGTTTTTTATATATTGATTAATTTCTTCCTACGGTCGTAGTTCTACACGCTGTTACTCGATGCCGCCACTCGTATGATTATCCGATCTAGACTTATTGTTGGGTTATCATATATGAAGACATAATATAACTAGTGCGTGAAAATTCAACCTTGAATTTCCCATGAATCTAACAATCTCGGAAAAATTTTACATTTTATTCTACATAAATTAAAAAAATAAGATTTTAACATTTAAAAAATTTTTCTATGTGCTTTTGTAGTAATAACATATTACTGAGCCAAAAATTTTACGACGTGGACAAATGTACGGATTATGCGACACTTGAAATTTGTAAAACTGCCCCGTGTCCAAGCGTAAATGGGATTGGATTGATCCCCAGTAATAAATCGTCTTCTCAAGAATAAAATTAATTCCCCTTTCATTTTTTCTTCCTTTTTTCCATTTGGGTAATGTAATCTCCGAACCTTTTCGGGCAGAGAAACTTTGTGCTAAAAAACTCCAATCTTTTCTTAAGATTCGACGGTATAAATTTGTCATAAGTATGATCGAAATTCAAACCTAGAAATTTTTACTGTATAAAGTAAATCATTCCTCGGAATTAATTTTCCAAAATCTGACTGTTAATTTCAATGAAAAATTAAATAACTAAAATTCAATTAAAAAAATAAAATAAATTTGAAGAAATTCATCTTTTTTATTTGAGTAAAAAAATTTTTACTCAAAAATTTGTCTTGGTTTAAATAAATTTTATTTGATCCAAGAATTTTTCTTGATATTCAAGACAATAATACTAAAGTTTGCCGACGTTTCTAATTTTTTAATTTTTATTTATTAAACTGGAACAAAAAAAAAATATTTTTTTCAAATTGCACTTGAAGTTCTTCAATTTTTTTACAAATGAAAATTTTTTTCTTATTTTTTTTGTAATAATTTTTTCATTAAAAAAAATTATAAAAATTTTTAAATTTCGGCAATTTAAATTTATTTTCCTGGTTAAAGAATTTTTCTCTTGATTCAATTAAATTTTTTTTTTTCAGAGCATATGTTTGTCTTTAACATCAAGAATCTTGTCAGATTTTAATGAAGATTGCATCGGAAGAATAAAAATATAAAACTTTTGTATGACGGAACCGCAAGTGGCGGTTATCAGCGCGTTGCGATTGGTTGTGCCCTCTGACCCGCGAGTTTCTGACTCCGCCTCTCACTTACGCAGTAACATTGACCGCCCTCACTTCATGTCTCTTAGAACATCCACTCTTATCTTACACTTATTTTTCCGTAAAATTTTTACTTCGCTTCCAGACGATAAACATCGAAGCCAAAAATCGAAGCCTCTATGGTTTGTTGTCAAAATAGAAGATTAAATAAGTCGTCGAAATGTGAAAAATATACTTGACATTTTGAAGACATTTCAAAGTGCCTCATTAAGTTCTTCTATTGTCTTAGATGAAAGAGAGGTCTAATTTGTCAAGACACAAGCCGGAACCTCTAATATCTAATAAAGCCTTAATATCATTATTCAAATGTTAAAGGCAGATCGACGATCCCAAGTGGAAAGTTAACTTGATATAATATAATTTACTTGAAGCGTGGGTTGAAAATAACAATTGAAACATAACAAACGCACATTACTCCATCAACGAACGGAAGGCGAGGGTCCAACTGTCCGCGGTTCTTCGTTTATCCCTTTGATCGTCCCAACAACTAATCGGTAAATACACTCATTTAAACTTGTTGTTTAATTTACCTATTTTTTATTATCGTACACAAGTCGATTATGTGCATAATTATTAATAACTAAAATTACATTAAATTTTTTTAAATAAAAGAATAATTAGATCTAATGATTAAAATATAAATTAATATTGATAATTAGTAAATATAAATACACAATTTTAATATTAAAAATTATTTTTAAGCAAGAAAAAAATATTTTTTGGGCTTAAATAATGTTTAATACATTTAAGGTAATTTTTATTGTCCTAAATATTTTATTGAGTTTAAAAATTGTTTTTTCAATTAAAAATTTCTCTGTTATATCTGCAATTAATCCTATATATTAAAAAATTTGAATTAAAATTTTTAATAACCATAAATAGTAATTTTTTTTTTTTAAACCTTTTTTTCATTAATTTTTTTTTGTGCATAATTATGGTTGATAATTCAAATAATTAAAATTACATTAAATTTTTTTTTAATAAAAAAATAATGAGATCTAATGATTAAAATATAAATTAATATTGATAATTAGTAAATATAAATACACAATTTTAATATTAAAAATTATTTTTAAGCAAGAAAAAAATATTTTTTGGGCTTAAATAATGTTTAATACATTTAAGGTAATTTTTATTGTCCTAAATATTTTATTGAGTTTAAAAATTGTTTTTTCAATTAAAAATTTCTCTGTTATATCTGCAATTAATCCTATATATTAAAAAATTTGAATTAAAATTTTTAATAACCATAAATAGTAATTTTTTTTTTTTAAACCTTTTTTTCATTAATTTTTTTTGTGCATAAATATGGTTGATAATTCAAATAATTAAAATTACATTAAATTTTTTTTTAATAAAAAAATAATGAGATCTAATGATTAAAATATAAATTAATATTGATAATTAAAAAATATAAATATGCAATTTTAATATTAGAAATCATTTTTAGCAAAAAAAGAAAATTTTTTGCGCTCAAAAAATGTTTAATACATTTAAGGTAATTTTAATTTTCTCAAATATTTAATTGAGTTTAAAAATTACTTCTTTAATGAAAAATTTCTCTGTTATATCTGCAATTAATCCTATATATTAAAAAATTTGAATTAAAATTTTTAGTGACTCTAAATTCTAATTTGTTTTTTTTTTTAAACGTTTTTTTCATAAATTTTTTTTTATAAGAAAATAAAATTTAATCTTTCTTATATTCTAAAACTATTTATGATTGATATTTTAAATCATAAAAAAATTTTGATGACTAAAAATATTACAATGTTTAATTATAATTATTATTTATTCAATTAGAGACCTTAAAAAAATTTTTTCAGGATATTTAAAGAATTTTTTAATGCTAAAAAAATTAATACAAATTAAAAAATATTAAAATTAATAATTTTTGTTTAAAAATAAAAATATAATTTTCATGCACAGAATTGATAAGTATAATTGTAGATAAATTTAATAAAAATAAATAAAAATTCTTATAATTTTTTTTTGCAGTTTTTGAATTTAATTTTTAATAAATAGTTTTTATATAACAAAATTTCCTTAACTTGTTTATTAAAAAAAAAAGAATTAAATTTTAGATATAAAAATGATTGGATCGATTGTTTATCAACTGTGACGTTTAAAATAACAATTTATGATAGAGATAAAGGGAAAAATAAAACTATTAATCTATATCAAGACGAATTGTTGAGATGAAGAATAAATTAAAGAAACACACACGAAGAAAATACAGTAGTCATATAATAAGGTCAGACGTAGGGGTTATCACAAGGGGCGAGTGGTATCTCTCTGAAGCTGAGAAGCTCGTGATAAAGTACATAGAGTCATACTCTGCGAAGCCAAATATACGGGCAGAAGTTGTGGTTTTGGTACCTCGAGCATTGGACACAGTCCAAATCTTCCGCTCCGAGGACTACCAACTAAACTACTTGGGGGTGTAGTAGAAGTCCACTCATCTGCACTCCTATCACACTAAGAGACTTATATACGAGGAAACCCACAAGAGTTTTATCTCTCCGATAGACCCGAGATAAATTTAATCATTTTATAATTTTTAAATTCGAGGAATATTTATGGGACGGTTTTTTATTTTAAGAGAAGCTTGTTTCAAGTTAATTAATTTTTTATTATCTAAAGGGATTGTCACTGATACGAATTTTATGAATTAAATTAATTTATATAGTTGTATGTTGTAGACCAATTCATACTGTCTTATCGTTTTATTCAATGAAAGCTTCTGTTCTTGTTTTTAGAACTCTATTCTACGTAATCTGCTGCAATAAAACATTTTATTCCTATTTTTTATCAATTGAGGTATTCATTTATTTTTATGATTGAGATTGCATGGCCTTGAGTATTTTTTTCTCTAGTGAAAATAAAAAAAAAATATTTTTTTCTAATAATAATTTATCTTGTAACAAAATCTAAAAATTTTTAAAATGTCAATTAATTTCATAATTAATTGCGAAAAAAATTAGAAATTAAAAAAAAATTTTCTAATTAATTTTTCATTTTAAAGTATTGAACTAATTGCAAACAAATTAAAAAGATTGTACGGATTTTTTTATAAGTTTCAATGGATAATTATAAACTAGCAACTTTGCAGTCACTATGTGACTTGTGAACTATAAATAAATAAAATTTTGCTTTATTAGATAATAATTGTATTAAATTGCACTGTACTTTTTTAAATATAGACTTTTTTAAAGATATAAGCTCATCCCGTTGTTACACTCATCAAGAGCTTTCGTTTGAGTACCTACATACATTTTTGATATATTTTTCATATATATACATATATATATATATATATATATATTTTAAAAATATAAGCTCATCCCGATGTTACACTCATCAAGAGCTTTCATTTGAGTACCCACTTGCATTTTTGATATATTTTTCATGTATACATATATATAATATATATAAATATATAAAATATATGAAAAATTGGTGTGGGTACTCAAATGAAAGGTCTCGATGAATGTAACATCAGGGTGAGCTTATATCTTTAAAAATGTCAATAGTTCACAAGATACAAGGTCATTTCTTTATTGATATTTTTAAAGATATAAACTCATCGTGATGTTACACTCATCAAGAGCTTCAATTTGAGTACCAACTTGCATTTTTGATATATTTTTCATACATACATATATGTAATATATATAAATATATAAAATATATGAAAAATTAATGTGGGTACTCTAATGAAAGGTCTTGATGAGTGTAACATCGGGATGAGCTTATATCTTTAAAAATGTCAATAGTTCACAAGATACAAGGTCATTTCTTTATTGATATTTTTAAAGATATAAACTCATCGTGATGTTACACTCATCAAGAGCTTTCATTTGAGTACCCACTTGCATTTTTGATATATTTTTCATACATACATACATGTAATATATATAAATATATAAAATATATGAAAAATTAATGTGGGTACTCTAATGAAAGGTCTTGATGAGTGTAACATCGGGATGAGCTTATATCTTTAAAAATGTCAATAGTTCACAAGATACAAGGTTATTTCTTAACTATGTATCTAGATTATCCTGGACACAAATTTTTTTTATTTAATAATCTCTTAATAATATAAATTAGATAAATACAGAAACAAATGATTCGATGAAATATAATAATAAATTAGCTAAGTAATGAGCAGCATTAGAGAAGCTTAAAATAATTAGTCAATGACAGAGTGCAATTTTATTAATTTCTCGAGTTTTCTATCATCAATTTATCGCACAACAGCAACAGGCAATAGATTATATAGGACTATACATCTATATATATGTATATAAATGTATGAATAGCAGTGTACGTGTTGTCTGACGTCGCATTTAATACAAAACACATAATATAATATAATACATGTAGGACTATAAAACTCGGAGTGTCTCATGAGAGTGATCGTGCATACGTTCCACGCGTGTCAACAATTATTTCGCAAGTATTGCGAAACGAATTGTTGGTCAATCGAAAGTATATACAAATACTTGTATGTTTGTTATACACTCGTGGCATTATAGCTCAAGGGGAAGGATTCTACCACTTACCATTAGGCGAAAGTGTTATTCAATTAGATGAGATTAAAGACAAAGATGAGGTTTTTTATTTTTAACAAAGAGAAAATTTAATTTGCTTCAGCAGATGGTGCTCTAACGAGTTTAAATAATGTACATAGTTTAGAGAAATATATGTCCAATGGGAAGAAGAGTAATGAATGCTTTGTTTTCAAGAGTTACTTCTGGCATGTCACCAAAATTCTTTATTTATTTATTTTTTTTTTTTTTTAATTCAATGCTTTTATTTTTATGAATTTGTTGGGTGAAAAATTTTAAATATTTGTAATAATTATGAAGGACATTTATATTTAGTATTTTTTATAAATTTATTTATTATTTAATATTTGATGTAAAGTATTCTATTTAATCAATTATTTTGTTCATTAATCATTACTTAAATACATTCTCTTTTTAATATAATCAAAGAATTATTATTTTCATTATAAAAAAAAAAAAAAAATCAAACATTTTAACAAAATCGTAACAGTAAAATCTTTTGTTAATATAGTCCGATAATTGTTGGTCGACTTAAACACAATTAAATAGTTTGTACTGTATATTTTACTCATATTTAATCACAATATTATTTTGAAATTAACATGATTATTAATCCAAAATATTAAATATATTTATAGTTCAATTATTCAAGTAAATAAAACCCATTTTACTCTATTAAACTTCAAATGTTTAATTTTGTTTTTGTTTACCGTACACTGAAAAAAAAATTAACTCGATTCTAGAGAAAAATTCTTGTATCTTGTATCTTGTATTCTTGTAAAAACAGTAATATTTGCTATTTAAATGTCTAAAATGTTAAAGTATAATAATTAAGAATTCAGACTTTGATATTTATCATTTGGTACCTAAAAAATGATTTTATGATATGTAAAAAGTATAAAATAAAGTTAGTAAATTTTTAATACAAGCAACGTCAATATTTACAAAGTAAAATGGTAAATTTTAAACGTAACGCTAAAAATCAAACTGTAATTATTGACTTGCTTGGACTGGTAAAATGTATATTTTAAAAGTATAATTTTTACTGTTTCAAATTTTAAATTCTCCCATAGTGAGACCCCCTTCTCTTTGATCTGAGTTCCCCTTCTCCTTATAATATGGACTATATATTCGACGTTACCAACGTTTATGTACGACGTTACCAACGTTTATGGAGTTTCGAACTGCTTGTTATGAATATTTTTTACAATCTGATAGATCATAATATATATTCATTGTATTAGAATTTAGTGATGATTGAGTGATTGAGTGTTTAACACACTATATTATATATACTACTTAACACACTACTTTATATATTATATTAAGATTTTTTGTATCAATTTTGGATGGCCGCGAGGAGTTTCGACTTCATGGCCAATTAAATAAATAAATAATAATAATAATGTATTGAAATAGCAATTTTTACGGTTTGAAACTGTAATTTTTTAAGATGAAAGAGTCGTTATTTACTATAGTGACAGCTACTAATCCCTTATTTTGAATATTAAATTATAAATTGTGGCTTTTATACTTTCTACATTAAGTTCTGTAGTATTTATATTTTTGCCACCTCAATGTCCGCTTTACTGTTTGAAACTATAAAAATTAACCGGAATCCGAGTTAATATTACAGTTTACTTTTTTCCGTGTGAAATCACAAATGAATGTTCCAGATATGATGTTGAGAATTTTGGAAAATTTTGAAGAAAATGATATTCTCGAGTTAAGAGAATAAATTCTTGAGGCAAGAAAAATTTACTTAAATCAAGAATATAATTTCTTGACTCAATAGTTTATTCTCTTGACTCAAGAAAATGATTTTCTTCAAAATGGTATTCTAGGTTCAAGATTTTGGCTCTTGAGTCAAGTTAATTTTTTTTATCAGTGTGCCGATTAGTGCTTTTAATAAAAAAAAAAAAAAAGTAATTTTTCAATTCAACGATTTGATATGGAGCTCTAGATCATTTGGCATTTGTACCTGATATAAATTCAGAAGTAAAGAATGTATAAATATAAATATGTAGATACAGTCGTAGTTGTAAGTTATAAGTTATAAAATTGAAAACCCGGCAACCGTGGAGGCTGCAAGAAGCCAGAAAGTAGGAGGAGTAGCATCGATGGTTAGTTCCATATTACACATAACAGAAAGAGCGTACGCGACGGGGGTCAGCGGCAACAGGACACAGGACAACACGAGACACAGGAGCAGGCGACAGGTCCAACTTGGTCCAGTCTGCAGGGACTTCTTTAAGTTAAAGAAGAATAAAAGGAGAATAAATAAAAATAATTTACAAAGTAAACATCCAGTGATCGGTGAGCTTGGGCACGTTTTATCGAGTCTAAACCGGAGGATACACATAGACACATATGTCTGTATACATAAAAGAGTCACGGGACCAAAGGAACGAGGTCTCGGGTGATCGTTTCATGGAGAACTGCAGGAAATCCAGTCACGATCCTCGACGATACACAAAGAGCTTTCACCCTTTAGCGAAATACTCAGTAGCTTCTTTTACTCATCGTGTACTATGTCCTCCTCTTTTATTTTTATTTTATTCTGATAAAAAGTAAGGAGCAAATATTTTTTACTTTTTAGTCATTTTTTAAATAAACTTAAACAAACTTTTTATTCCGACTAAAATAAAATTTTCAGCCCCGAAAATAATTTTAACTATCTATAAATATTTTTGCTATGTGCCTGTGCTTTTTTCGGTCAATTATTCTGTTTTTTTATGCTGCTCGCTTTTTTATTTTTGTGAATAATTTTTTTTTTTTTTGCCAAATGCCAGTCGTCGCAGTCTCGGCAGCTTAGCTCGGGCCCCGGGAATTCAAAATCGGTGTGCCCCAATATAAACAATTGCTTGGAACAAAATGACCAAAAAAATAAAGAAGAAGAAAGTATCAGGCACAAAGAAGATAAGAAAAAGAAAGAATAAGAGTTTAAATAACAAGAGTTAGAGAGTAAAAGGAGTTTAACTGAGAGAATCTCCATCAAGACGACGCCGCGACGAATTCCAAGCCACGCGATGCACAAATAATTTCTCGCTGGGGTGACAATCCAAGAATTGACTTTTTTTTACAGTCAAGTGCGTTTTACTTGGTTGCTTTCTTTTTTTTTTTTACTAACAAATTCTTTTAATTTTATCTTTTTGTTGGAGAAATTTAATTTATATAGTTTAAAAAATTTATTTGTAGAATTATTAATTAATTTTTACTGAAGGAATTTTTTTTTAATTTTTAACAAAGCTTAAAATTAAAAAAAATTTAATTTTTCGAGAATAATTATTTAATTATTAATTATTAATTATTAATTATTGAATTATTAATTATTTATTACTGAAGGAATATTTTAAAAATTTTTAACAAAGCTTAAAATTAAAAAACAATTGTTTGTAACTTAAAAAGTGGAATTTTCCCATTTTTTTCTAAAAATTTTAACTTTATAATTTTTATTTTTAGTAAAATAAAAATTTGATATTCTAAAATTTAGTATTTTTCTTCTTTTAACTTCTCTAAAGTCCCTTAAATATTTTTTAATAATTGTTAATTAAAAAATAATAAATTTTTTTTCCGCTTAAAATAAGATCAAGTTTCTAAAACTAAAAAAAATAGCCAAAAACTTTTTTTTTATTCACTTTATTTATTTTTCTCATAATTTTTTATCATTAATGCAACTCATCATACATACACTCGCACATTAACCCACCTATTCATTAATATATGTATAATATATATTTATATTCTTTTTTTTTTTCTATATAATCATAATTATAGTAATAATATTAATAATAATAATGATAATAATAATTAATAATATATTTATAACGTAATATGTACGTATCGATACGTATAATTTGTTTATTTATACATGCACATATATTTTATTTATAATTAATCAATTATTTACAGTAATTACAAAAAAGTGTTCATTACTCTTACTAAATGTCTTTATACACTCAATGTATCATACATACGTATACAAAAGAGGTCGGGATTAAGGAAAGAACCGACGGAATTATAATACATTAACAAGTGTCTTCAAAATTGCGTTTTTTTTTTTTTTTTTAAATTTTTTAAATAGTGTATTCAATGTGAGCAAATGCGTTCCAGGCATGGTATGGACGCTAAAAATCCATGGAATACATTTTATTATCATCATGTCAATTTATAAAAAAAGTTACACTCGCGTGGGCTCGATCCCTGTCCACCGGCACTGACTGTAAAGTCACGCTGTCAAGTGTCTGTTGCGTTTGTGATTAATTAAAATTTTTACTCATATAAAAAGAAAAACAATATATTTTATTTACTTTTTATTAATCAATTCATTAATATAATAATATTATTGATAATAATAATAGTAGTAATAATATTAATAATAACATAAAAAATAATTCATATCTAAATCCTAACAATTTTTGACTAAAATTAATAAGTAATTAACTTGTAACATTGCCACATTTATTTTACAATATCATACACTGTACTCCGCATATTTTAATATTTTAAATCACACTTGCCTTTATATTTAATTTATTTAATTAGGAAGCCATTATATTAAATAAAAATTTATAATTTCAAATACAAAAAATAAACAAGCTTCCTTATTAATTACAAATTTAAAACAAAAAATATTAATAAATATATCTTCAACAATATTTAATGGCGTAAAAACTATTTTTCTAACCAAAACATCGGGATAGATGTCGCGGACGTTAATTTCTAAGTTCCAAAATGGCCACCTACATTGGACCGTCATTTTTTATTTATTTAATAGTTATAAACGTTAAATATTAACTCTATACAATTTATAAGACGCTGCCAATGTCTGGATTTAAACATTGTTCATTTAAATCCGTTTTGTAGTTAAAAAATCCAAAAATTCGGGCTTTTTTAGTCGTATACGCTTTTTCGCTTTGGTGAAAAAAAATTTACTAGATTAAAATGATTTTTTGACTGTTCCAATTCCACATTTATATTGTCGAAGAATTAAAGTGATTTGGAGGTACCAGAGCATTGACCAGAGACCATTTTATGGCCAATGGCAAGGCGATGGATAGTATGATTATTGTTATGCGGAAGCTAGCTGCCGCCATACAGAGTGTCACATTGTGGACATGTAGGGCCAGTTGAAACTGCTGCCGCTGAGCAGCATGTCGCGGATCAGGGTTTCAATCGGGGTTTTTCCGACCAGTCGGACGAAGAATAGCTGCTCGATCACCTGGGATGACACTGTTCTTAGAGATGGCAGTCTCAGGAGCAGTTTTCCGAACCGGGTTGGCTGGTTCGGATACTGTGTTCGGCAGTACTCTTCTAATGCGCATTGAGATTTCTCCTGGAGGGACTCGATGTGCGCTACGTCTGATAACCCGCATGCGTCTGTAACATTTTAAAATAAAAATAATTTTTAGTAAAGTCTTTTATAATTCATTTCAAATAATTTTATTTTCAATCTAGAGTATTTAATCTGATCAATTAAAATGATATTTTTTATAATGTATAAAAAATTATCTGAATTAAATTCAAGCTTTTTAAAGATATACATATTTGAAGATGGATAAAATATCTGTGAATAAATTTTTTAAAAATTTTTAAAACAAAATAAATCAATATTGACGAATGTCAATTGTATTGATCGAAAAGATAAATTAAAAATCTATATTAATACATAAATATTCAGGCTCTGCCTGTACGTAGAATTTTTTTAAATTTTATTCCTAATTTTTGAAAAGTAAATTTCTGAGAGGTAAATAAAATTTTTATAAACTAAAATAAAATGACCTTGTTGTATCTTGTGAACTATTGACATTTTTAAAGATATAAGCTCATCCCAATATTACACTCATCAAGAGCTTTCATTTGAGTACCCACATCAATTTTTCATATATTTATATATATATATATATATATATATATATATATATATATATATATATATATATATGAAAAATATATCAAAAATGCATGTGGGTACTCAAATGAAAGCTCTCAATGAGTATAACATCAAGATGAGCTTATATCTTAAAAAATGTCAATATTTAAGAAATGACCTTATATCTTGTCAGCTATTAACATTTTTAAAGATATAAGCTCATTTTGATGTTACACTCATCGAGACCTTTCATTTGAGTACCCACATCAATTTTTTCATATATTTATATATATTATATATATGTATATATGAAAAATATATAAAAATGCATGTGGGTACTCAAATGAAAGCTGTTGATGAGTGTAACATCGGGATGAGCTTATATCTTTAAAATATATATTATATATATGTATATATTAAAAATATATCAAAAATGCATGTGGGTACTCAAATAAAAGCGCTTGATGAGTGTAACATCGGGATGAGCTTATATCTTTAAAAACGTCAATAGTTAAGAAATTACAGTGCTATTTAACAAAAGTCATTATTTAATAAACCATATTTTTATTTATTTATAGTTCACTAGTCACAGCAGTCACATAATGCTAGTATTACTTATACATTTTTGTTGTTATTTAATATTGCAAATTTAAAAATTTGAATCAAGAATTGTTTAGCTTGGTTCAAAATTTTTTTTCTTCAATCAATTTTTTGTTAATGCATAAAAACAGAGAAAAAAAATATTAAGTAAATATAATGTTTAACAATAAAGTTATGAATTCAAAGAAATAATTATAAAAGTGTAGACAAAAAATGAAATAATTTTCTTTATTTCTCAATAATCGAGAATATGTTAATCAATAAAAAAGATTCCATAAACTAAAATCCAAATTTAACTACTAAGATTCAATTAATGTTGATGAATAGTATTGAAATAAATGAAGCAAGCATACTTTGATAATTATAATTCCGACACCTAATGAACAAGCAATCAGTCCGAGATACAAGTAACTCATATTGACCTCATCATGATTTATAGTCCAGCCTATTTGTCTCCTCGATCAGCGTAATTAATTCGTCAGCCAATGTTTATTAATAAGCATAAGCATAAGTACATTAATAAACAAAAAAATAAAAATAAAATTGAAACCGAGGGGTCACGCAATAAATCTTGAGATAAAATATTAAACGTGAGTGTGGACGAGAATAAAAATGTCGAAGAATGTTGGAGATTGGTGCTCTATATAATGTTTGGATGTCGTCAGCTTGTCATCAATTAATCCCATCAATTGGAGTAACTGCGGCGTCGACGAGTGGCGTCTCATAATCAAGCAATGCCAACGTTATTCATCTCCACCCATTACATATCTCTTGACTTTATACATTCATTATTATTCCCGTGTACGTACTGGTATTATTATTGCTACATTGGTAGATGCGTTAACCGCTAAATGCCCTGGCGCCTGCTCGACTGGATCCCCATCAGCAATACAACACAACTTAACGTAAATTAACCAATCTTGATTCTCAGTGACCACCAGTCTCCCTCAATAATCTTTTCAGTCTTAACATTCTACGAGTTCTCAGTCTCAGTGTCTTACATACGTCGACAATCTTTCCCAACCTCTTACTCCCTATTTCCATCCTTTAAACCGCTACTCTCCTCTTGATAAAATTAAATTAAAATACTTTTGACCATAATACAGGGAATTAAACCATTAGACATTAAATATTTTATTTTTTATTCAATATTATTTTGTTTAATTCATTTTTTTTAAATATAAGAAAATTTTTTTTCGATGATTCAAAAGTTTTTTTCGAATGTTATCGGCATAACAATACAATTTTTTAAAATGAATTTTTTTGTCGAATTTTGCTTTATTAAATAATAACTTTTGTTAAATTGTCATTTAATTTCTTAAATATTGACATTTTTAAAGATATAAGCTCATCCCGATGTTACACTCATCAAGAGCTTTCATTTGAGTTCCTACATGCATTTTCATATATTTTTCATATATCCATATATATATATATATATATATATATATATATATATATATATATATAATATATATAAATATATGAAAAATTGATGTGGGTACTCAAATGAAAAGTCTTGATGAGTGTAACACCGGGATGAGCTTATATATTTAAAAATGTCAATAGTTCACAAGATACAAGGTAATTTCTCAATTATTGATATTTTTAAAGATATAAGCTCATCCTGATGTTACACTCATCAAGAGCTTTCATTTGAGTACCCACATGGATTTTCATATATTTTCATATATACATATATATATATAATATATATAAATATATGAAAAATTGATGTGGGTACTCAAATGAAAGGTCTTGATGAGTGTAACACCGATGAGCTTATATATTTAAAAATGTCAATAGTTCACAAGATACAAGGTAATTTCTCAATTATTGATATTTTTAAAGATATAAGCTCATCCTGATGTTACACTCATCAAGAGCTTTCATTTGAGTACCCACATGGATTTTTGATATATTTTTAATATATAAATATATATAATATATATAAATATATAAAATATATGAAAAATTGATGTGGGTACTCAAATGAAAGGTCTTGATGAGTGTAACACCGGGATGACCTTATATCTTTAAAAATGTCAATAGGTCACAAGATACCAGGTCACTTCTTAATTATGTTCAAGACCTTTGTAATGACACTAAAAAAACCGATTTTATCATATGACTATCCTGGCCACAATATTTTTCTTATTCTCTTAAGAATATAGATGCTTATATTAAGATTAATTTTTTGTCATAGTAAATAAAATTTTCCAGCCTTATAATAAACCACCCAAGAAGTTTTGACAAATTTCGCATTTATACTCAGTTGAATAAGATTTAGCATATATATTTTTTACGTGCATCAACTGAACCGAGGGTACTCGTAAGTGTGCATTGAGACCTTATGTATAATACGCACCCTCGACTATGGTCATTTATCGTCTCGACGCGTGCTTACGACGCTGCGACGAATGAAATGAGTGCCGGATATTCGTTACTCCTCACTCAAAGATATTCACCTCCGAATAATATAATATAATATAATAATGGCTAGCGTTAAATCGAACCGAGGCGCCAAATTGCTCATTAAACCGATAATTACCGACTAACACTGTTATTACCTAAAATTAAATTGCTATCACTAGCAAATTTTTAAGACTACATCAACGCCAATTTGGAGGTTTAATAGACCGGGTCAATAATATTATAGCGTTAGAGTGTGATAAGAATATTTATTTAAATTTAGTGAGGGTAATATTTCTCAGTCGTCTTCTCTTGGCAGTCTGAGAAATAAAAGGCCTGGTAGTTTAAAAACGCTTAACTTGTGCTCACAAGCACACTCTAAAACTTTTTACGCAGTCTCGATCTTTAATCACGACTCGACCTCCCATTGTCAGTGACGTCACCTCTGCAATTCGTAAGTAAGATTGTAATAGATTGGTACAGTGCTGTTTTGTGTGTAGAGCCTCATGATGATAATAATGATGATAGTGATACTGGAAGTACTCTTTGCAACGCTTGAGAATAAATCTCTGCTGTTTTGATCCCTCTTATTTTTCACCTCATTTTTTTTTATTTTTCAAATTTTCTCAAAATTATATTTAGCAAATAAATAATTTTTTATAATTAAAAGAGCTCAGCTATTTTTTTTTAAATAAATAAAGTATTGTTACTCAAAAAAAAAAATCTTGGCTCAAAAAATTTTGACTTTTTTCAAGAAATTTTTAGTCTTGTTTAATATTTTCTTCAGCTAAATAATTTATTACACAAAAAAAAAATTAATTTGATTAAAGAAAAAAACTTTTTGTTCAATTAATGTCATTTTAAAGTGTTTTATTCCTTTAATAAAATAAAAAAGTAAAATTTTTCTGCTTAATTCAAGATTATGAAATTTTTAAAAACGATTTTTTTGGTTCAAAAATTTTTCTTTTAATTTAAATTAATTTTTCTTCAGTATATTATGTTTAAAAAAGAATTAATCTTCACAAAATAAATTTCTTAAATATTATTTATCTAAAAACCCCATTAACCTCGACGACAATTTATAAAACCTCCAAAAATAGACCCAACCAAACAACAGAATTTGAATTTACAACCCCAAAAAAAAAATCTCGACAAATTAGTCTTCAAAATTTGTATTACAACATAAAACGCAGGTATATAAGCCATCAACTCTCAAAATCTAAATTCAACAAAAAGCAAAAGAATATTTGAAAGGCATGATCAACATACATCCTAATAGCAGCGACGAGGACTAAAGATGGGCATAAAGAGTATATCGGATATCACAATATTGTGAGGAAGCGCCTCCGCTTGGAATAATGCCGGCATAGCAAACGATTATCATAACAAGGACCCGAGTATTTGGTAGTGGTATCATCGGGACGGATCTCGACGACACGCATTACCAGGGCGTTAGACAATGTGACACACAATGACACATAACTAGGAACTAGGACCTAGCAACTCCAACTACGAGGTGTCATACACTGAGCTCTGTCATTTACAGGATAGTCTATATGGCCTTTCATTCCACCTCGAGCAACCACCCGTTTAGGGTCTTATTGTAATGTTAATGGGAACAATGCCAATCCCATTAGCATGGCATATAGTAGACAGGGTTACCTATGTTGGCCCCATCACTGATTATGCTTCCGGATATATCGGATCAGGTAGTAACTTTTTAGGTATACAGCAGACCCTATAAAAGGTCAATTTTTTGCCAAGATCCGTGTCCTTTGTATCCGCGGTCACCTCCGCCTACTTTATCCTTTTCCGAGACCCTCAACCGGTTATTCTTCCTTCTTCTCTTCTGTGCTGTTGTTTTTCAACACAAGCCGCGTAGTACCGGGTAGTCTGTATTGGGTATAGTATCTGGCAAAATGGTGAGACCTGGGAGGCTAAATGTCAACAGCTAACGGCTTGGGTTTTCGGGTTAAGGATTATACACTGTTGTGTTCTGGTATATGTTATAGGGTTGCTTTTGTTGTGCCTCACATCCACCATAGGCTGGGTGTCATCCACTGGTGTCCTATATGTCCTATACAGCTTCTTTCATGATGGTATGTCCTTTGCTGGGTGATGTCGAAAAGGTCACGTGAACTTGCCGGATTATGACGCCAAAGGATATATGAACCTGTGATATGAATTCGGTTTTGTTCTGGACACTTCCCTCTTTCCCCGTCAATGTTATGTGTATTTTATATCCCAACTGCAACGGATTTCAGTTTTGTTGGTAACTAAAACTATGTAAACGTTATGGCCAAACATACACGGTTTAATGCCAATAGTGTGTGAAATAATTCGGGTATGCAAAGTATGCTGACGGCCAAGGCATGTCTATTGATAAATTCACTGGCCACCGTAAACAATGCCGCAACAATGTCGATTATATGCGCGGGGCTTGTTGATGGCTTCGCTCCTGCTAACTCTCGTTCCTGTTGAGGTTCTTTGGTTGTTATATAATTAATAATTATTAATCGGACGCTGTTTACGAGCTTAAGTTCAAACTGCGGATTTATTGATTAATGTATTGTTGTTTCCCTCGGGGTAATTGGAAAATTGCTGGTGGTCATTTTGCTTATGGTGTATATTGAAATTGTTTTGGGGATATTGTAGTGGTAAATTTTATTTTTTAAAGTTCATTTTATTGTTAATTTGGATAAAAAATTATTAACTTTAAATAGTAGACTTTACTATGAAAAAATATTCGCGCATATGTAAAGAGTAAAAAATATGTTTTTTCAAAAAACCATGACAAGCTTTTGTAGTTTTAAATTTTTCATGTGATAATTTTAGCTTTTTGATTTCACGTAAAATATCCTTTTTTATATTTAAAATTTATATTTTTATGTGATAAATAAATTTGCAGGTATTCAAAATTCAAATACGTATTATAAACATCCAACTTAATGATTATAAGCATAATTTATTGATATAGTGTTGTAATAAAATAATGCTCTAGTTTACAAAAAGCAACTAATAGAAGATTTAGTCAATATTAGATTTTCGGATCAAGGCTGGATCTCATAAGATTGTTACAAAATATTTTTATCTATCAATAACAATTTGATTTTGTTATTTTTTATTATAAAACTAATACAACTCGAGGGTTTTCTACCAAGGCTATTTATAAACGAAAAGTTCAACCGAAAAATTAACGATTAGTTAAAAATTTTATAAAATAGTTAAATTAAAATTAATAAATTAAAATTGATAAATGTTATTTTCAAAAAATCATTATTTTTTGTTAATGTTTATGTTAAATATTGTCTTGTAAATTATTTAAATCTTTATCCTTAGTTTAAATTAATTAACGAGGAAGAAAATATTTATTTTAATCGTACTTAAAAAAACATAATTAAAAAATATTACATAATATAAGAAGCATTTGTTATAAATACTTGATAATTCTCACATTTATATTTAAATCCTAACATTTGTTTCATTGATATTAAATGCAAATTATTATTTATGGGATTAATCGGATAAATATGAAATGAGATCTTGATTTTATTGAATTTGTCGGAATGTTAATAATTATTTAATTTAAAAATCTAAAATGTATATTTAATTTTTGTTGAATCACGTCTTCTCGATGTTATTTGCATGCCTTTCACTTTTTGCGCAGAGAATCCGCTTTTTTTTTCCTTCTTTTCAAGCAAGTGCTACCAACGTCGCTATAAAAACCAATGAAGACCGCGTTAAGAATACATTAGCTGCCAACAATACAATAATTTCCTTCGGAGTTTGAAAAATCGATAGAGTTAATTAATTGAGGCGTATAATTGAAATAATACGTCACTTTACAGCGGATAAAAAAAATGAAATAATGATTTGCAAGAACAGGTGGTACGCACAGGCAATAAAATGTAAAAATAAAAAACCCATTAGGTTAAGTTGCGCGCGCAAGCGCTACATAGTAGGAGGATATATAATCGATGTATTTTATATACTTCGGTGTAGTGTGTAGTAGTTTTATCATTCCTCAAGCGCTTTTAAACATAAATAGCTTGAATAAAATCTTGAATATTATTGACTTGAATTTCTATTTAAATTTGTGCTATTTTTTTTCTAACTAGTATGGATAATCGTTCATGCGATAGTCCTAGTGAGTGCACATGGGTTCCAAATGCCGAAACGCCGCATATTGTTCGTAATGTGTATGTATTTAGTAATAAATTTTTTTGCTTAGTATAATATTCATAATTATAAATAATTTTCTAAATTAATTTTATTTTATTGTTTCAGATTAAATGATAGGAAAAAAGTATTACCGGATATTTTAGAATGCATAGGTCAAACACCTATGATTAGGCTTAATAAAATTCCTAAATTATTTGGAGTTCAATGTGAAGTCTGTAAGTTGCGTCATCTTTGTTTTTGTATTTTATTAATCACATAATATGATATATTAACTTATTAATCCGATTGGTTTGAAATTTAATAAAAAAATAAATTATACTGCGATTGAGGATTTTTACAAGTTTTTTTTTAAATAAATTAATTAATTTAAATAAATTTTTTTTTTTAATTACATATTTAGAAGCTTTAAAAAATTATAAATGCAATTTTTTAAACTTAATTTATTGCAATATTTTTTAATAAAATAGAGATTGTTTTATCTAATTGAATTGGAGTATTTGATAGAAATATTTTGCCTTGAAAAATAATGCATTTACATTGTGTTATTATCGTAGCAGTTATTTCCATTGTTGACTATTTAGATAACACTTCTTGTTTTATTTTATAAAGAGCGTTGTGAAAAAAAATATATTGATAGAAATATTTGCTTTAAAATAATTTTAATTAAAATTAGTGAATATTTTTTTTTTTTATTAAATGTAATTTTAAATATTAAAAAAAAAATACTTGGAATTTTTTTAAAGTTTTTTAATATATTATTTTTAAATAATTTTTATTTGAATTAAAATAATCATAAATAAAAATAAAAATATTTCAGTTGTAAAATGTGAATTCTTTAACCCCGGTGGATCTGTAAAAGATCGTATCGGTTATCGTATGGTCCAAGATGCTGAAGCCAAAGGATTACTAAAGCCCGGTTCCACAATAATAGAACCGACAAGTGGAAATACCGGAATCGGTTTAGCGATGGCTGCTGCTGTTAAAGGGTATCGTTGCATAATTGTAATGCCGCAAAAAATGTCTAATGAAAAGCTGTTTACTCTCCACGTTCTCGGGGCTGAAATTATCCGAACACCGACCGAGGCGAGCTGGGACGACCCCGACGGGCATATCAGCGTCGCCGAAAAGCTCCAAAAGCAAATTCCCAATAGTATTATTTTGAATCAAGTATGTGTCTATTTATTGAACCAACAGTAACATTTTCAATGGTTAACAATACTTCTTTCAGTATCTTAATCCCGGTAATCCACTGGCCCACTACGATCAAACTGCGCAAGAAATCTGGGAGCAATGCCAAGGAAAATTAGACTATCTGGTTGCAGGTGCTGGTACTGGCGGTACAATAACTGGAATAGGTCGCAGATTGCGTAAATTATCTCCGGAAATTAAAATTGTTGGTATTGATCCGCTTGGTAGTATTTTAGCAGAACCACCAGAGTTAAATAAGACTAATATTACGTTTTATGACGTTGAGGGTATTGGGTATGTATTTTTTAAAAATAATTCCCATTAATTCGTATAATAAAAACTAGTAACCTATAAATAAATAAAATTTTACTTTATTAAATAATGACTTTCGTTAAATTGCACTATACTTTCTTAACTATTGATGTTTTAAAAGATATAAGCTCATCCCGATGTTACACTCATCAAGCGCTTTTATTTGAGTACCCATATGCATTTTTGATATATTTTTAATATATACATATATATAATATATATTTTAAAGATATAAGCTCATCCCGATGTTACACTCATCAAGATATTTCATTTAAGTACCCACATGCATTTTTTATATATTTTTCATATATACATTAAGGTGGCCCAAAAAAACTGACTATTTTTTTTTTTTTCAGTCTCGAGTGAAAAAATGTTAGTTTTTGATCTTTTAAGAGCCCTCTCGAAAAGACAGCTTAAAAAAAAAATTTTTAAGAGGTCACTCCAAATTTTTTAAAATTTCAAAAATCGTCAAAAATCGAACGTTTTTTTTTTTTTAATTTTTTTTCTCGTTTCGGTATAATTTTATAGACCAAAAAAAAATAAGTTTCTGAAAGTTTCAGTTCAAAATTTAAATTTTGAAAGGTCGCTCATAATTTTTTTTTTTTTTTCTAATTAGTCATATCGCCGACTTTAACTGTTGGGAGTGGTACGTTGGGGTCTTTTTGGTTTGTAAAAATCTTAAACTACGCGGCAAGGTCAAATCTTAACCAAGCTGGTTTCTAAGACCAGCTTGGGATTCGAATCCACGCTTGGAAGTTTATTAAATAAAATTATTAAATTAAAAAAAATTATTTTTTTCTGTATTGTGCTTGATTTTTAGTTCATCTCGTGATGTATTTTTATCGATTATGGTACTAAATAAAAAAAAAAAAAATGCATGGAATTTTAATTCGAATAGTAAAAGGTCGCTCGAAAAAATCTAAACTAATGCACTAATAAATTGAAAAAAATTATGAACAACCTTTCAAAATTTAAATTTTGAACTCAAATTTTCAGAAACTTATTTTTTTTTAGTCTATAAAATTATACCGTAACGGGAAAAAAAATTAAAAAAAAAAAAGTTCGATTTTTGACGATTTTTGAAATTTTAAAAAATTTGGAGTGACCTCTTAAAAATTTTTTTTTGAGCTGTCTTTTGGAGAGGGCTCTTAAAACATCAAAAACTAACATTTTTTCACTCGAGACTAAAAAAAAAAAAATAGTCGTTTTTTTTGGGCCACCCTAATATACATATATATAATATATATAAATATATGAAAAATTGATGTGGGTACTCAAATAAAAGGTCTTGATGAGTGTAACATCGGAATGAGCTTATATCTTTAAAAATGTCAATAGTTCACGAGATACAAGGTCATTTCTTAATTATCTATCTAGAGATAGAAAATTTTCGAATGCAGCCTGAATAGTTATCATAATTAATTCCCTTAATAATTAAAAATAATTTTTCTATTAATAGATATGATTTCATACCAACCGTTTTAGACCGTACGATTGTCGACAAATGGATGAAAAGTAATGATCATGAATCGCTAAATATGTCAAGATTGCTAATAAAAAACGAAGGTATATTATGCGGTGCAAGCAGCGGTGCTGCAGTTTACTCAGCAATGAAATTAGCTAAAGATTTGCCAAAAGATAAGAGAGTTGTGGTCGTACTTCCCGATGGGATTCGTAATTACATGACAAAGTTTGTTTCCGACAACTGGATGATAGCACGTGGATATATGGTAAGATTTAAGCACTAAATTTTATCTTGTGAATGTGTACTATTAATCCATAATGTAATAAATATTATATGATGTGCGAATATATCATTTATAGGATCCACCAGCTCCAGCAGGAAGTGAAAGTTGGTGGAATAACCCTTTGCCAGGAGAAATAATCACCAAGCCAACAACTTTACTGCCCAATGCAACTTGCAAAGAAGCGTATGATAAGTTGAAAAAAGAATCTTGCGGTTTTATTGTGACTGTTAATGCCAGCGATAGAGTCACTGGGTACATTACGTTGCAATCAATCAGAGCAGGAGTGATGAATGGCTCCGTTAAGTGGTCTGATACCATCGAAAAAATAATCATTAAACAATTCTATAAATTACCCGACACTGCCAGTCTTGGTCGCGTTGCTGTCACACTTGAGAAAGAACTCTTAGCTGTCATTATTCAGGACACTGAACTTGGAGAAAAGTTTGTCGGGGTTGTTACTCAGGAAAATGTTTTTGAATTTGTTTCTAAATAAAATTTATAATTTTTTTATTTTTATTTTCAATAAAGTCAAACAGTTCTTAATAAATTTCATCGAGTTTTTTTATTTTAAGATGTAATTATAAGACAGCATTTATTTTGATATTTATAAAATTATTTCATACATTTTCTGTAATAAAAATAAAGTTTAAAGTATCTATTTGTAAGTAAAATTTTAATTGACAATCCACAAAAAATCTATAAAAGTTTAATCGCCTTGTATTTTGCTTATAAAATTTCTCTATCATTAATGAGCGTCTCAAAAAACAATACTAAATTAGTCAGTCAGATAATACAGCAATGAGTGTCTCGAGATGAACGTAAAGTCTACTAGTATTCTACTATTATGTACAGTACATAGTATATATGTGCGTATATAACCCGGGGAAGTAAATGCGGTAGGACGCGTGCTCGGTGCGGTGATACCGTGGTAGTTTCATTCGCGCGTGGGCGCGTAATATATTCCACTGGGAACTGAGAATAGACAATATAGAATATACAATATACAATGTGCGGAGCACGTGGGGTCTATAGAAGCCAACTGAGGCGCACTCTGAGGAGCTTGCGGCGCCCTAATATCTACTACCATCAGATCCTTTCTTTATCCTCCATATATTTAAAATCATGTAACACCGTAACGAACCGTTGACGTGACCACTGAATGACAGGGCCAGCGGCGTCTCTTACCCTCTAAAATGTCACACAGTCCCTCAAACAACAATTACATAACACAACATAACAATGATAGAGAAAAATATTAATTCGCAGATCGAATGTCATCTTTTTCCTTGAAAAAATTTATTGGTACGGCTATTTATGAAAATTTCTCATGAAAATTAGCCATATCTAGCTTAATACGTCAATTTGTAATTTTTCGACCAAAATTAGTGTTGAAAATCCCCGATAGAGGGCTCATGATCGCTAAATTGTCTCGTTATAAGAAAATTAAGTTCAAATATTGGCTGTTTAAAGCGCAACTCAGCAAGAAAAAAAAAAAAATAAGAGTTAAGTTATAAAATAAAAATCTACTTTTTTTTAGACAAATTTTTACTTAATTAAATGAGTTTCACAAATTGTAAATGTAAAAATTTATAAAGAAAAAAAGAAATAATTGAGCCAAAGCAAGAAATTACAATATAACTACACTTAATTAAATTTGTTTGTTTTATAATTTATAAATAATGTAAAAACATGAAGACTATGAATAAAGAGATTTATGAAAGTTATCTGGATTTTTACCTAATTTAATTAACTACTGAACCAATTATTGTTTAATAAGACATCTTAATTAACGTAGATATTTCTATAAAGAATAAAAAATTATTTTTTTGTCATATATGATCTGATATAGTCATATCAGGACATATATAGCTTGGTATACGTCTATATGCGACTTGATATGGCCATATCAGGCCTGATATGTTCGTATGTAATTTTTTGATAGAATTTAGAGTTGAAAATCTTAAAAAAACTAAAAAATTACAGTAAATTATTTTATGATACTATAAATAGTACACTATTATTATAATAAGGGTCGCTTCGTACACTGATAAAAAATTTAACTTGATTCAAGAGCAAAAATCTTAAATCAAGAACACCAATTGGAAGAAAATGAATTTCTTGAGTCAAGATATATTTTCTTGGTTTAAATAAATATTTCTTGACTCGAGAATTTTTCCTCTTGGCTCAAGAAATTCATTTTATTCCAATTGGTGTTCTTGGTTCAAGATTTTTGCTCTTGAGTCAAGTAAAATTTTTTATCAGTGTACTTAAAAAACTAGAAAAATTGCAGTTTGAAATAACATTTTTTTAAATTCAAACTTTGAATGTTAATTTTCAGAGCTTTCAATGTAATATTTACATTTTACAATGTAATTTTTACAAAATTTGTAATAATTACAATCTGAAACTGCAATTTTTCCAGTCGTGTTCTCATAGATAGCGTGACATGGTGATATTCGAGCAGATCAGACCACATATGGTCAAATAAAAAATAATTCCACGGATTTCTTGCGACTTATTCACATTCTAGCAGTAATTCTAGCTCTATATAAAAGTATGGCAACACTAGAGACCAGAGAGCAGAGTATCAGGCTGGTAGCCCGGGGTGAAAATGTCAGCACCCCGAAAATGTCAGCTTACCCTCTATCTTTTGGACGGATCGCGGCGGAGACTGTAGACTGTAGACTGCAAATTGAAAAATCTTGATTTCTCTTTTTATGCTCGGCGTTTAAATGTGGATGTAATGTATGTGGATGAGCCTGGTGTTTTATTCTCTTTTAGTTGACGCTCGGCTGGGTGGTTATCCGTTATACACTAGGATAATAATTTCTCTACCTCTGCCTCTGGAAGAGAGAATTTAAAACTTGAACCAGCCAGCAGAGCATCAGAGCTCATCTCAGTATCAGTTCGGCCTGGAGCTTAAGACACAGGTGATGATTTTTTGATGGTGTTCACTCGAGAGGGCGCAAGAAATCGTGTTCCGTCACCGCGGGCGGTCGGATGGGTTTCACGTCACGCCGTCACCCCTTTACTTTATTTTTTATTTTTATTTTTATTATTGTTTACGTTTTTTACTGCCCGGTTTTAGTTTGTCATTACTGCTCTCGCTATTGTTGTGAACTCGGAGGAAATTTAAACGGAAATTCTTTAAAATTCTTATTATTGCTTCCGGGGTCTCTAAATTATCGTCTTTGATCTTTTTTCGCCGGATTTTTTCGGGTGGAAAAATTTAAATTATTTTTCAGCTTTTATTATTCGAAATTTTGAAGCCAAGAGTGTAAAATTAGATATGGTGGGATCATGTGTACAATATTCACACCTAACACATCGCTGTAATAGGTAGAGGTATGAGTTCATGACCTCGAGGAGTTCACGGTTGTAAAGGACGGACAGTGAGCCGAGATACCCGCGGTGAGCGTTAATGAAGCTGTCTGAAAGTAAATCTCTGCTTTTATATTGTATCCATATATATGTATAATACCACTAGAACATAACTACAAATATTACTGAGTTATACGAGTCACTTTAAAAAATAATACAGAGCCGAATAATGTCTATATTTTAATTATAACTTTGTTAAAATAAAAAATCGATTTTTTTATTTTTCTTATTTTTAATAATTGTTAAAAAATTTTAACAATAATTTTAAAACAGATTGATAATTTTTTTTTTATCTAAAAGTCAATTTAAGGATTACAAAAAAATAAATTTGATTAAAAAAAATAAGTATGAACTAAAAAAATGATTTTTTATTTAATTTCTTCTATTGATAATTGATTTGAATCATGAAAATAAATTTTGAACCAAGAAATTTTTTTTACCTTGAATAAATTTTAATTTTTTGGCTATTTAAAAAATAATCAAATTTTCCAAAATTATTCTCTCATTATTAAAAATATTGTTTTCAAATTATTAAATATTTTCCCGGCTCAGTTACTTAAAAAAATGATATTGAAGAGTCAAGAGATTTTTTGTGAGTGAAAAAATGTGGTTTCGAACGGATGTGAGATATTGATTAGAATGAAGAATAGATGTGAATGATATTCAGCGAGAAAAGATGTAGGAAGCAATTGGTGAAGCGATAAATCTAACGAGGCGTGCCGAGCAGACGCGCCGGCTGCTGCTGTCCTACGACTACGTTTTATTTCAACCTCGACGTAGTTGTCTTTCTATATCTACACATACATATTATTTATATGTATATATACTGGCATAGGTGAATCCTTACGCTCCTGTGGCAGCCGTATGTAGTTATAGTGGTGGGTACGCCCAACTTTGACTCTTCGTCATGCTGAGTATGTAAGTAAAAAGGGAGTAGTTGAAATATGTTAAAGATAATATATATATACACATAACCAAGAAAAAATATTTCAATACATCAAGTGTCAAAAAAATGATTTTGCTTTTTAAAAATTATTTTTCCACGACTCAAAATGCGAAGGGCTTATCGGTTTTTAATTCCCAAGCAATTATTTTTAGTCATAGCGAATAATTACTTTTAATTATCTATATTATGAAGAGAATAAGCAAAAGATACATAATTAAGAAATGACCTTATATCTCGTCAACTATTGACATTTTTAAAGATATAAGCTCATCCTGATGTTACACTCATCAAGACCTTTCATTTGAGTACCCACATCAATTTTTCATATATTTTATATATTTATATATATTATATATACTATATATTATATATAGTATATATATTATATATTATATATACACTATATATATATATATGTATATATGAAAAATATATCAAAAATGCACATGGGTACTCAAATGAAAGCTCTTGATGAGTGTAACATCGGGATGAGCTTATATCTTTAAAAATATCAATAATTAAGAAATGACCTTGTATCGTGTGAACTATTGACATTTTTAAAGATATAAGCTCATCCCGATGTTACACTCATCAAGACCTTTCATTTGAGCACCCACATCAATTTTTCATATATTTTATATATTTATATATATTATATATATATGGATATATGAAAAATATATAAAAAATGCATGTGGGTACTTAAATGAAAGCTCTTGATGAGTATGACATTAGGATGAGCTTATATCTTTAAAATATATATTATATATATGTATATATAAAAAATATATCAAAAATGCATGTGGGTACTCAAATGAAAGCTCTTGATGAGTGTAACATCGGGATGTGCTTATATATTTAAAAACGTCAATATTTAAGAAAGTACAGTGCAATTTAACAAAATTGCAAGGTTACTAGTCAAGAAATTATTGCTTATTATTTTATTTTAATTAAAAAAAAAAATTTTTATTGTTTTTTCAATTAAAATAAAATCTATAAGATAAAGATTCCACTTAAAAAAACCATCAGAAATATTTTAAGGCGTGCAATTATGATTTTTTTCAATAAAAAAATTTTTTTTCAACTTCAAGGTCACGTGATTGATAAAAAAGAATTATACAACAGTCAGAATGGCATGTAGATAAAGAAACAGAATAAAGAGAAGAAAAGGAGCGAGAGGAGAGTAGAATGACTACATTGAGCGGAGTCGGAATCGAGTTAGCCGCATGTCATTCGAACAGACCGCGCTTGATACACATAACCGCTAATATAATTGCATTGGATGCGGCTCACGCGAGGGTTGCCTGAGGGTGACCTACCCCTGATAAAAAGAAGCCGAGGGGTCGCATCGTCTCTCCAGCAGTTTCTCTCCGCGCTCTTTAACGCGGTCCAATTGTATTAGAGGGAATAATAAGAGAAAGAGATGTGATTCTGCTGGCACTCGTGCAAGCTAAGCTCATAGATTTCATCCCCTTTTTGTTTCTCTGCATGTATGTTTTTCCTAGCATATATATACGTATAGATATACGAAAGAAGTGTTTTATTCGACACAATCGTGATTCGCGCCTCGATTGTCAGAGCCTCGTTCGCGGTCAGTTGTCAAACCACTTTTATGTTGTATTGTGCTGCTGGAGTCGAAAGTCAAAGGATCAAGTGTCGTTTATTCTGTAATTTTTTTATTTGATTTTGTATTAAACAAAAATGATTATTTTTAATTATTTACTTAAAGAAGAAATAAAATGTTGACTCATATCAATAGTCTAGGAATTAAATTTAGTATTTAAATTTATTAGACCGATGGTCGCATTCACTTCCGGTAGAATAAATTCTTTTTTCTTTTAATAAATTATAGTAACTACTTTTGTTTAGACTTAAAAAATTCATTAAAAGTTCTTTGACTTCTACTGTAAGGATTGTTTTATTTCATTAAAGTTTAGTTGATAGTATTTTGTGAATTGTTAACCCACATCAGGACGTGATGCTTGTAATATAAGAGTTAAATTAATTGTTAGCAAAACAATAAAAATTAACGAAACAGGATAGAAAGTAACCGTTACAAATGATAATATCCTGGGAAATATTTTGCAGTTTAATCGCCGCTTAACTTACTCCGCTGAATTGTAGTCTTAAAAAAAAAAAAAAAAAAAAAAGGTACGAATGATGTATTAGGTTCGTTGCTCGCATCATAAAGATCATATATACATCTACACTTTGATGTACTACTCTGTATAACTTCTTCCCATGGGTAATTACCGACTACTTCTTCTTCTTCTTCAGCTTTTTTATTTTTTTACTCGTACTTTTTATGCAGTTTATTTTATTAACCAAAAACTTTGAAATAACTTTTTTAAGAAAATTTGTTTAATTTCAGTAAGTTATAATTGTTGTAAATAATATCATTTGGGTAAATTTTTAGGAATTAATTTTTAATAATAAAAATTTCAAAGGATTTTTTATTTTTTTAAGATATTAAAAATTAATTTAATTTTTAAAATATTAAATATTTTTTTTTACAATAAAGTTATTAATTTACTATTTTTTTTTTATTAATTTAAATCAATTTTTATTGAAGAATTTTTTTTTTTTAAATCAAATTTAAACTTCAAAAATTTATTTTATTTTTAGAATTATTTAAATTTATATCAAAAATTGTTTTATAGAATTTTTAAATCATTTCAAGGCTGTAATTGAATTATTAAATATTAAATTTTTTTTTTTACAATAAAATAATTATTTTAATTAAAATTCAATTCAAGTATTACATTATTTAAATCAATAATATTTCAGCTAAAAAATTTGTATTTCAAGAAAATTTTTTAAACAAACTTTAGTTAATTTTTTATTAAAAAATTTTTGTTTAAAAAAATTAAATTTAAACTTTAAAAATTTATTTAATTTTTAGAATTATTTAAATTTATATCAAAAATTGTTTTATAGAATTTTTAAATCATTTCAAGGCTGTAATTGAATTATTAAATATTAAATATTTTTTTTTACAATAAAATAATTATTTTAATTAAAATTCAATTCAAGTATTACATTATTTAAATCAATAATATTTCAGCTAAAAAATTTGTATTTCAAGAAAATTTTTTAAACAAACTTTAGTTAATTTTTTATTGAAGAATTTTTGTTTGAAAAAATTAAATTTAAACTTGAAAAATTATTTTATAGAATTCTTAAATAATTTCAAGGCTGTAATTAAATTAAAATTGAACTTAAAGTATTTTGTAAACGATAAATTAAAAATATAATTTAAAGCTAATTTAAAGCCGATATTATTCTAAAACTTTTCACTCGACTCTTGGAGCATGAAAAATTTATCCGTCGCGTTATTTATTTGTCGGTGTCACTGTCGTAAGACGCAGGGCAAAAAACACAAGGACAATGTTAGAGATGTCTATATACACATATATACAATATACATTTGCGGAGAATTCAGAAGAAGAAGAAGAAGGAACGAACGAACAAGTCCAGGAAGGAAGAAGGGTGCTAGAGTACACTATAGCAATAGAGTACTGTTTTACTAGTACATATACACAGTTAATATTATATATTTTATAATATATACAGCTATCACAGAATCGTAGACTCCAGAGCATATTCCAGTGTTCGCTCGGCTCGTTAAGCGGCAAAAAATAATAAATCACCACTATTTTTATCCCGGGTGGTCGTAGGTACTGTCATAGATAAATTTAATAACTCATAGGTACTAACAACTTTCATATAATCGAGTAAAAATATAAAAATTCATTTAGTTTTACTGGTTGTTAATTTTTTAAAAATAAAGCGTTAAATTTATTTAATATTTAATGTTAATTAATTATTTGCTCGTGTGAATACGCCTGATGAAAGCTTTAATAATAAATAATATTTAATTTGACAAGTGCTACTACTGGATTACAGTTATGATTATATAAAAGGAAGAATAACCGAGAAATGTATATGATGCATATTTATGTGGATAATAAATTTTAAATTTTATTAATTTATGTTTCTGGCGATTGTATTAATGTACTTTTGATATTTACTTTACAATAAATGTCTGAGAAATTTATATTTATTTATTTATTTATATTTTGTAGTATTCAAATTTTGATAAATCAGGCAAGTAGAATTTAATGAGCTTTTAATATTATATTTTTTGAAATTATTTTAATTATTGTCGATAAAAATATTAAATGTAAGCTTTTTAATTTATATTAAATTATTACTTGTTAATTTTATTACTAGATAGATTAATAATTTTTTACAATTAAATTTTAATTATTTATAAATTTTTGATTAAAAAAAATTTTTTCTTCAAAAATTATAACAAATTAAGCTAAAAAAATTTTTTTATTTTTAAATGTTAATTTAAAAAATTCAGACTTAATTTTTTAGTTAATAAATTTAATTAGCTAATTATTTAACAAATATTTAAAAAAAAAAATTGGTACTTTATTGGACGCATAAAAATAAAAATAAAATAAATGATTTATTGTTAATAAAAACAAGCAATTTAAATGATTTATTAATGACAATAATTTATTGTATTTTTTGAAATTATTTTAATTATTGTCGATAGATAAAAATATAAAATTTGAGATTTTTAATTTATATTAAATTATTATTACTTGTAAATTTTATTTACAAAATTATTTATAATCTATAATTATTTAAAATTTAGTTTTAATTATTAAATTATCAAATTTATGAATTTTTAATGAAAAAAATTTTTTTTTTAAATTGTAAAAAATTAAGATTAAAAAAAATTTTTCAAATGTTAATTTAAAAAATGCAGACTTAATTTTTGTTTTTTTTAAACATAGCTCGTAATTAATTAAATTAGCTAATAAATTTTGATTCTATTTAACAAATATTTAAAAAAAAAAAAATTGGTACTTTATTGGACGCATAAAAATAAAAATAAAATAAATGATTTATTTTTAATAAAAACAAGCAATTTAAATGATTTATTAATAAGACAATAATTTATTATAAAAAATGTTTGGAAAAATTTTCAAGCTAAAATACGAGGACTTAAATTCACTGTGACTGGATGGCATTTCGGAAGGTGTATGTTCTTTTTTTATGGAGAGATAAAAAGTATAAATAAACTAATAATTTTTAGCTTTAGCGGTGAATTCTAAATAGTAAATCGCTTGGCGTAAAAGCCCGTTCATCCCCTTTATATCCTTTTTAAGTTAAAGGAACCTTTCTCAGTTGGTATTCCTTGTTATACTATAGTTGGGGAGTAAGTCTTGTCTCCTCCTGCCTACTTAAGGCCCGTGAAATATGAAATTAAATTCATTAAGTCCTTGGTTGGTAATAAATCGAACGATTGTACGTGAATGCCGTGTACGGGCTTATAACTCAGTCCGGTTGAATGGAAAATGATGAGAAATGTCTCTCATTGACCGGTGGGGGGTCGGCCCTGAGGCTCAGGCTGAGGATGAGGCGCAAACCTGGACTTCGGACCATACTAACGCGTACCCACTTATCGCGCCATAATATAATATAACGCACTGAGGCTGAGGTGTGTAAAAATTTATAATATCTTCGGATATATATTCCCGTAAGGAAAAGGATAAAAATAAAATTAATAGAAGGAAGAATAAAGAAAAGGATATTAAATAAAATGTTGTCAAAAAATAAGCTTACTTTTTTAACACTCAAACTGATAAACACCGTCGTTAACCATTCCAAATAAAGTTCAGGATCTCTTTGGATTTATATTCCTTTTTATTTATTTACTTTTTATTTTTTACCGGGCTATAAAATTTTTATAATTAACTTTTAGTGACTTATATAAATCCACGAATAAACGGTTTATGTAACTGTAAGTTTTATTTAATATTTTCTGGGTTATTGTTGTTATTATTATTTTTTTTTTGCTTAGAAAAGTGCATTACTTTGTGAATAATTTAAGTTTTTGTTTATGATAGTCAAGAATTTATAATGATTTAACGCAAGAGAGTTTTTACTTTTTATTAATCGAGTTTAAAACTTCTAAGAATTTGTTAATGAGTCATGTGCATGATTATAAAAATTTTTAATACTTAGTAATTTGATTATTGATTTTGTAATAGTAAAAAACAATAAAAAATTTTTTTATCGGTGTAACTTCTGAGAGAATCTACAAAATGGCTTGTAAAAAATAATTTTTTGTTTAAAAATAATATTTATTAAATTAATTTTGTTAAGCAACTATTGTACACGGAAAGAACAAGGTGACACTGGATATCATCCCAGATTATACTCAGTGATATCTGTGGCGAAAAAAAATTTCAGATAGTAGCTAATATAATCTAGATTATACTTATTTTAGTCTGGATTATACTAGATACTATCTGAAATTTTTTTTCACTCAGTATAATCCGGGATGATATCCAGTGTCATCTTATTCTTTCCGTGTACTACACAGAAAAAAAATGTTCTTGAATCAATAATATAATTTTGAAGAACATCTTCTTGATTTGAGTAAAAAAATTCTTAAATTAAGAAATTTTTATTTGGTTTAAGAAAATTTTACTTGATTTAAGAATTTTTTGTCTTGATTCTAGAAAATTACCCTCTTCAAAATTATATTCTTGGTTCAAAAATTTTTCTTTTGAATTAAGTTAATTTTTTTTTCAATGTAAGAAAAAATTATACATCGAAAAAATTTACTAGATTTAAGCAAAAAATTTTCCAACCAAGAATTCTTCTAAAATATTTTAATTAGCTTATACATTTTTTTCTTTACATAATTTGTCTTTTTATTGAAAATACCTTACTTTAGATTTTTTAGAATGAAAATTTTCTTGATTGAAATAAAATCATAATTCTAGACGATAAAAGTCGTCAAAAATTTTTCTTAATCACCTTATTATATTTTTTAATTATAATATATTTCTTAATTATCAATTTTTCAGCTGAAAATTGAAATCTTTAAAAATCAAGACACATGATAGAGTTAGAAAACTTTTGATCTTATCATAAGTGAATATCTAAAAATTACAAAAGATTGAGCTCTAAAATATTGATTACACTATCAGTTAATCTAGTTAAAAATTTGATTAAAAAATTTCAATAATTATTAAATAATAAAAAACACGTAATAAATATTAATTTGTCCATTTAAATACCAGAATCTTTAACTCTTGAAGTAGAATCTGGTATCTCGGTGGTTACAACCACAGTATAGAAGTTGAGAATGATTGCTATATGCTTATACACTATACGATATATTTGCCACGTTTAAATCGGATAAAACGGGCGCGACAATAGACCAAGAGGTTAAGCGTGTTTGCCCTTCTCTCAAGGCCCCATTCATACGACAATGGACCCACGAGCTTTTCACTCTTCCTCTTATTCTTTACTTATACTTGAGTATTCGCATCTACATCGCCTTACTATACATTACGTGAAAAGAGCGACGAGCATAGAGAAAAAAATAATAACAATCCAGCATCCGATGTTAGTGTCCCTGTCAGGGTATTTCTATTTGTTACGAAAATTTTTACCTTTATGGGACACGCAAGAGGCTATTGAGAGTGGACCACCGGGCCTCGGTTTTTCTATTCTTGATTATGCTCTTCCGTAATGTACAACAATAATAACAACAATAACAATGTCCAGTATAGTAAAAAGAGGGTGTAGTGGGAGAGTTTGTAGCACGAGCCGGGTTTTTAGATTTTGAACTAAGCTGAATAATTCACAATGAGACTAATCGCCCGATGAGTTGATTTTTTTTTATAAGATAGATATTTTCTCAATATTATTATTATTATTATTATTATTATTATTATTATAGGGGACGGTAGCAACAGACTTGAAGAAAACTTATGACGGACTGCAGACCCACTTACACTTACACTCCACTAGTGGGATTGCTTTGCTGGTTATTATATTACATATATTTTGTTCGGACGTTTTATTTCAATGGACCTTTATATATTATTTGCTCGGAGATATATATATGTGTGTTTTCTTATTGTCACGTTTATTTTATTTTATAGTCGGTTATGCTGGGGCTTAAACACTTTTGTACGGCACTTGAATTGTGCTTACTTCGACAAAACGATTTATACGCGATTTGTTACGTTGCATTTAAGTAATATTATCAACTTAATTTTATTTATACTCCCTAACTTTATCTTTTCTTTATTATTTATATCACGCATTGTAATAAATAGTTTTTCAATAATAATAATGGTGACAAAATTAAGTTTTTTTGAGAAGAAATCAAGAAGGGGATGAAAAATTATTTATTGTTTTTAGTTAAAGTTTTTTAATAATTTTAATTTTTTCATGTGTCATCATTTTTAAGAATTTTATTTACTTAGAAAAATGATTATTTCTTAGTTCAAAAATTTTTTGCCTTGATTTTATATGGTATGATAAGTCGCATTCAAAATTCCAAAAGGATTTAAAATAAAAAAATTGACCAATGACTTTTAGAAAAATTGCACCAAGAGAAAAGTGCATAGTTTTCTGAATTTTTTTTCTTTTGTAGTTACTCAAACCATGTATTAGTTTAAGTAACTATTGATAAATAGTTATATCGACTATATTTTAATAAATATGTTTTTGTTATCATGCTAAACAAAAAGTTATTAGGTGACTGAAAGGTTTTTACGGACAACGTCTCAGATAGTTAAACTGGAAGAGCCCTTAGTGCGTAACCAAAAGATCCGGGTTCGATTCCCGGTCCGAGCTATCCGAATTATTTTTTCTGTTTTCTGAGTTAAAGTTAATCAAGATGGCTATTAAGCTGATATTTAACTGAAAATAGTTTAAGTAACTATCAATTGGGGTTCAATATGATAAATAATAATCTTAGGTACAAAAACTGCAGTTAAATAGTGGTGATGCTATTTAACTAGATTTTCCTAGTTCAGTTGACCATATTTTTCTCTCAGTGTGTACACATTAAAAATATAAAAAAGTTTTTAAAATATTAAGTTAATTCGTTGTGTTTTTCAACAGCTATAAAATTATTGAGCCCATAACTTGTAAAGGTAGAAATATTTAACTCTTAGAAGGTAACTTTGATATAAATTTTCTTAGTTCAAAAATTTTTTGCTTTGATTTAAATATATGTAAAATTTTGATAAAAATTTCATTGCAAATTCTAACTATAGTTTCAATTTTTGTCTTAAAAAATTGAAAAGTTTGTATAATATTAAAAATATAAATCATTTTACTTCCCAATAAATTTTATAAAAAAAATATTGGAGAGTAAAAAATCTCAATTTGATCTAAAATGAATTTTTATTTCAATACTGGTAATTTTTTTATTTAAAATTAATTTTTTAAATATAATTAAAATTTTTCGAGTAAAAAATGTATTAAGTCCTGAAACGATTCAATAAAAATATATTTTGACGATAGATATTACAAAAACTGTCTTGTCCATATTTAAAATAATTATTAAAAATAATCAAATGATTATTTTAATATTCAACCCAGATATAAATATCCTTATATTTGTGATGAAAATAATTTATTAAATTAATTTGACTATTTATGACAAATTACGATTAGATTGTTGGTTCTTTACAAATCAGTGATAACTAGTATAGGAAAATTGAGATTAAAATAAAATAAAAAAGACCAGGAGGCAAAAGAGCACTTGAATCCTTTCAAAAAATGAGGACTGGTTGATACCTCGAGTCAGTTGAAAAGCAATTGTCACAAATCACAACAGCTTGGAGTAGTCACTGAGTAGTTTAGATTTATGGGGGTGCTGCTGTTACAACTAAACATCGACACGAGTGTATGTACGAGAATACAAAACGACCAAATGACTTTTCCACAGCACAATAGAATAAATGGCCTGTGATTTGTACATCGATTTAATCTTATAGCTGTGTTGGCGCTTTTAACTATTTAAACTTTCCTCCATACAGTGCACAGTATACAATCGACACTTGTGACATTAACTAAAGAAATATCACAATACTCGTGTTTTGGGCTTGAACACATCTTAAATTTAAGTAATCAGAATGAATAATGACTGATTCTTAAATTTATCCTGTTTGTTGTCATTTATCTCACTTGAAAAGACTAAATAAACAGTACAGCTGCTTTCCAAATATTTTCTACACTAAATTGTTAACAGCCTCCTTAATTTGCGCTCGCTTTATATACTTAAAAAATGTCACACAAAATACCGAGGCAGTTATATTACGGATACGGAATTTGAGAGACTTTTTTACGATCACACACGCCAAAAAGAATTTTAACCTCGGCTTTATTATCCTTGCCGTAATGGCGGCATTAAAACGACTAGATTATCTGTGTATTTTTATTTATTAAGAGAATATAAATTTTTTATCTAAAGGTATAAATAATTGAGTCATTACAATAAATAAAATAAAAATAACATTGATGTATCTTTAATTATACATCATTAAGGCTTTAAAGGGCTTTTTATAGATATTTAAACATCTCAGCGGTTTTTAAAAACTGTACTTATTGTAATTATTTCAATAAAAAAATAATTTTTTTTTTTAAATTGTCGCAATAAAAATAAAGGCCAGTTAACAGTACTTGCGATTTTCATCTAAAATTTTTGCAACTCCAAAAAATAAAAAAAAAACAATAATATTTATATCTATTAACTGAATAACAATATTTATAAATAATGATTTTAATACATAATAATAATTTCAAAAATTAATGAATTTGAAATTATTTATTTAATTTTGATTGAATAAAAAAATTAAATTAAATGACATAAAGAAGGTCAATAAAAAATTTGATAATTATCATAATAAATTATAATTTAAATAAAAACATGGTTCCATATTATTTATCACTAATAAATATAAATGAGAATTAATTTAGCAGATATTTAATAATTTTTTTAACAAGTAAATTATGGCCAAAAAAATAATGTAGAAATTTTGAAAAATTATAAATGCAATTTTTTAGAAAAGATTTATTTATTAAATAAAATAAAAAAATTATCAATAATATTTAAATGGCATAACGTTGGGTGAAAAAAATTCCAAAAAATATTTTTGATAAAAAATAAATTGAAACTTTTAGATTGAAGGATCGGACAGGAGACACGGAGGTGAAAGGAGAGGGTCAAATAATCAAGTTAGTCGCGGGTTTTCGCGTCAACGCGGACCGTCGGCCTGTGCTGATGGTTATGCTGAAGTATGGAAATGAAGGGCATTCGTCCATTCGGACATTCACTCTTTCTCTCACTTCAAAGCTGCAAGCTTGTTACATACAGCCATATACACTCACAGATAAATCGATCTATGTGTTTGAGTTGTATTTAGTGTGCCAGCTCCAGCATTTTACATAGTTTATCCCTATCTACCACGCGGTCTTTACCATCCAACGAGTCGTGGACAACTACACGGCTTTGTTATACAATTTATCTGTCTACCTATATATATATATATGTTCATATATATAGATGGTGCAATATATCTGGACACTGTATTCTATATGGAGCAGAGTACTCGTAGAGTAGAGAGTGCTCGACGACAATTAACTAACGAGAGATTGACACAACTTATTAAATGATACACGCGTCATGGATCTCGCCCTGTCTGGACATTCATACATAAATAAACTATATTTTTGCTGTAGCAAAAAATATTTAAATCAATGGACAGTGGCAATGTTTTTATAGCAAAAAAAAATTATTTATTTATTTTAACTGTGTTGAAAAAAATTTTTTTTTGTTTTGTTACTATATTTTACGCTGAATATTTTTATTATTAAAACAAAAAATATATATGTTGTGAAAATGACATATTTTAGGGGAAAAATTCTCAGCTTTCAGAAATAAATATCAAATTTTTAGTAATTTAATATTTTGCACAGTAAAAAAATAGATTTTTTTTATTTTAATTGAATTTTGAGGGATCTTCTGTTACGTTTGATAGAAAATAAATATTTTTACTAAATAACTAAAGGTTTTTTTTTAATAAAAAGTTATTTTATAAATAATTTTCTGCATCAAAAAAATTGATCAGTTTTTTTTAATAATTTGAAAATCACAAGCTCTAAATAGAGCTTACATATTATTATTTTTAAAGAAATTATTAATTTTAATTAATTTATAGTGAGGACTTAAATTAGATATTCAAAAAATTATTTTTTAAATATAGAGAACATATTTACGAAGTTTAAGAAAATTAGCGGGGGTGTAATTACCTAAATATAAATAAAATTGATAATTTGTTCTACAAAAAATTAATTTCTTTTTATATAGTATGACAAGTTGGATAAAAAATTCTAAAAGGATTTAAAATAAAAAAATTGACTAATGAATTCTAGAAAAATTGTAAACATTAAAAATATAGAAAAGTTTTAAAATATTAAATTAATTCGCTGTGTTTTTCAACCGCTATAAAATTATCGAGCCCATAACCTGTTAGAGGTATGAATATTTAATTCTTAGAAGATAACTTTAATATAAATATCTTAATTTATCGAATATCATGATTTATATACAATTTAATATAAGAAAATTCGTAACTAGATTTTTGAAGGGTGTGCAGAGGATTTTTTCGCGCTCAAAGGAAGCAATATGGAATTAAAACAGCCAACATACTTCAAAATGATTAACGACAACTGACCATTCGGGCCCGAATGACCATCAGTGGTCAACAATGCCAAATGTACTGTAAATATTCATGATTATAATAAAAAATCTAACAACAAAAATAAACATGATATAATTTATTTATATTTATGTGGTTAGATGTTAGATGTGAGGGGTAAGTTGTTTGTAAGGCTTAAAAATATGCGGAACTGGTTTCGCACAGTGGGGAATGTCGAAGAGGATTACAATGGAGCTTATAGCAATTGCCGCATACGCACGATTGAGATACACTTTCGGTGGGAGTATAAACGCGTTGAATTGTAATGCGTGGCACGCGTAACATCACTACACATATCTCTCAACATCTCTATACACATACATCTATCTGTAATGCTCCTCCTCGCTCTTATATCTTACATTTGTAGCTATATATATTTATATATGTAACAGACTTTACTTGTGCTTTTTTTATTCTTTGACTTTCCGCCTCTATCTCCTTCCCTTTTACGCATTACACTGCTATGCACTCAATCCAACTCACTTCACTTATAGACATTAACATTACGTTCCACGCATTCTGTTTTATTTTATTTTATCAAACCTCCGTTCTATTACAGTGATTACAGCTATTACGGGATTAAGTAGTTAATAATTGTCATTATCCGTGAAAATATTTTATGATACGGACATTAGGGTGTTTTATTTAATAAAACGACTATTTTTTTTCGCTGACATTCAGAAATACTCTTCACTAATAGAAGGATTTATTTGCATTAAAAAATATTTTTTAATATTTAATAAATCATTTATTAGAGACCATTTTTTAATATTAAACAAATATTTCTTAGCATTTAAAATGATTTAATAACTATTTATTAAATAAATATTTATTTAATATTTATGAAATAAATTTTTAATTTAATATTTAATAAATCTTTTATTTATTTATTAAATATTAATAAATTTTTTTAAATAAGAAATATTTTTTAAGGACTAATAAGAGGTCTCTAATAAATGATTTGTTAAATAAAAAATATTTTTAACTATAAACAAATCCTTCTATTAATATTCTAGACATTGAAAAAAATTCCCTCAAAATTTGAGCCTTCAATTTTTGTGCTAAGTACTTCATTTTGGATATTTAATTTGAAGAGCATGCACAGTAAAAAATTTTGTGTTAAAAATTTTTATTTTAAATATTTAACACTTTTATGCATAAATTTAACATTTATTCTGTTAATTCAACACAAAAAAGTGTTAAATATTTAACATAAAAATATTTAACACAATACTTTTTGACGAATTGACGCAAAATTTTTTACTGTGTGTATTTCAAGCCATTTTTTTCAAATTTCTACTAATTTGCCCGATTTTTAGTTTAATAAACTATTTAATAAGAATAAAAAATTTATTAATAAATTTACAATTGACAAATCGACTTTTCGGTTATATATCCGTTGTATAGTGACTGCAGGTTGCTTTATTATCGTGAATAAATAATTGAATAATTGAATAATATTTTTAATTCACAAGTCATCGATCTTTAATTTTTAATTTCCAGTAAAGTCTCCTGTAATAAAAGCTGGCATCTGCGCGGTATTATATATGAAAAAAATCCGATTTTTGACGTTTGAAAACAGTCCAACAGTCTAGTGAGGACAAATACATGACAAAAATTTGCCGGGTGCCTGTCAAAAAAAAATCGACCAGTCACTTGAATAAATATCAATCAAAACGCATACAAAATCCATAAAGGAAATATTACTTTCATATTTAGGTTCTTTTTTGAATTTTTCCCGTTTCACAAAATAGTTCCGTTGTAATTCCTCGATGTCGATTGACGAGTGTTGTTTCTGTCTAACGTGTCTTGCTATCCAGACTCTGTGCAAGTAGTTTGTAGATGTACTCATGAATCCGCAGCTGGGCGCCGGACAATGGCGACGTAATCCAATAATGCCCAGTATGTCCGGCCTGTGAAAGATCGCGTAACTCTTGTCAGTAGACCAGTGACGTCGGCGAGTGGTATGTCACGTATTGTATAATAAAACATACTAATACTTGGTATTAATATAAGTGCTTTGGTATTAGTGTGCAGAGAAAATCGGATGTAATTATTTTATGTACAGAGACCTTTTAGGTTTTTGCATTTTACCATTTGGCCTTTAAACTATTTCTATTTCATAGAAATCTAGTTATTGTATTTGTCTTTTTAAATTATTTTATGTTTACTCAATTTTTTTTCTATCATTATCTATATTATTAAGAGAATAAGATAAGTATTTAGGCTGCATTCAAAAATGCTCTATGTTTAGATACGTAATTAAGAAATGGCCTTGTATCTCGTGAACTATTGACATTTTTAAAGATATAAGCTCATCCCGATGTTATACTCATCAAGACCTTTCATTTGAGTACCTACATCAATTTTACATATATTTATATATATTATATATATATGTATATATGACAAATATATAAAAATGCATGTGGGTACTCAAATGAAAGCTCTTGATGAGTGTAACATCAAGATGAGTTTATATCTTTAAAAATGTCAATAATTAAGAAATGACCTTGTATCTCGTGAACTATTTACATTTTTAAAGATATAAGCTCATCCCGATGTTATACTCATCAAGACCTTTCATTTGAGTACCTACATCAATTTTACATATATTTATATATATTATATATATGTATATATGACAAATATATAAAAATGCATGTGGGTACTCAAATGAAAGCTCTTGATGAGTGTAACATCAAGACGAGTTTATATTTTTAAAATATATATTATATATACGTATATATGAAAAATATATCAAAAATGCATGTGAGTAATAAAGCAAAATTTCATTTATTTATAGTTGACAAGTCACGGCAGTCACACAGTGACTGCAAGGTTGCCAGTTATTATTATTATTTCGTAGATAAAAACTGTAATGTATTGTAGTAGAATCGTGGTTGTTTTGTATGTTTTATCAATTGAAATGATTTGGTGGTGATATCTCTGGTTGAATAGCCTAACGGAGGTTGATGTCACCATGTCGAGAGTCGAGAGTCGAGAGTAGAGTCTGCGGTGTAGTATTAGGGTAAGGGTTTAAGGGAAATATACATCAGCGAAAGCGCGTCAAGGGATGAGAAATGAAACGAATAGAGAAGAGAATTGCCAAGGGGTTATAACATAATTGTATTAGTCGAAACGCCAGTAGGGAAGTACGCTGTGAAATTAATGCCTTTGGCTTATCAGTGGCTTGACACTTTCGAGCTAAAAGTCCCCGCAGGTCAATGGCGTAGTTACCACAGATTCATGTACATTTAATACATACATATCTTCCGGGCAGAGAGAAGCTACACTTTTTAGATCTAGAAACCCGAATAATTAAAAAGTCACGTCACTATTTTTTTTTTTTTTTTTTTTTCAATAGACCAGACTACTATCGATTCATTAATACGTCCAATTTTTTTCCAATATTTAACACACTTTAAATAATTAATTATTTAATTTAATGATGAAAAATTCCTAAGCAAACAAAACAATAGATTAGCGTAGTGCGATATACCACGAAGAAAATCGAGGAAGTCACACCAGAGGTCTATTCTCTCGGATGTTTATTACACGTAGAATAGACCTTCTAACATGCATAGTTGCATAGTTGCATAGCTCTCAGTTGTCGTAAGTATACGCTACTTATTTTAATACCCATCCCCATACATAATCCATTCTCTACACCGTGTAGTAGTTACATTACTCAGCAGTCTGGAGTCTAGTCTTCTGTTGGTCCTGGTGCAGCTATTCTCGATAATACAAGCCGGGATATGCTATACACTACATACATACTATAACTACAGACCGCTAATGAGAGCCCTATTAGGCAAGACGAGAAAGGGTTGCAATTTTTATGTCATGCTCCATGAGCTCGATTCAGCCCAACACATTCAACATGTAAATTATATTCATTAACGAGTCGTTAAATTATTTACCCGTTGATTTTTTCGTTTTATTATTTAAATAAATAACGGATAAGTGGTATTATTTGAATTTAAATAAATAAATAATAATACATCGTTATCTGTCATGTCTACGTCTGATTTTAATTTAGTTTAACCTTTTACCCCTATTTTCTTTTATTTATCTTCAAACAATTATTTGAATACTTCAGTTTGAATTTTTTTTAGATTTAAAGCTACGAATTCTTGTTTAAATAGGTAGTAACAATGGCAATAATGATGACGCCAATAAAAATAGCGAGTAGTAAAAATAAATGACAATAAGCGTGTCTCGAAATTTTTACAAGTCACAAAACATCCCACGGTAACCATTTTTGAGATAATATCCCGTTAAAAAACTCGATGACAACAATAGAGGACCCCCGACCTCCAGGCTATTGATAAAGAAGTCCAAGAATAAGATGGTGGGTAAGATATGTCCTCAGTTTCCGATCGCCTTGTTGGTACTGGGGTATCTCGACCAATCTACTCGTAAGTCGATAGTTCAATCTCAGCAATTCCGCCCACAGCTGCATGCCAACATTTTCTACCCTAGCTACAGTTTTATCCGTACTATATACTCGTTCCAATTTATATAACATATATAGTATTTATTGAGATGGATTAAAAATTTTTTAAGTATAAAACATTGAGTTTTTTTTTTAATTTTAATTTATTTTTCTGTTTTAATAACATTTGGAATTTTTATTTTTAGAGAGAATAGATTTTATTATCCATTAATATATACTTCAATCTTTTTTAATTATTGGTAACCTTAATTTTTGTTAAAAAATTCATATCATACATCATTTTTTCCAGAATTTAACGTACTTTCTAAGAAAATTGTCCTTTTTTCCAAAAAAAATTTTTCCAACCTTAAAATTAATACCAAATTAAATATTTCCAGATTCATAATGAAAAATTACTATCGATTTAATTAAATATTAACAATTTCTTTTTAATTATAACTATCGTTGATATTTATCAAAATATATAAAGTTGCACACCATTTTTCTCAGAATTCGATATATATTTTAGTATAATTTTTCTTTTTTCCGATAAAAATTTTTCCAATCCTAAAATTAATGTCAAAATATTCTTAAATTTATATTGATAAAAAATAACTAGCTAATATAATCTTAGTTTTATTTTAATTATTATTATGATTTTTATTATTACAATTGTCAAAATATACAAAGTCATACATAATTTTCAGAATTCAATGTATTTTTTTGGAACAATTTTTTATTTTCCAAAAAAAAATTTATTCTTTATCCTAATTAATCTTAAAGTTAAACATGAAGTATTATTGTCAAGCATTTAATTTATTTTTTATCTAAAAAAATTTTAACTAGACATTAAAAAAATTATTTATAATAATAAAAATCTAAAATTATAAATTACGATTAAATTTATAAAAAACTTTATTTATAATCCATAAATAAAACTAATAAACAACTCGACCACGTGGATTAAAGCAAAGCATTGAAATAATAAAAAAATATTCCGCGAGGGTGGACGCGCGCGATTTCGAGCCCTACAGTCGACTAACAATACGAGATAGAGCAATAGGAGTTAGCTGCCCGCAAATGCCACCGAGCACGAGGGGTTGTGGTTTCGAACCACTAATACTAGTCCCGCACGTACGAAAGAGACCGCGAACCAGCAAAGTATTACAAGGGAGAAAGAGAGGGCGCAATCGAGAAGGGTCGGGTGTATATAGCCGAGTACCATGGGCAAAAGTCGAGAGTCGGTCGTCGGGTTTGCAGATAACTGAGACCAACCTCGATCCCTACACTCTTGTCACGGGCTGCCACCCTCATAGCCCTACTCTACACTCTACATTCTGTACCAGTGGCGTCGACAAGCATTTCAACCGCGAGTCCAGTTCATATTTTTTAGCATTGCTCTTCTAAGCTCTTAAAATATGCATATGATTCTGTTAGCACTCATTGAATACATAATAGAATAATTTTTAAATCAAAACTCTTTTTATGCTTTAAAATTTTATCTTTTCCTTTATTAAATAATGACTTTTGTTAAATTGTACTGTACTTTCTTAACTATTGACGTTTTTTAAGATATAAGCTCATCCCGAGGTTACACTCTTCAAGAGCTTTCATTTGAGTACTCACATGCATTTTTATATATTTTTCATATATGCATATACATAAATATATAAAATATATGAAAAATTGATGTGGGTACTCAAATGAAAAGTCTTAATGAGTGTAACATCGGGATGAGCTTATATCTTAAAAAATGTCAATAGTTCTCACAAGATACAATGTCATTTTTTAATTATTGATGTTTTTGAAGATATAAGCTCATTCCGATGTTACACTCATCAAGAGCTTTCATTTGAGTACCCACATGCATTTTTGATATATTTTTCATATATAATATATATAAATATATAAAATATATGAAAAATTGATGTGGGTACTCAAATGAAAGGTCTTGATGAGTGTAACATCGGGATGAGCTTATATCTTTAAAAATGACAATAGTTCACGAGATACAAGGTCATTTCTTAATTATGTATCTAGAGACAGATCATTTCAGTAAAAATTCAAATTTTTAATATAGTACATTGCTCTGTTGAATTCTTGAATGAAGAACTTTTTCTCTTTATTTTCTTGATTTGATTTGTGAATTTCTTGAATTAATCCGAACTGAATCATAAAATTTTCAAAAGAATATTCTTCTAGAATCAAGTAATTTTATTTTTTTACCGTAAAGTCATGATCTTCAGAGCCATAAAATGCTTAGCAGAATAATAGTAAAGGGAAAGTTGAATAAAAGGCCTAGAATCTGTCACGTACACTCGCAAATATTTCGGTTGTTTTATTTGATATATATAGAAGCGACTTAAATATAAAAGAGTGAGAGACAAGAATCACCACTATAACTAGACACCGACAGATATATATATATATGCGTATATTTTCTTGCTGATGCTTAGCTCTTACTCGGCTCTTTTTTTTTAACATCTTTCTCAGTTTTTTATTCTGTCATACCGATATAATACGATGGGAGATGCGACATTGCCACACGACCGTCGTGAATTATTTTTCCCGAGTCACATGTGACACTACACACCGACCCGAACCGTAACAAATTGTGAATATTTTTTTTATGCTCCTCAAAACCCTTAAGTATTCGACACAGTCTTATGTGCAATTGATACCAAAAGGAATATTGATATAAAAAATAAAATATTTTTTTCTAAGATGAGAAATTAAAGTGCTGAAGGAATTTCGGGTTAAACACCATTCGGAAGACTAATGGGTGGTTGTTTATTTAGGCCAGACAAGAGGGTGCAAAGTGCGAATTCTTGGAGAAATATATGCATATGGGATCGAACGGGCTCGCTAATTTATGACCATCTAAATAATTTTAACTCTGTCTAATTAATGTTCCGATTTTAGTGCGACGTTTTACTACGTGTTCATGTGTAAATAACTTGTTCATATGCGTGAAGAAATCTTTAACCCTTCTGTAAATCAAGGTCTTGTTTTAGAAGTCATTATTTTTTTAAATAAAAAATGTAAAATCTCGATTAAATGCCTGCATAGTATTTTATTAATATTATTATTATATTTTTTTCCCTGTGAGTGGTACACAATATTTTATTTTTATATAAATCGGTATATTTATGTCTGTTTACGAGCAAGTATTCAAATTTTTACCGTGACCTCTTTGACATTTCCATTGTGACAACAATCATATACGATACGTTAATAACATATTATTCGAAGACGTGGTAGTGCCTCGCGTCAAGTATCAATATTTTGTCTGTCTTGTTGAGTGAATTTTATTATTTTAATTAAAAGTTTCATACACGGAAAAAAATAATATTTAAAAAAAAACGACAAATATTTTGATTAAATTATTATCTTGATATTGAAAATTTTGATTGAAAAGTGTTAAATAATGTAATAAAAAATTAAGAGACATAAAGAGAATACATTGATGCTGTGTTGGCGAAGTAGTAGTACTTTTTCTGAAGCACGCGGTCGGATCAGAGTTCGAATCCGGTCTTGGGTATATTTTCCGATATTTTTAATTATTAAAAAAAATAATATTCTGAAGCCTTTTAGTTAAAACATTAATTTTTCACTTATTTCTGAATGAAAATAAAGATCCAATGACAAATTTATTTTATTAATTCAAATTTTGCCAGACTTTGAATTAAAAAAAATTCTAATTAAGAAATGGGCGTTTTTAAATCTTTAAATCCGAAAATGTTGACCTTTTTTTTCAACTTTAGAGTATAAATTTAAAAAGAAAAAATTAGTTTTTTTATCCATTAAACTAAACATAGTTACACTGTCTGATTTTCGATAACAAGAAATATCACCACGAAAGACGTGAAAGATTTAAACAGAGTTTTGAGACCCAACGCAGATTCAAATCTCATTTAGAGTCGGCTTTCTCTGGGATATGCAGTAGAATATTCTTGGTACTTTATGGGTAAGCAATATATACATATGCACGTGAAGTTAGCGGAGTTTACGTTAAATACCTGGTACAATGTACATATAGGCAGATAATGCCTATTAAACGTTAATATATCAGGTAGGAAGATTTAATGGAACAGATATAGAAAAGTTCCTTAATATAAGATCACGAAAATCAGATGTAGATGTACTAGATTTAGAAGTAGTTAGTGATTGTAATGATTACCAGTACACTTAGTATAGACTATGGTTAACGGGGCCTCAATTCATCTAAGTTATAACTTGTAACAGATTATTTTAAATTGACGATTTATCGTGAGATGTATCTCCGAACACCAAGTCCAAGTCGTCGGTTGTTTTATTTTTCGATCCCGATGAGTTTCGATAATCAATAATTATTAACGTCCGTAATTTTATTTCTATACACTCATTGTCCTTTGACATCAATAGCTGTGATATAATATCATAAATAATAAAGTACAATGTCATCGGTGTTCATCTTGTCGTTCATGCTCATAGATGAGAGTGCTTTTTAAATTCACTGTCCAGATTTTTTTTCTTTAAGAATTGTTGTTATGAGAATTGTCACAGTGACTAGGCTGATTATTTTCAATGATATTGAATAGCGTGTATGTGTTCGGTGATTAAATAAGTAATGAAATTTGATTTCGTTAATTTTTATTTACTCTCTCCCTCTATTGGACAAACGGAAGTATTTCTTTCATACCTGTGCAATAAATGGAATCTTAAAAGGTATTTTATCAAGCTTTACATTAACCCACATGAAAAAACTATATATGGCTGAACATATATGGAAAGTTATATGGGGAATATGTGATCATATATAGCGGCAAAATTATATATATGAAATAATAAATGTTTTTTTAATATAATGAAGATATTAGTGCCGTATATTACTTAGTATATGTTATAAAATATACTATTATTATATAAAAATTACTTATATAGAAAACTATATAATAGATAAATATATTTTTCGTAAAATATATGTTGAGATAGATTATTACTGTATACTTTCATTTATAAAATTTCAATTATATGGCAATATATATTATTTTATTATAAAATACCATACATAATACCAGATATTTATGATATGTCGAAATAGGTCAAAACGGAAAGATTAATAAAAAAAAAAAAAAAATTAATAGTTTGTCGTACATCTTAAGTTTCAAGAGCAACTTGATCAATCGAGTTTACGGTCGAAGCAAATCTGAATTTCAGTAAATTAGTAACACATCACGAAATATTTTCTTTTTTTTTATAACTTTTTTTCAGAGAATTATTTGGCCTCAGCATTCTATTGTAATTTTGATACCAATGTCAATATTAAAATTATATTGAACATATAATTTAAAGTATATTTTAAATTATACTGAAAAATACATTGTTCTTATACTATTTATAATATAGTGTTGATTATAATATGTACGATATATTTAATCATATATAGCTGAAAATATAATTGAAATATATGTTATGAGTATAACATCAATTATTGTATATATGAAACGGCAAAATTTTGCATATGGGTCCTTATATAATCACATATATTTTTATATATGTAAAATATAATTTTTTGTACATGATGAAGGATATATAGCTTTTTCATGCGGGAAAATAACTAACTTTTTAAACCAAAAATTTTTTAAACAAAAATTTTCTTAGATAAAGTAATATTTTCTGGAGTCGAACAAAATTATCTTGTCTTGAGAAAATTTCTTCTTGTACCAAAATAGCTTAATTTTCCCTGAGACATTTTTTGGTCTGACTAAAATTTTTTTTTAATGTATAATAAAAAGACTTAATAATTTTATTTTAATTTTCAAGAAGTGTTCTATGTATTTTTTAATAAAACAATAACAATACTATATCATACACAGAAAAAAATGCTCTTGAATCAAGTATGTAATTTTGAAGAACTTAATCTTGATTTGAGTAGAAAAATTCTTAAACTTGGAAATTTTTCTTAGTTTAATGAAATTTAACTTGACTCAAGAATTTTTTGCCTTGATTCAAGACAATTACCCTCTTCAAAATTATTTTCTTAGCTTAAGAATTTTTCTCTCAAATCAAATTAATTTTTTTTTTCGGTGTATAATAAAAAGACAATAATTTTTTTTTTAATTTTCAAGAACTGTTCTCCGTATTTTTTAATAAAACAATAACAATACTATCTCATAAAAATTTAATGACACAATTAAGATAAATCTGAGTAAACTAGTCGGCGACAATACCAGCACTTAGCTCCCGCTAAACAATTTACCCTGACGATATATCGGCAAATGACTATTAGACACCTCGAACCCGCGTCGGCTAGAATGTGAAACAACACAGGAAGATTATCGGCGTAATGCTGATGGGACTGTTAAACAGATACACCTATGGCTTGAATGAGGATCCTCGGTATTGAATTAAATGTAACATAGTCCGACTGGAACTATTCTCAGATAGGGAATTCTAGAATAGATATAGAGCAGCGTTGAGTTGAGTGTTGGATGTCGTGTATCGTGTAACGTGTCAAGGAGTACTAGCGACTATACTGAGCCTCTGGACTATGGACTATGGACTATGGAAATGCTGTAGCACACGACAACAATACAATGTGATTCGGTTCCCGTGTTAGATGTCCACAGACAATGCCTTCACCCTCTATCTATCTATCTATCCATCTATCCATCTCCCTCTACTGTCCACGTCCGATGACAGTTGCGTCCTGTCCACCATCCACTAACATTGCCTCTCCGTAACATTTTACATCGCTAAGGCTAGTCCCTAGTCCTCTACTCTGCTAACTCCACACGTCTTTCTCCATTCCTTTCCTTCTCGCTTAGTTATATTCCATTCCATATGTAATATAACAGCTTCCAAGGCTATCTCTCCGAAGCAATCTACCTCTTACCCTCATCTGGAATAACCCCTCCCCTTCCTCTTCTCCTCTGTCGCTATTATTTCCATACCCCTTTAAAAAAACACAAATGTAGTCTACACAAATGTAAATATAAATAAACAATCAACCTACGGGTTTTATTCATTTGTTGATAGTTTGAACATTTTATCGGCGATCTAATGATGTGGTAGCACTAACGGGTGTATTAATAGTAGCATTCCGCGGACATGCATTTTGCAACCGCAGTAATAGATTTTGTTGTTTTTTATTTGAGGAAAAAAAAAAAAATGAAATAAAAATGAATAAATGGGCAAGGCACGACAAGCCAGTACTTAATATTCTCATGAATAATGATAGATTTGTTGATATACTAGGAGCCTGAACGAAAAATCATTTATCTTTTTTGCGTTCACGTGTCTTAGTCTACTGCTTAGTTACATGTGATTTTATTATTATCATGTTGATAAGATTCAGTTGTACTACACTGATAGAAGGATTTAGTACGGAGTACTTAACTGATTTAGTAACTAAATTTTATTTATTTGGGAGAAACAAATATTTTGTACCCATCAATATTATTTGTTACAGTTTAATAAATAATTTCTTTATATGAACAAAGCCTTATTACATGCAAATAAATATTTATTTCCTCCAAATAATATTTAGTAACAGGTACTAAATATTGTCGGTAGATGGCTATGCTTTAATTCCAATGTTTATGTGATACATAACCTATTCACTAACTCAAATTATTTTATTCAGCTCGATTATGGGAGATTTATCTTCCCTTTGAAAACACACATACTCCCAATAAATGGCTTCTATTTATGGCTTTTCTCAGTGGAGTTTAGATTACATTTTTCAATTTGTCTATTATTGATATGTTAAAAACTTAATTTGAAATTTAAAAATGTATCAAACAAAAAAATATAATTTAATGAGATTCTTTTCTTTATAATACCTTAAATTTTTTTACTTAAAATTATTTATTTTAATTATTTTGATTTATTTTAAGTTAAAAAGTTAGGTTAAACTCTAAGATTAGTTAAAAAATTAATTTCTTTGATACCAATAAACGATTTATTGAGTAGCAATAAATCATTTGTTAAATACTACTAAATATTTATTTGGTGGAACTAAATGGGCTTTAATAAATTATTTCGTACTTATCACTAAATATTTGTTGTTGTCTTTTAATAATTTTGATTAGATTTTTTTTCAACAACTTGAAATTATTTTTAAAAATCAAATAATACAGTGGTCGATTACTCAAATTTTTCTACTAATGTATGCAAAGTAGTTTATAAAAAAACAATAATATAAAATGAATGATGACTCACCAGTTGTAAAGAGGACGATCGCCTTGAGACAACTGTACTCAGCAGAATCCACATGAAGCGCCTTGAGTTTCTCCACCTGCTCTTGAAAAATCCTAATGTGATCCATGAACGCGACGACGCGGTCCGCGGCCATTGGTGACGCGTGGAGACCCGCCGCCGCCAACAGGGGTGCCACGTGAAGCGGCATCGAGCACTGGCTCGCGTTCAGTACGAATAATTCACTCCACACTAGCCTGAGGAGCGCCACCTGGTCGGTGACTTGGAGATCGGGAAAAAAGGGAATATTTCGCGCCCATTCCACCGCGGAGAACAGTAATCTCGCGGCTAATTCACATATATTGTCGATCCCCATTATGTTGTTGGGTTGCATGCACTGGCCGTATCGCGACGTCGGGTAAGGCTCCGCTCTCAGGAGGAGGCTGATGTACGACGAGAGATACGAGTGTCCGTTCAGGCTGGCACAGGCCACCGCGTCCCCGTTCGACAGCGCAAATTGACCTGGCAAACCTGGCAAAGACGGCTGCGACGGAGGGACTCTTCCTCTTTGGACCGCTGAAACACAAAATTCATTTTTTGGTGTTATTTTTTTTTCTTACATGTCTCTATTATCGTTTACAAATCAATATTTCAACAAATTATTCAGAATACATTAGTCAATTATAGTAAGATAATAAACCCCCTTAAGTTTTGAAAAGCTCAAGAGCAGAATCAGTAAAAAAATATTGAGCTTTTAAAGTTGTAAAGTTAAACATTGTCTTGGATTGATAGAAGGATTTATTAATTATTAATAAATTAATTTATTTGAAGACAATTATTTTATTTATTAAATTTTAATAAATATTTTTTAACATTCAATAAATATTTATTTGGGGAAAAAGTACATTTATTAACAGTCAAAATATTTATTAATAGTTTACAAATATTTATTAACAGTTAATAAATATTTTGTTGAGTGAATTTGTTTCGCTTGCAATAAGATTGCTTATAAACAAAAATCATCTTTATAAATTATTTGCATTAATTATATTACATTATAATAACGTTTATTGTAAAATACCAAATTCTATCACAGCTCGTAATTATCTTTTATATTTCTAAATATTAAAAACGTTAATTTGCTTAGTGAATTTAATTATTATCATGTAATTCCAGCTATAGGGTTATAAAAAGTTTTAAAAGAAAATTGCTATTTTTGCTTCTTATTTTAAACTAGCAGTTCAACCCGGCTTCGCATGGGTATTTAACAAAAATTTGAAATTATAACATAGCCTATGTCTAACAGTGAAAGAATTTTTCAAATCGGTTCAGTTGTTTTGGAGCCTATTCAATGCAAACAAACAAACAAACAAGCAATCAAATCTTTCTTCTTTATAATATTATTATAGATAAATATTTGTTAACAGTTAACAAATATTCATTAATCATTAATAAATATTTATTAACAGTTAATGAAGCTTATAAAATATAAAAAAATTCTTTTATCAGTGTATGAAAAATGACATTTATTTTATTTTACAAAAAGTAACGTTCAGATTTCAATAAAAATTTAGGCGATAAAAAGAAATAATATATTGAATATTTTGCGTAATAAAAAGTAAAGACTTTTATATAATAATAATTGATAAAAATCTTTCAAAAATTATCTCTGTCTCTCTTTCTCGACTGCGACTGGATATGAAAATTTTTTTCCAAGTTTGATATAAAATTATTAAAAAATTAAAAACAGTATTAAAGTTATCAGCAAAAAATTTGTTGTACATTTTTTAAACTTTGATATGGCAGTTTGTTTTTTTTATTTATTTCACTTCAGGAAATCAATTTTCAGCGATAGGGATAATATCGCTTTGCGCTTGGAATGCGAAAAATTACAGGGAAAAAGAATAAAACAGACATAATATCAAAGTGGTGAGATTAATCAGCAACGGTACATACTGATGATCAAAATACCTCGAGATTAAATAAAGATTCAAGCACGTAGGTGAGTTTTCAATTTTGATCTGACACGCATTCGTAAATCGTTAAGACAAGTTGCAATACAAAATACAACTATAACTGCATAACTATACATTTTATATTTGTATATATCTATAGGGATTTCCTTACACGGGGAAAGAGGAATCGTGCAAACTCACACTCGTGTCCACCCGTCCATCAGCGCGTTCGTTAACTAACAAACGTATCTCTCCTCTCGTGCATATGCAATCCCAAAGACGAACAAGGCGGAGGTTCTTCTCAGCAGGAGTCTTTAATACGATCCAACCTCGAGAGCTCTCTCACCTTCTCCCGGAACCCTTTACATGCATATAAGTGCATACAATATATATATATACTACCAGCAGGGTGCGCACTTTAGTAAACTGACATGTGAATTCCGCATGAAGTCTAACAGAAAATTGATCGACGCTTACTTTTTTTTTTAACTTTTTTCGCTATTAATTCAGATTTTTTAATTGAAAAATATCATAATTAATTAACTCTAACTCTATCGATTGGGTGATAAATTTGATTATTACCATCTTTATTCTAATTGCTTAAAAAAATAAGGAAAATTCTTCCCTGGCATATTTATATAAGTAATTTTTTTTTTTTAAGTTAAATTTAGTATCATTAAAAAGGTATTGTATCTCAGAAATTATTAACATTTTTAAAGATATAAGCTCACCCCGACATTACATTCATCAAGACCTTTCATTTGAGTACCAACATCAATTTTTCATATATTTAGTATATTTATATATTTCACAAATACCATATATATAAAATATATAAAAAATGCCATGTGGGTACTTAAATGAAAGATCTCGATGAGTGTAACATTGAAATGAGTTTATATCTTAAAAAATGTCAATAATTAAGAAATGACCTTGTGTCCCATGAACTATTGACATTTTTAAAGATATAAGCTCATCCCGATGTTACACTCATCAAGACCTTTCATTTGAGTACCCACATCAATTTTTCATATATTTTATATATTTATATATATTATATATATGTATATATGAAAAATATATCAAAAATGCATGTGGGTACTCAAATGAAAGCTCTTGATGAGTGTAACATCGGGATGAGCTTACATTTTTAAAAATGTCAATATTCAAGAAAGTACAGTGCAATTTAACAAAATGATTTAATAAAGCAAAATTTTATTTATTTATAGTTTATAAGTCACGGCAGTCAGATAGTGACCGCAAGGTTGCTAGTAAATATAAAAACGCGTACAAACATCCCATGGGAATACTGTATACTATGTACTGTATAATACGACAGAGTAAAGTTGGTATGCAGATTTAGTACCGTTAGTTGAACGATCATTTCTACAGGTAAGGAGATTGTGTAGATGTATAGGAGGAATATACCGATCTTTCTTCCCTCTGCTCCTTTAAATCATGTAGCGTTATTTTTTTATTATTATCATTTTTATTGATATTGTTATTGCTAAGAGATGAGGAATATCGAGAAATCTGATACAGATTATTTGTGTTAAAGTTATTTTATTATCATTAATATAAACGCCTGAATGTTTATTTATATTTATGTGTATTATTATTATTTTTATTAGTAACCTATTGACAAGATTTACGGTGGTTAGTACCGTCTATTAAAATTCAATGCAAATTGTTGTTACAAGCATGTAATACGGAAATATATTATGTATTTTATCATTTATTTTAGCATACTGTTGATGTTGATGCTAAATATTTAACACTACCATTCATGATTTAATTGGAATATAAATAATATTATCCATTACATGTACCATGACTCATTATGCTTATTTGCAATGTGTCCGAGTAGAGGTGAAAAATTATAAAACACGACACGTAAGAATTAATATTTACTTTTCAATACTTGTCGTTTTTTTCTTTTATTGAATTTATTTAAAATGTATTGCCGATTTTTTAAAAATATTTATTTATAAAAATCTCAGATAAGCTAAAGAGATTGAAAAAAAAATAATTTTGATTTTGAAACTTATAGTTTCAAACTGAACTCTCTGGTAAGGAGAAGAATCAGCTATCATTCGCCCCCTGGCGGAGATTTTTGGAACTTCATTTAGTAGAAAAATTATTTATGGGCTAAATTGTATAATAGATAAAAAAAAAAAAAGCATATAAAAATCGAATAATGCAGAATTAGTGCTTATTTTTTAATAAATTTTAAAAATTAATCATAAATTTGAATATGCTATAAATGTCAAATTTATAAAAAGCTTTAATGCAATAAAATTTCTTAAATTAAAAAATTGACAGGGATAGTAACAATGACTTCAATGATTGATTTACAATGAAACCGGCAAACAATAACTTTCCTCATACAAATAAAAATACCCGATAACAAAACGAAATAAATTCAACAAGCGTATCCTATAAACCAAGATGGAGTAAATCGCATGACTATCAACATGATGCATTGTGAAAAACTCTCAACGTCTTTGCAGCATACGTTAGGCATTCTTAGCTTCCCATGATTTGCAACCGCTCGTTATAAGTTGTAATATGTATGCATGTATGCAAGTAAAGTATCAAACGGTTTGGTTACACTACTTGGTAAAGCCATATCATATACAAACATACACATACAAAAGCGGTAGAGAGTAGAGGTTTTATTTAGTTTGATAGGACTTAAGAATATATAAGAACCGGTGGCATGCTAAGTAAAGGTCGTGCGCTCTCAATCTTAACCCAATAACCCGGTGAACATGTAGGCCACTGGCGTAGGGAAATTGTAGGTGGATTTAATCTTCCTGTTACCCAGCTTAGTAATTATATCTTCAATTAAAATCTTAACCTTCAATCTTGGTCTTTAATTAAAGAGCCGTAACTTGGATTTATTCAACCATCGATTATGTAGCGTTTGATCTTACCGACGAGTGTCGGGCGCCATTACTCACCAGCTTAGATATCCATCAATTTGTCTTATTATATTTATTACATTTATTATATTAAGGGTTAATGATAATCGACAAATCGCGTTAGAACGTGAACGAGATACATGATACATGATACATGATATCATTGTAAATTGATCCTATACATTAGACACACATAAGTTCACGTTAAAAAATTTTCTAATATTGTCTAATATATCCATGTATAATTTTTTGATATAAAATGATTATATATGCCTATACGTAATTTTTTAACCAAAATTAGTGTAATTAATTTAAATCAGGATGTTGTAGACCAAAATGATGTTATTAATTTGTTTTTTATTTTATTTATTTTAACATACAACGTTATATCGTAAAATTTGAAGGTATTTATTATTTTTTTTTTATGTTTGTATTTTTAATTTAACATGAAAATAGTTAATTCTAATTTAAATTAATTATAGAAGAATTTAGATCTGATTATAGCAATAACAAAGTTAGTATAAAAATTTTCCAATAGATGGCGCATGGTCGATAAATTGTCTCATTAATAGAGAGTTAATTTTAAAAAGTTAAGCAATAAAATAATATTTTTTTTGACTATGCTAAGGGGATTATTTGACATGAATTTTTAAATTAATTATCAACAGAATAAATTTTTGGTAAGTACGATCTGTTGACAAACAGTTAATAAAAATTATTTTTGATTTTCTTATATAGACATATATGAAAAAAAAAATTAGAATCAAAAAATTTTTTAACGGATTATTAGCGAGAATTGTACAGTGCAACTGAGTGCAAACAACCTTTAGACAAACGTGACATAACACGTAATACAGAACATAACCTGAAAGTTGAGACAAGACCGTCAAGTTTTCGTATTTACGTGCTCGTACGTCACACGCATGCTTAATTAATTCTGTCTTAATAAACGCAACTGCTGGTTTCACCAACGATTAATTACCATTTCAAACGATGTTATCGCCGCGGGTGATCATTCATACGCGGATAATATTCAATAAATGTGTTTGCGATATTTATTTTTTTTTATTTGGAAATTTATTGCTCAATATCGGTAATTAATTTATTATTTTATTAATTGATCCTGATTTTCTCCTGATACATTTTTAAAGATATCAAGATTTTACTTTTAATTGCATTGATTATTTATTAATTTTTTTGAGCTTAGAAAATTGTAAAGCATTTGCGATTAAAAATAAAAATTCAAACAATTAAAAAAAGAATAGAATATTTGATTTAAAATTTATTGTTAGGGAGGTGCTAAAAAAATATTTTATAAAATAAATTTACGATTTTTAATTTGAATAATTTTCAAAGAGTAAGTCAATAATTTAATAAAATTAAAAAAGTACTTCGCATCATTTATTGTCAATAATTTAAACTCTCGCGAAAAAAACTTCATGAATTATTTAGTGATTATTAAAAGAAATAATAAATCAGTTTCTAAATATTCAGAGGTTAAATTAAAAATTAAAAAAATAGTAGTAAGTCCTATTTAAAAAAGTTAATCATCTTTTAAATATAAATTATTGCAAAAACTGAACTAAAAATTCATTTTATTGACTCATTAAAATTTTATAATAAAAATACTAAACGGAATTTTTTTAGACCAGTCGACGATAAAATTATGTTGGTGTATGCCAAGTATGTTTAACTTTATTGGTCATACATGACGACCTTGAGCAATGTTTTGACTAGCCATACGTGTCCAAATTCTCTACAGTCTACACACTCGACTCGTGTGTTTGTTACTATATTTATATGTGCATACGAATATATACGAGGAGTATTTGAATATGACGTAATCGGAGGAACGAACAAGTGGACAAGAGTGAAGTATAAGTATAAGTATTATATACCTACAAGCGGTAAAGAGAAAACATGTGATACAAGATGGAACGTATAAAATATGTATGAAATGTAGGAATGTATGATACGAGGAGATTACAACTATCAGTTTAGTTGGAATGGAAATTGAAGATTGAGGCTGAGTCATACTTCTTCTTCATCGAATAGAAGAAAAGTTCCTGTTTGGTGTGCGTGTGGTCGTGTACTGCACCACGGAAGAGCGGTCCTACACCAGCTTACTTGTAATTTATAATATATTATATTGTCTGGCATCCAACAGGATTGAAGTTACAAATTATCTTCCTGATTGACATTATAGCTTCATCATCTAACGATTCCCGATCAGAACATCTGATTTTTATGTAAATAAAAAATTTTTAAATGTAAACTGATACGCAATCAAGCGGTGATAGTAATTGGAGATTTATTTGTAAATAAACCTATTCAATTTTCATTATTATGATTATGATCATGATAAAAGTGATAAATCATCATTTTAATTGAATAAAATTTTTTAGTTTTTCTTTTTGTCTGCACACAGAAAAAAAGAAATATTTGATCGAAATGAGATTTATTTGAGCCAAATATATAAGATAGTTGGATATGGCCAAATAAATATTTATTTCTGGTAAATATATAATATATTTGAGCGATTTAGTTGCGTCAAATAAATAGTTTATTCATGGTAAAGATATGGTTTATTTGTGGTAAATAAATCATAGTTGACGACAATAATGAACTTTTAAAATTTATTGTAACATTAAAGTTAGCTATCACTTGACCAATTTTTAATTTTATTTAACAAATAAATTAATTCTAAAAAATTATTTTTTAAAAATTGCATTTTTAATTTTTTAAAATCTCTACATGTCAATTTTTTTCTCTTATTTTTTTTGCCATAATTTATTTTTTAACAAAAGTTCTACAAATTATTAAATATCTGCTAAATTATTTTTATCAATTTTCAGAGATTATAATAATGGCTTTAAAATGAAAAAAAAAAAAAAAAATGATTTTTTATTCTTTTAGTTGAATAATGAAATATTTTTCGTGTCTTCTATTGAATGAAAGTGTTAATTGTAGGTTAAGGATAATTTAAATTTGTTTTCGTAAAATATAATATTTTAAGCACCTTACCTTATAGGTTAGGTATGACTTTTTTTAATCCCCAATTAATGAATAGTTATTAATTAATATTATTTATGCAAATAAAATATTTTTTGAAACGTCGCTGTAGCTTAAGTTGCAATCAAAACATTCAAGTTTTGTTTTCAACGTTCAAGTGACGTCATGAGAGCAGTAGTTGAGAGTTTTAATGCCAAAGATGTCGTTGTTTCGGACAAACTTAGCATCTTTACCACAAATAAATGATATATTTATGACAAATAATAAAATAATTCGAGTCAACTGTTATATATTTACTTGTACCAAATATATATGGTTGTCATAAAGAAATATTTAAAAAAACGACTCAAATAAATTGATTTATTTGAGACAAATAATTCTTTTTTTCTGTGTGATGATTTTAAACGAAAAATGACTCATTACTATCTTAGATGTTAATGATTAAATTCTCTTACATATTTTGCTTAATAATTTTTGATCACAATATATATATTTTGGGTACTTTTAAATTATATTTGCCTTAAGAAAGTTAAAATTAGTGAAAAAGGTATAATAAAATCTAAAGTTAAAAGCGGAAATGAATTACAGTAGGAAGTGGAAAAGATACAGGACGCTTGACAATTAGAATAGGCCTGGGCAGTATTCTAGGACACACGATCTAACTTGAGTTGGAACTTTTATATACGTCTATTCGTAGAACCAGTCTTTTGATGCTGTAAAATAACAGCTATTAATTCGTCACTGGTATAATAATTACCAGATATAACATTTTGTCGGAAGACCGAAGAACCACTGAAATTACAAGACGTATATATAGTTTATAAGTGCAAGCAATTTGCTGAGGTACCCAAATAACAAACAATTTTAAATCAGAGAGCTGGGATAAATCTTTGTATCCCGCATCAAAAAGCATCAAAGCTTATTGGCTTTCATTTTTATAAATTAAACAAAAATTCATTTAAAATCATTCATGTTAAATTTTTAAGTATTTAAAATCATCATTTGCCTACGATAAAATTTATTTTTTATTTAATCCCTATAGTATACTAAAAAAACTAATTTTATAGTCTCATATATATAAGTACTATGAAGTAGTAAATTTCTTTATTGAATAGCCTTTGTTATTGACGTCAACACTGAATATGATGTTCAGATCTAAGCATCATTACGATTTTTTATTAAATAGTTAATATTATATATATTATTAAGAAAATAAGAAAAATTTTCTTTCCAGAATAGTCATATGATAAAATTTGTTTTTTTAGTGAAATTTCAGTGAAAATCTCTAGATACATAATTAAGAAATGACCTTGTATCTTGTGAACTATTGACATTTTAAAAGATATAAGCTCACTCCGATGTTACACTCATCGAGACCTTTCATTTGAGTACCCACATCAATTTTTCATATATATGTATGTATATATGAAAAATATATGAAAATACATGTTGGTACTCAAATGAAAGCTCTTGATGAGTGTAACATCAGGATGAGCTTATATCTTTAAAAACGTCAATATTTAAGAAAGTACAGTGCAATTTTACGACTTACGTCTTAACCTTATAAATCTTCCGCGTTAATAGACCATCAATAAACAAATATCATACTTCAAGTGACTTATGTTTATAATAACAATAACAATCACGAATAATAAATAACAAACAACAAAAGACACAAAACAAGGTTGGCCGGCCCGAGGCAGTGCTTCCGTTCCAAGTCATTACGATAATTTATCCGGAAAGGTTAAAAAAGAAGCATGATGCCAAGCTCATACAGGGGCGAAGTACCTCGGGGTATTTCATCCTCAAGATCCAACTCCCCAACATCCATAATCTAATGGTACATTCTACACTACCAACACACCGTAGCACAATCCGGACGCTCATCATCATCATCATCATTATCATCATTATCATCATTATCATCATCATCATCGTCATCATCCTCGAGAATTTGACGAAGGTTCCTCCTGCCGACATTTACCAGATACCAGTGCACCGAGTCCGAGATGCAGAAGAGTTCAACCAGAGGATGAAAGAAGCCCAGCCAAGATCAAGAAGAAGAAGAAGAAGAAGAAGAAGAGGATCGAATCGGGGGAGAGGTCGGAGGAGGTTACAAGGTTACACGCGTCCAGAAGAGAGTAGAGGGCCCGGCTTTGGGTCCGCCTAACATTCCCACGGTGTCTGCTCGAGGCGAAGGCGCGCAAGGCCCGTTCAGATACAGATGAGAGTGGAAGTTGGTATCGAGCTGGACCAACAACCAGGGAAAAGATAGGAGGGGAGGCCTGTAGCCGTTGCTGGACGGTACTAGCTACAGTAATGTAACAAGGAGGAGAGGGAGCATGGGCTTACTCGGCCCGGAGGTACTATAAGAGAACTAGAGGAGGATAGGAGAATTACTTACACGGAAAAAATTTTTTGAACAATTTATAGGGAAAATCATCGACTTGAATTGTAATTGTCGGGGACTAGAGCGCTGCTTTATCATTTATTAGTAACAGCAATATTTTTTCGGACTCTCCCGTGAAATAAAAAAAAATTTATCAAGCTTTCTACACACTTGTAATATAGAGATATTATTGTAATATATTTTAGATATTTTATTAGCTTTGTTAGAATTACCTGCAATTCAATAACAACTCATCACTGACATGTGTAATTTTTTATACAGCTGATAAGTCAAGCGATTGCAGCGCCACCTTATAGTTGGTGGATAATACCGTTATCTAAATTTATTTTTACTAGACTCCGGTAAATTTTTTAAAGTTTCAGTAAAAATATTTTTTTAAATGTTAAAATAGTAAAAAATAATTAATGATCTTATTATTTTTTACCGGTATTTAATGATTCTTTTCTACATTTTTTTACATTGTATTTGTGATTAATTATCAAAAGAATTGTAATCAAAGCAACGAAAGTAGAATGTTTTATAATTACCAAGATTTTCACGGTAATTTTTGGAAAAAATTTCTTTATTACTTTTTTCCTTAACCTCTATCTTCCTATTATGTACAATATTCATCACACATACTTCTCAGCACACACGGTTTGTAATAAGTCAGTATCAGAGTTTTATAACTTTAAGTAACTCAACATTGAACATTAAACTCCAGAAAAGAAGCCACCAGACATTACATGCTCGTAGCTGTTATACTTATGATTATGATTAAGGATAAGGTGGATAGGAGGCAACCGCGCAACAGCTTATTAATACCCGAGTTTTGTTATTTTCTCGAATCGCTACGTTGATACGACTGACACGACTAGTGAACCTATGTTGTATGTGTTCTATGCACTACGTTTAAGTTAAACCTGGTATTAAATAACTTTGCTTTTAGTTATTTGTTTGCCGATGGATCGAGAATATGAGTGATTTAATCCAACATTCAGGGGTTGTAATTATAATTACTTGGTTGGATCGTTTAAATGTGATGGTTATATGGAAATTTACATGTACACGGTAAAAAATTACCGTTACATGCCACAATGTTGAAAATAGTGGCGGAAGTTTTATCTATTAATTTTTTTTCTTCATCAATAGGTACTATATTATCATATTTAATCAGTAATGTTAACATTAGAGCTACTATTTTCGTAGAATAATTATTTTAAATTATTATTTTCAACAGGTTATGGGGGCCCCAGGCTGGTAAAATTAAATCAAGTTTTTGAGACGTGATTAAAGTAAAAAATTTTTTGCATCCGTAGAATAAATTTTAATAAGTAATTTTAATTATTTTCCAACTATTATCATGGCTATAATTTTTTTTATTGATTTTTGAATGCAATAAGTTAGATTGTCGCCATCTTGCAGTTACTTTCTACGAGAGTAACTTTCTCGTTAAATCAAAGTAATTTTCTATCTTGGTTTCTTCCCATGTACTGAGTATGAAGATGATGCTAGTATTTATCTATAAGAAGTGAAGATAGAAGAGGTTCGAATGCAAAACAGCCGTTATATTGTAGTAAAGTCACCTGTAGCGAACCAGTTCGTACGGTTTATATTAGTTGGACGATTGTAGAAAGGAAGGATCGACGAGTTTATCGTGGTGCTGTCTGTATCGTGTGTACGGGTGAATAGTGAGGAGAGGAGGACATCCAGGCAAATGAGTATATAGGGATCGATGAGGATGTTAAGGAGTACTCAGGTATATATTTAAGTCCATACTAGTCGAGAGTCTAGATAACAAACTTTTTTCCAGAGCGACATTCCGGATCTGAGACGTTTAGTTATATTACGACTCTTAGACTATGAATTAAATTTATTGAGATGAGTTGCGGCTGGAGTGGAGACCGCAGAAGTTAAGAAGTCTTATAGTGGAGTCTTATGATGCAAGTGATTATACGGACGTTTGACCGTGAAATTCGGTAGGCTCTATACCTGCTCGATGGGACTACATATTAACATATCTGTGTTGATGGATTGAATCTCCGGGATAAGTTTCATTTGAGATTTGTTTTCATTCATAAAAATTTACACAAAAAAATCTGACAATAAAAATCTTACTCTAACAGCTTATACATTGGACAAGAAAATTATTATGATTCAAAGGCAATAATTTTGATTGATGTAAAATTGAAACAGTAAATTTATAAATAACGTCTGAAATTATTAAAAAAAATTTCTTTATAAATTAAATAATAAATATTCTTTACTCAAATAAATTTTTTCAAAAAAAAAAAAAAAAAATACTCTTGAGTCCGAAAAAAATTTAATTACAACTGTCTTGATTTAAACTCAATTTTTTTGCATAATTGCAATAAAAAAAAAATCTTTGCTAATAATAATAAAAATTTCAATCAACCGCTTACTTAAACCTGAAGTTTAATTCTATCAATAAAATAATTTAATAGATCAATAAATAAATATAAAATGAGCGTGCTATAAAATAATTTTTCGTAATTTAAAATCTACAAAATTCTGGAACGACCATAAGTGATCATGCATTAATTTAAATAAATCTAGAAAATTCCTGGTTGACATATCAGTACAATATATAGTCTATTCCTCCTCGTATCTGATTGATGACGCGACATCGTCCGCATTTTCGTTCATTAAAATACAAAGTAGTCATTAACATTCTCGGGTCACCGTTTGGGGTTGAAGAGCACGACATTCCTACTCACATTTACACATCACAGTGCTGTAAAATAATAACAAGCGGTAACAATGTGTGAATAAAATGCATATTCAGAGGCACAAGGTCCCGTCACCAAAATACGCTTCTACCCCCTTATACTCGTATTAAAAAAAAAAACTACAAATCGTACACCAATATATCTTTATATATAGATATTGTACACGAATCCCATTGCTAGAGAGAGGCATAAAAACACATATATCTCAGGATATAAAGACCGAATGAGGAAAGATATATAAAGTCTGTAAGACTGAGTCTCGTGCAATCAGAATGTGAAAGTTTGGTCGTAAAGCGGCCAGCTGTGAGTTCACTCTACTCAGACTGACTGTATTATATATATATATTTAAATGTATGCTTGATTTCAACTCAGCTCAAGTAAAGTCTATCCTTACCTTCTGTATAAGAACTATTTCTACCTCGCTCTGATACATGACCACGACAACAGAACACGGCAGCAATACCGGCGATTAAACATCAATAGTAATAGTAATATATTCAGCTAATGCAATAAATTTACTACGTAATTGACTTTCGTGAAATTTCTTTATTTTAATAAAATCTAATCAGCTATACCTTTGAATACGAGTACCTGCTTATTATTATAATTATAATTACAATTATCCATTCAATTTAACCCGTTTACCCTTTATTAGCTTCAACTTGACTTATTTTAATGCTAGATTAGTGAGTCAGTTAGACGGACAAATTATTTTTAATTTTTAATAGACAATCGTAACTTTTTTCCGTAGATTGTGATTTCGCTAAATTAAGTAGCCATTAATTAATATTTGCTTTATATTTTATGTTGATGTTCATCGAAAGGCTTTTTGCAGTTTGAAATAGAAAAAATATCAGATATTTTAGGGTTGATATGCTCATATATAATTTTTAAACCAAATGAACTTTTTAAAACATCCAACAGGTGGCACATGATCGCTAAATCTTCTCCTTGTAAGAAAGTTGAATTTTAAAATATAAGTAATTTGTATTTATTATTTAATTAGCTCACCTAAAATTGATTTTTAGTCTAATCAACTACTAAATCAATTTTAGTTTATTATGACACGATAATTGACGCAAAAATTTCTATAAAAATCAAAAAATTTTAAAGAACTCGCTACATTAATAAGAAAAACAATAAATAAAATCTTACAACAAAATAACTGTCTTGTTAATGAAACTCCTTTAAATAAATGAATACTTTAGTGTCTTTAATTATTCGGAATGAGTACAATAGAATGCAGTATAGCAGCTTTTATGATATGCATAAAATATACTTAAATATTATTATCTTATACATATAATATGCAAATTAATATCACACACTCGTATTAATTCATTGAAATTTATTAACCACCAAGTGTTTTAAATATTAAATACATCCCTTTTGCTTCTATATAACAGCCAAATGCATTTTGTGTCTAATATAAACAGTTGATAAGTAAAAAATCTTCAATAAATAAATAACTAAACGTTGCTGAAAATTCTTTCATCGCGTGTTTATTATTTGTTCACAAACGACCGAGATAAAATGCCTCAGGACATGAAAAAAAAAAAAAAAAATAAAAATAAAAAATGATAATTTTTTCAGTAATTTCAACGTTGTTCGATGAAAGTGTGCAATTATCGGTTGTACGTTCACGGAAATCTCAAACTCGGGTGTATGCTACGGTATATAGAGAGAAGTTAAGTAAAGCTGAGAGTAGAGAAGAGCCCACGCGCGTGTATATCGGTAGGTACGATCATCGACGACGACGACGACGAGAACCTCACGGTGTATATACAGGTATAGCTTCTCCTCGGCAGGACTCTCTCGGGATTACCAATCGTCGATTTCCCGGAGTCGAGAAACCTCGCTAATTGATTAAAGTCACGATCCCAAAGCCACCCGAGAGGGCTACACAATATCATCTATAATCTCGATACTCTGCTCTCTTCTCTCTTCTCTCTTCGGGATCCGGTAGTTATCTATATACATGCTACATGGTACTTTCTCCCTCGTTCTCTTGCTCGGTCATATATGCCTCAAGAGAATGTAGAATGAGATGAAATGAATAGAATAAAGAGGAGGAGACGAGTTTGATCGTCGATATTGTATTCCCGCGCATTCGGGACTCAGGCTAATGCTGTCCAGTCCTGTTCAGACCCTTGTAGTATTGAGTCCTGAATCCCTAAACCCGCCGAGCCCTTTTCTCATTTCCACCCTCATCCTCGTCGATCTATATACATTTATGTACCAAGTGTATGGTTCACCGAATCCCGTACCGTGCATTATTGTACTACCATTTTGGCTCACCGAGGATTAATCCGATCTCTAACGGTGGAGATTTGCATTTAACGGTCATTAAATAAATTTATACTTATTTAAGATTGTTTATTTGAATAATATTCTTTATCATCGATTGTTTTGCTCCTAAGTGGACTTTTAATGCCGGGGAGACCAGTTAGGTGTAATGAGCATCTAAAGGTAATGATGAAAATTATATAGGGTAGAAGTACCTTTTTTGGCCACTTTATTTTCAAATTATTGTATAAATATTTCTATAAGTGCAAAAGACTTTATTAGTTCAATTCGTATAAATGTTGCATTGTCTTGAATCAAGATAAAAAATTCTTGAATTAAGTCAAATTTACTAAAATCAAGAAATAATTATTTTTTTCTGTGTAATTTTGATTTTATCCTACCATTTTCCAGTAAATAATCTGTATAAAGCGGCTAAAAAAATTATTTATGAAGGATTGAAATCAAAGTTGTGAGTACACTATTGGAAATTCTTGAAATATCTCAAGAAAATATCGAAATTTTCAAGAGAATATTTTTCTTGAATCAAATAGTTTTATTTCGTGTACATTTATTTTTCATCCAGTAATTTTTTTTACATTTCCCAGCCCCCCTTTTATCTACAATTTGAAAACAAATAACTCATACAATTTGTATTATGTATAAACACACATTTATGACTCACAAGTACAGCCCACATTTCACGATTTTTTTCCATAAAATTAATATATCATTAAATTTCTAAAGACTCATGAGATTTCAGCCGGTAATTATTACACATTAAATGACCCAAAAAGCAAAAAATGGCATACATTTACAGTACACATTATGTGTGTTGATAATGACCCGTCGAATGGGAGATGCGAGAGAGTCTCCAGGACGAAATTAGGGTTATTTAGTTCCCTTCTTATGTGTACCTTCTCCCTTTTATTTTGATGTCTGTAATACTTTGCCGTTTTGTGTCTTCCTTTTGTGCCTACAATACGACACCGTATACCCTCGATCTCTACCTATACCTTGGAACGTCCCGTTCTGCCCTCCTTTTATTTTATTTTGTCATGTTTTATATATCTCTCTCTAGACTCGCGTGCGTCGCGTACTTGTGTCATCATTTATTTTTTCTTTCCATTATTACTACCATTATCATTGTTGTTATTACTATTATTATATTATTCGTTTCTGTAGTATAAATTATTTTTTCGCAAGGACATTCAAAGTACTTTCGAAGGATGTCACTTTTTTGCGTTGCTCACTAATATAAGTTGATTTAAAAAATATATAAATTGAATTCACTCAAATTTTTTTTTTTTTAATTTTTCGCAATCAATAATTGCAATTTTTCTAAAATTAAAAAAATACCTCACAATTTTTGGTAAGTTCAACTTTAACTTTAATTAACTTCTAAAGGAGTATATTTATCAAAAAATGAGGACCTTTTTTGTAGAGCGTTCAATTCTCTACAAAATTGAGGCATCTAATACGTCTCTTACTAGTTTGACAAGCCATTAAAAAGATAAACAATTCCAAAAGTTAAAAAAAAATTTTTACAGGCTTTATTTTTAATATTAAAAATTTTATTTTTAGTATTAAAAAATTTTACAAATTCACACTTTTTCAAATTTTTATATTTTCTATTTTTTTTTATACAGCCTCAAGTATCCTTTTTACAGTAAATTCAGACCTATGGTTATAATTATGGTATTTTTGGAGAAATTAAAATAATTAGCTTGAAAAATAATGAAATTTGAATTTTTTAATTTGAAATAAATTTTTTTTTTTGCAATTGCAATCTTCAAACCAAAATTCATTATAATACTAAAGTTAGCCGACGTTTTTAATTATTTGATTATTTTTCATTTATTAAATTAGAACTGAAAAATATTTTTAAAAAATTTTCATAGTTTTTCAAGTTTTTTACCAGTGAAAATTTTTTTGTAATGATTTTTTGAATAAAAAAAAATTCTAAAAATTTTTAAAGGCCGGCTAATTTAATTTTCATAAATTCATTCAAAATAGAGTCGATTTAATGAAAAATGACCCATATAAATTAAATAGACATTAATAAATTTTTACCCAAAAGTATTTTCTATGGAATTTACTAAAAAAGGGATGAAATAAATAATAAAAATGATAAAATTAGATAAACGGTAGATCATTTAGTTAATAACAGGAGGCTTAACTTGCGGGTTGTTGTAAATAAAAGTCGAGTGTGGTGCAGAATAAAGAGTAGAGTAGAGTATAAGAGTGCGCGGGGGACAATATCACAGTGGACTAATCTCGGGCGCATCCTGTCTGCTGCAAGGTAGAGTAGAGGTAGACGGTGCTTGCTGGTATGTACTGGAGAGTATCAGTGCTGGTGCACCAATCCAGGGAAGGGATACGTAGGGTTGTACTGTGTATGTGTATAGTACCAGAGTACTTTGGTCTGATGCCCTGAGGCCGGGCCCGCACGGAAGGAAGGGGCCCTCAGGTAAGGTCATGCACCCCGCTGACCTCGGACCACCGACTTTACTGCTCCCCACTCTGCCAGCGACAAGACCGCGCTTTTCTCTCGCCCTCATCTTCATCCTCATCCTCATCCTTATCCTTATCCTTATCCTTATCCTCATCCTCATTCTTATCCCGACTACAAGGCTGACCAAGAAGAAGACCAACAGCAAGAGCAAAAGCCGAGACCGGAGTAAAGGTAAATGCTGGTGCCTTTACCAACTCTTCCACCTTCCTCCAACTCCTTATTACTTTTTTACTCTTAATATTACTTCTTATTTTGCTCTTTTCCTTTTCTCATCCTCATTTGCTTTTGATTCTATAAGACCTCACCAATGTCTATAATATATACGTTCGTCGTTCGTGAATCTCGACTTTATTCGCGAGGGCTCTTTTTATTATTATTATTATTATTTTTATAACTATTTATATGTAGCATATGTACCTATTCCTTATTGTACGCACGCACGCGCAAACTTTATTGAGATAAAACTGAGTCTGCGCTTACACGCCCACTAAACGCGAAATAATATCGCTACATAATTTTTTTTATTTTTTTTATTTAATATGATAACTATTTTAATTATTAGTGATTTGTATCGCGTGATTGTAAATTCTTGATGTGGAAAAAAATGTTTATTTCATGTAATTAAGAGCTTTTTAGATTTAGTTTTCTATAAAATATAAAAATTACAATTTTTCCTGTATTTTGAAAGGCTAGAGGCTTAAATTCAAATATTTAAAAAATTTTTCAAATTCTATTCAATTTTTAATTCAGGTATCAATTTAAGGTGTGATAAAAATAAAATATAAACTTGAATTTATTAATTTTTTATGATAAATTTCGAAATATTAATCTGTAGAATTCTTTTGAATATTGAGCTCTAGAAATTTTTTTTTTTATGATAGATCTATAATTTAAAAGTGTAAGGTTTAATTATTTTGTGAAAATAGTAATGATTACCCTTTTCAGGGAATATTGAAAAGCTCTTTATCCTTAAAATCTTTTCTCACTGCTAAAATTTTTTTCTTAAGAGCTTTAATTTTATTTTTATCTGAACTAAAAAAAAAGTAAAATATTGTAGAAAAAAATTGCTTGGCTTTAAAATTTGTTTTTTTGTATTAAGAATACTTTTACTATTAAGAATTACTCAATAAAAGTATTTTTTTGTGTATTTTAATTTGACCTAATAAATCTATTCAATAATAAATAATATCTTATAAACAATTATTTAAGCTTTAAATGAATTTCGCTTGAAATTTTAGCTTTAATTTTCTATCATATCTAAAAAAAAATTATGATTATAACTTGGAAGAATATTTTGTAATAAATACCTGCTGAGTGTAACGTCTGTGTTTTAAATGAAACTTGGCTTAATTCAAATATTTTTTTCCTTGAGATTTTCAATATTAAATTGTATTATTCGACTAAATAACGTATATCATTACCAATTTAAATTCTTTTGGTTAATCTTTTCAAATTTAAACGAATGTTTAAAAAACACAAATTTTTCAGTTTTACTTTTTTTTTCTTTTCTTTTCATTTTCTCAAAATGCAAGTGCATTAAAACATTATTGTTTATACCTTTTCTTTTATATGTAGTATAATCCTGTAAAAGGACGTTAAAGTTATTCTCTACACAGAAAAAAAAAATTTACTTGAATCAAGTAAATAATTTTGAAGAACTTAATCTTCTTGATTTGAGTAGAAAAATTCTTGAACCAAGAAATTTTTCTTGGCGTTAAATAAATTTTACTTGATTCAAGAATTTTTCATCTTGGTTCAAGATTTTTTCACTTGATTCAAGGTAATTTGTTTTTTCTGTGTAGTGACCCTGTTATTGACTACTGCTGTTGGGTCTTTATGTAAATAAATAAATAAATAATTATTTCTTAATACAATCTCTAATTTTTTTTCGAGTTAAAAATTTTTCAACACTTAGATTACAACTCGAAAATGATACTGGGCCCTCTGCGGTAGAATTTACGTGAAAATTACACGATCCTTGGTATATAATATAAAATTTAAAAGGAAAAGAAAGGTATATTAATATACATACATAGGTATGTATACGTATATGTGTATTTACATGCATAAAAGAGCGAACGTGTGTTGATGGGGTCTTATGCTGGTAGAATAGTAGTTGGGTAAAGATTTAATTGCGGATTGCGGGGCCCAGTGCCGCGGAACAGCCCGTGGATACGTTCTCACGCCTCTCCCTCTCTATTTTATTTACCTCTTTCTTTCTTTCACTCCTTCTTTCTTCTCCAGCCAGTATGTAGTATACATATATTGTTAGTATAGAGTCTTTCATCTTTTACTTCTTATAATAACTTATAATAATCGAGGGTCTCGCTCGCTCTCAAGACTGCATAGTCGAACTTACTCGCTCCACTTGACTATCATTCCTATCCTTTCTATCTCCCCTGGCCGCTTCTCGGCATTCTTCCTCTCGCGTTGCGCGATAATAATCTCACCCAAGAGTCGTTTTCGTTTAAACCGAGCGGCATGACCACCGCGGACCCACTACTATTATATTATAAAATTATAAACACACTACACGCACCAGCCACCATCAGCGTGTGCTCACTGTCTTCATGTAACATGTCAGTTGTTACAGTTTGGCTTTTTCATTGTTAACCTTTGCCTTGCTTTTTTTATTTAATTACTTTTTTATTGTAATTATTACAGTAACAATTATTCTAGTCTTTGCCCCGCCAAACTGCTTTTATTTTTAATATTTACATACTCTAATTAATTTTGGTACTTTAACATGTTATTTTTAATTTAAGTAAACCCGTTATTGTTCACATTATTTATTGTTAATTTTTTTTAGGAAGACAGTGTGCTAATTAAAATTTTATTTTTTTGATTTTTCATTTTTTATTTATAATTTTATTAATAAGTACTAGCAATCTTGTGAACTATAATTAAATAATATTTTACTTTATTGAATAATTACTTTTGTTAAATTGCACTGTACTTTCTTAAATATTGACGTTTTTAAATATATAAGCTCATCTTGAAGTTACACTCATCAAGAGCTTTCATTTGAGTACCCACATGCATTTTTGATATATTTTTCATATATACATATATGTAATATATATAAATATATAAAATATATGAAAAATTAATGTGGGTACTCAAATGAAAGTTCTTGATGAGTGTAACATCGGAATCAGCTTATATCTTAAAAAATGTCAATATTTCACGAGATACAAGGTCTTTTTTTAATTATTGATATTTTTAAAGATGTAAGCTCACCATGAGGTTACACTCGTCAAGAGCTTTCATTTGAGTACCCACATCAATTTTTCATATATTTTTCATATATACATATATGTAATATATATAAATATATGAAAAATTGATGTGGGTACTTAAATGAAAGCTCTTGATGAGTGTAACATCGGGATGAGCTTATATCTTTAAAAATGTCAATAGTTCACGAGATACAAGGTTATTTAATAAAATATATTTTCGAATAAAAATGTACTGACTAATTACAAGTAGAGCTGATGAAAGAATCATTGCAATATTTTTTTTCGACTAAGTGATTATGATTGCTAATAATTTTTATCTTATTATAGTAACTAATTATTTTATTAACTAATTATACAGCAGTGTAAGAATGAAATTTCTGTGTTGTGTTAATTATTTTAAAGTAAAAATTAGTATAATTAGAGTTACGAAACAAGGTAAAATAAAAAAAGTAAATTGTTGGTTGGAGTATAAGTGTTTGCGATGTGAGATAGTATTTAGGAATAACCGAGAGAATTTTTTTATGCTTGATTGTTTTTAAGAATAGAATTTCTTAAATTAAAAGTAATGTTTGAAAATATCTAAAATTCAATAAGTTAAAGTGAATTATTTATTATTTAAAATATTGTTATTAATTTTTCTAAACAACGTGCAACCGGTGAGAAATTGGAGGCAAGCGGCGACAGAAGTCAGTCACCGAAAGGTCCCGAGGTCACGGGAGGCCTTGAGTCACGACATCCAAGCAGGTGCTTTGATCAGAATGGTCATTAAATTTTTTTTACTCTACTTATTTAGTCACTTGTTTATTTTTAACAATCTGGTGGAAGTACAGGACTCCCGTGACCTCTTTTATCGAGAGTTTATTTTTTTCTTTCTATCAATTAATTAATTAATTAACGTGTGTTTATTTATCAAACTGTTTTTCGAACAGGAGAAACGTTTATTGTTGCAGCAGGCTGATTGATTAATTGATTAATTAATTTGATGTAAATAAATATAGAAAAGGGCCAGTACAATGCATACCTTCCCGGCGCATGCCCATCTTCAGGCACTTCTTCAGCCGGCAAAATTGACATTGATTACGGTGATGTTGATCTATTGGACAATTACGATTTCCTCGACACGAGTACGTTAAATTCCTTCGTACACTTCTTTTGAAAAAACTTTTACATCCTGAAACATAAATTATTAAAACATTAGTCGGGTTTTTATCTATCATTTAATCATTAATGCAAACTGTATTAATATTATTATTATAACTTTGTATTAACAAAATAAATTACTTATTTCTGACCTTTCATTAATCGCTAATTTTTTTTTTTTAATTGTTTCCAAATTTTGAATAAAATATTGCAAATATAAAAAAAAAAAACAGAGACTTTTTTTTATGATATTTCATCTTTTACAAAAAATATTTCTTTTTATTTTTTTCTATCTCTAATATTTAACTCAAAATTTTAATTAAAAATATTTAATAATAGTTATAGCAATCTTAAAAATATTATTATTAAATATTAAACAAATATTTGTTAGCATTTAAAATGATTTGTTCGTATTTAGTAAATCTGATATTCATTTATTAAATATTAATAAATCTTTTTAAATACTAAGAAATATTTGTTAAGAACTAAAAAATGGTCTCTAATGAATGATTTTTTAAATATTAACAAATATTTTTAATTGTAAATAAATCCTTCTATCAGTGTATGATTTTTTGGGATTTTTAATATTTAATTAAAAATTTTGATTTTAAACTTTTAATAAAATTTATTTTTAGCGAATTTTTGACGCTATTTATTTCTATATTTTTTTACATAAAGACCCAACAGCAATGGCCAATAACAGGGTCACTAGAGTATAAATTAAATGTCCTTTTACAATATCTAATTACGTATTGAAAAAAAAAAAAAAAAAACAAAAGAAGAGATAAAAACAATAATATTATAAAGTACTTGCATTTTGAGAAAGAGAAGAAAAAAAAATGTCAGAAAACTGAAAATTTGTGTTTTAAACATCTGTTAGGATTACAAAATTGTCCAAAATAAATTAAATTAGTAATGATGCGTTATTTAGTCAAATAATATTACAGAAAAATAAATTATACATATTATATTAATATTTCTATAAAATTTTATATTTTTTTGAAATAAAAATTCTATTTAATAATAAAATTTTTATTCTAATGAGTAGAAAAATTGACTTAATATGTGGCATGGTATGATTTAATTTACAAGAATGTAAAAAATACAAATGGTAAAATTTATTTAAATAGTAATCTTGGCGTAACGAAATACTTGGTGGTTTTCTTTAATATCAAGTTCTTAGATGGTTCTTGGTATATATAAATATATGTATGTATATATACGTCTATGCATATGGATATGATATGAAGGATGCATGCACGCAGGAGGAATTCAACCAGCGGCGCACGCACAGGAGAAAATGATTGTGCGCGGATTGCTGTGTATATAGTATATACATGTAATACATATAATAGTACATAGAAGGATATAAATATGAGTAGAAATACACATGCGAGTTGAGTGGAATGGAAGAAGAGTCTACGTCTGGTAAAGTAGAAGTTGAGGTAAAGGTAAGTATTGAAGGTAAGGGAGCATCAAGAATCGAGGATGAAGTAAGTAAAGAAGAAAGAAGGCTTGTGTAAGAAAGCCAGAGTGGCAGGACTGCCCTAAGAATAATCGCAACCCCGACAAACTGGCGGCGGCTTGTTACACGCACGTAATTCAATCCCACGCCGTGGAAATGACCCGCGAGCCACAGCTGGCTCTATCACAAATTTATATCCTTGTATACTACTGTGCTGTGGATATTTTACTTTACTATCAAAACTCAAAGTAATTATTTTGTTTTTATTGATACAATTAAATGGAAACTCTTTTTTTATTTATTTTACGCTTGTAATTAAATGAATGTCGTTTATTTTATTGATAATAATATACTGTGAGGTTTATTCGATTCAATTATACGGGGAGTGATTTTTTTTTTTTAATTTAAATAGTTGTTAAATAAGAATTTTTATTACTAAAATTTAATTTAGTTTTGTACATATAAAAAAGGCTTAAAGAATGTTTGAATTAAAAAATTTTCAAGTTAAAAAATTGAAAATTAGATAAAAAATTTCAAAATTAAAGTGTGAAAAAATCCCAAAAATTTTAACAAGCTTTTTTTGTAATTAAAATTTCATAAAATTTAGAAATTTAGGATTTTAAATTTTAAATTATTGTCTTAAAAAATCATGATAAAAATTCAACCAATTGAATACAATTTAAATTAATGCATTTAAATATTCACACAAAAAAAAAATTAATAACAGTTTTGGTTCAAGTAAAACTTTTCTAAAAGCAAGATCACTTAAAGAGTATTTGAATTAAAAAATTTTCAAGTAAAAAATTGAAAATTAGTTAAAAAATTCCATAATTAAAGTGTGAAAAAACCTCAAAAATGTTAACAAGTTTTTTTTTATAAAGTTCACAAGTTTAAGATTTTTTAATTTTAATTTACTGTCTCAAAAAATCATAATAAAAATTCAACCAATTAACAATTTATATTAATGCATTTAAATATTCACAAAAAAAAAATTAATAAGAAAGATTTAAACAGTTTTGGTTAAAATAAAATTTTTCTGGAAGCAAGATCACTTTCTTATTGTTCAAAAAAATTTAATTAAATCCAAGATACACAATTTAGATCTTGAAAAATTGTTTTCCTAAATTATTCTATGGTTTTATCCCTCATAAAAATTCTACGAACCACAAAAATTAATAAAATAATTTTTCAACTATTTTTTTATCAAAATAATAAATGAAAACATAAAAATAACCAGCAAATAAAGCATTAACCCCGTAAAATAATTAACCATTAACCAAATCAAGATACCGAGGAGAAAATTAGCATAAAAGCACCCTTATAAATAAAAAAAAAGGAAAAGAAAGCATTCTTGCAGACAAAGAAATAAAACATTGTATATGATAGCGTAAAAAAAAATAAAGTTTTAGAATAAGAAATAAGAGTAGACTAATCGGCAGTACATCTGTCGACGATAAGACAAAACAAGATGGTATCCCACGTGGCCTGTTGAGGCTTACATCCAAGCATAAATTTAATCCAGCAATTCTCGTTTTATCTTCAGCTGCAAGGTCCTTCCACCTTTTACGTGACTCGCGTTACCAATTTCACTACACCACACAACCTTACAGCAAAAATGAGAACTGCTCCGTATAGAATTTAAGTCTAGTCAACTGTAGACTCTACTTAACTTAATATGAATAATATATTAAATAAATAAAATAAAAATAATAACTTTTCTTAGCTCAGCATGCGTTCTAATAACAGCGAGTCCAGTTCAACAGATTATGACCACGAAGACCCTGGAATGGAATGGAAGTGCGTGCGTAAGTCTTCCGCGGCATTAGACCATCAGTAATTTTGCAAATACACACACATATACATAAAAATATTTATAGGAGAGTAGATATTGCACACAACACAGAGGAAGCGAGGCTGAGCGCCCGCAAACTGCATGCTCTGCGGTCAGTCTTTCGACTCGGCCGCGTAAAATTAATGACATTGTTATAATTAATTAGCGTTTCATACTTGTATAATACACAGCAAAGTCTGCACATACATCTCTCAAGTGTATATGTACATGCAGAATGAAATGTATATAGCAAAGAGGCTTCGTTAGCAGGATAATTGGTCACAGAGGATGCGCTTAAGGCGGTGCAACGGTGAAGAAGCCTTCTCGCTTCGGGCGGCAAGCAAGTAATTCTACGCCTGCCGCGTAAGTATTACGATCATCTTCTCTCCTCATTGTTGCTAATACTTTACATTAAGGATACCTAAGTACTAAGTGCCAAGACCAACTCCATTCTATATATTCTATATTCTATGTATGAGTTATAGGGATAGAAGATAGAGAATTAATTTTAGATATTGTAGATTCCTCGTAAGATAATAGATACCTGGTACCGATTAATGTTTAATTGTCCAAAGATAAATTATTTCATTTATACTACTCGACTTCCTTCGAAATAAACTCTTTTTATACGTCATGCATTATTTAATTGCTGTCAATTATTGGGTTACAGGTAATTGCCGATTGTAATTGTTGTGAAATTCCGTAAAAAATTTTCCGATATGGAAATTTACCATTTAAGACCTGATATGTTGATTTAAATAATTTTTATGTCAGAAAATTATTTATGTGATATTTTAGGATTAAAAATTTTATGTGAACTAGCAAACTTGCAGTCACTAATGTGACTTTTGTTAAATTGCACTGTACTTTCTTAACTATTGACGTTTTTAAAGATATAAGCTCATCCCGATGTTACACTCATCAAGAGCTTTTATTTGAGTACCCACATGCATTTTTGATATATTTTTCATACATACAAATATGGGCGATTCCGCGGGAGACGATTTTTGATATAAATTTTTAAATCACAGTATTTGTTATTTTTTTTTATACCAATTTTTTTCAATTTGAGGAGGGTAAGAGCATTTGTGTTGCACGAACGTCGAAGTCTAATTTGAAAAGCAAATTAGTTTTGATAACTGCTACTAAAAAAAAACGTAGAAAAGTTGCAAAAAAAGTTACGCAAAAGTTACACGTTTCTGATGTTTACAGCGATTCTGAAGATGAACCTTAAGTCTGATAAATCGCCGACTATTCCAAAAACAAATAATTTATTTTAGTTACATAGGAAAGTGCTAATTAGTGATACAGCATCTATGATCTCATATCTTTAATTTAAAGTTACATGGAAATGTTTATATTCACTACAGTGAGACGTGTTGCACCCGCGATAGTTTTACGTTGCACCCGCGACTGGATAAAAAGTGAATAATTTATAATATTTATTTCTTTTAATAATTTTATTTAAATTAATAATTAGTTTTTTTTTTTGTATTCTTTTAAAGAATGTAAAAATAATTTAATAAATATTCCATAATTAACAGACTATTTTCATTCTAGCTTCATGACCTTTAATGGTGGGCCGATTTCGTTGCAACCGCGATAGCACTTTGAACCTCTCCTGTGTCTTATTTAGACATTTTATTATATGTTTTTTATATTAATTTTTGTAAAACAGATTACAATGTTATCCTGCGACCAGTCATTTCTTTAAAAATAGTTTTTATTTTCTTAGTAAGAAGCCTTGAGTGAGTCTAAATGTTGCACCCGCGAGTACGGAATCGCCCATATATAATATATATATATATATATAAATATATAAAATATATGAAAAATTGATGTGGGTACTCAAATGAAAGGTCTTGATGAGTGTAACATCAGGGTGAGCTTATATTTTTAAAAATGTCAATTGTTCACAAGATACCAGGTCATTTCTTAATTATTGATATTTTTTAAAATGTAAGCTCATTCCAATGTTACACTCATCAAGAGCTTTCATTTGAGTACCCACATCAATTTTTGATATATTTTTCATATATTTATATATATAATATATATAAATGTATAAAATATATGAAAAATTGATGTGGGTACTCAAATGAAAGGTCTTGATGAGTGTAACATCGGGGTGAGCTTATATTTTTAAAAATGTCAATAGTTCACAAGATATAGGGTCATTTCTTAACTATGCATCTAGAGATAAGGTAAAAGCCCCAATAGATGATCACGTACCAGTATATGATCACTCCATGTATTTGTATATCTATATTCATAAATATAGGTATACAAATACATAGAGTGATCATATACTGGTACATGATCATCTATTGGGGCTTTTACCTTATAGCATTTTCGAATTCAGCCTAAATATTTATCATATAAATACACTGGCCACAAAATTTTGCTTATTCTCTTAATAATATAAATTAAAAAAAAATTGTTTCATTCAATTACTACCCTTGAATATTATCAAAGATAACAATTTAAAATTTTTTGATTGTTTGTTTATATCTGTCTCTTTTATAACAGTCAATAAAAGTTAATAGAAAAAAGCAAGCAAATAACCAACGCAAAGAACATAAGAATGGACACAACACTGTACACGAACAAGTTGGAAATGAGATTAATAAAGATTATCCAGAACGGAATAATATAATATGATCTCATTAGGGCGATTAGTACAGGGTCTGCGGGATGTCTGGCTTCATCTTTTCCGTTTACTCGGGCACCCGAGACCCGAGAATGAGGAAGAGAAAGAATTACTGTTGTGGATGTATGTATATACATCCATACATACTGCGGATGTTATGTATTTAGCGGTCGTGGTGTGTCGTGGGGTGGCGGACCCTCGTCAGCTATTCGTGCAAGAATTGTAAGGAAATCTTTCACTACAGACAGATGCAGAAAAGAAGTTTAACATTTGTCGTAGGGAGCTCATTGGCTTCTTTCTAATATTCCACTTTAGCTTCTTTATCAACACAACCAAACAGTCATAGTCAAGTTTAATTACTTTATCGTAATCCATATTACAACTCAAAGGATTGGAGTATTCTTTTCTTTTGTCATTTTTCATTTTTCGTTTAAAATTTTTTTGTTTTTATTCAAGGATTATACTTTATTGACACGATCAGTGAAATTTTGAAGAAAATTTTTTTCACTCTACTTTTCTCTGGATAATTTTCTATGGTCAAATTTTGTATACAAAAATGTCATATTATAATTTTTTATTTTTCTAGAAATAATACTTAAATACATGTTATATTAAATAAAAATGGTTTTATTACCCCTACAACAAAAAAAGAATTTTTGATTTAAAAAAATCATCCTGAAAAGTTTTATTATTTTTAATCAAGACAAAAAATTTTTAAATCAAGTAAAATTTAATTAATAAATAAAATCGTCAGATCAAGAATTTTTTTCAAATTAATTTTTAACTTCCCGCTAAAAATCTCAGATTTTCAAAAATCGGGAAGTTATTGTTTTACCCCGTTTGGCAAAAATCGAGTTTTCATCAGATCTCGACGTTTGAAGGTCACAGGAAGCTTCCCTGACTACCCCCGCGATGTTGTCACTATGTCTGTATGTATGTATGTGTGTGTGTGTGTGTGTGTGTGTGTGTGTGTGTGTGTGTGTGTGTGTGACTATGTGACTCGCTTATAACTTTTGAACGGTTGAACCGATTTCATCGCGGTTGGTGCCATTCGAAAGGGCTACGCTGAACTTAGATTTCCTGAGAATTTGAACCGATTCGGACCGATAGATTTTAAGAAATCTTGAAAAATCTTAAAAAAAATAAGAAAAAAATCATTTTTGAAAGTAGTTTTTTTGGAATATCTTTTAAACGGCTCTATCGATCAACTTCAAAAACTAATCCGCCCTTAAGCTTGAAAAACCACGCCGATCGGCGTCAACCCGATCAAAATCGGTTGATTCGTTCGAGAGATAGCGTGAACGAAAGAAAACCGAAAAAACCGAAAAAAGTGTTTTTTTCACATAACTTCGTCATTTCTTCTCGGATCGTTTTTGATGATATAGAATAATTTCAGAAGTTAAAAAACCGCATCGATTGCCGCCGAAAACGTGGAAATCGGTTGATTAGTTCGAGAGATATCCTCGACGAAATATTTGGAAATAAGGATTTTTTCAACATAACTTCGACATTTTTTGGAATAACTTTCAAACAGCTCTACCGATCGATTCCAAAAACTAATCAGCTCTTAACATCATAAAACCACGTCGATTGCCACCAAGCTGGTCAAAATCGGTTGATTCGTTCGAGAGATATCGTGAACGAAAGAAAACCGAAAAAGTGTTTTTCAGAGTTACTCCGAAATTTCTAGTTTGACCGATTGAAACTTAGAAATTATTTATAAGGGTTGAAAAACTACGTAGAATGACGCCCACCGCGTAAAAATCGGTTCATTCATTCAAAAGTTATTGCGGTATGAACATTCAAAAATAGTGTTCCATGAAACTTCTATCAGACTTTTGAGCTCAAAGAGCTCAAAAGCATAGAAAAGGTATCTTTTGAGCTCGGAGAGCTTAAAACAACACACAGATTGTACTTTTGAGCTCAAAGAGCTCAAAAAGCGGCCAGGTATTAACGGAATTAGCGGGAAGTTGCAGGGATGGCCTTTAGGGTCAACCGTTTTCCTAATTTTTTTTTTTTAAGCCTTATAAAAAATTTGAAAATTTTTTACTTTAGCAAAAAAAAAAATTGTAATTGTAATCCCAAACATTGCAGCTTATAGTTTAATACACGTGGTGCGTCTTTATTTGTTGGTTCGCTATCTCGAGTCACGTATGATCCTAAGCGACAAACAATATCCCGTCTTAAACACTGGTTTACCGACGTGCTGGCTAATTACTATAATCGAGCTAGTATCACGAACATTCTTGAGTTTACTATGAATCTTATAGCCTTATATCTTATATATTAAGAGTATAATACGTCTGAGTATACTACATATGTATATGGGTATTACATATGTGAATAAGAAGGATCCTAATGTAATGTAAGTAAAGGTACTACTCGAGTGGCGTTGGCATGCGCGCTTCAGTACATTCCTTTTTATTCAACAGTTAAGTATACACACAACACTAACATAAAAGTACAATCCAAAAGTGTGTTATATTTACCAAGAACTTGACAACGATCTTGACTACTTTTTTATGCTACTTCTTATTCTTTTTTACTTGTATTACTTTTCTTTGTCTTGTTTTATAAATCAGCTAAAAAAACAGTACATGTGTGTATATAAGTCTGATGTTTAAACAGGAATTTTTATTCTATTATGTATATGTAATCTTTACTTATTCTTATTACTTATTACTTATTAAATTGTTCTTTTTTATTTTTACTGCTGGATTTTATTAAGAACTATGAAATTTAATTTTTAAATCTAGATTTAAAATTTAAATAAATGTTTCTTTAACTAAATAATTTGTTGCAAATTAAAATATTAAAGGAAATTTTATAAAAATTCTTTTTTCTGAAGATAAGCTTAGTAAGGAAAGATTTACGGAAAATTTTACAAAAATAGAAATTTTATTTGCAAAATAAAATATTAGAAAAAAATTCCTTTATCAGGAGATTAAAATATTGAAGAAAAATTCCGTAAAAATTGAACAAAAATTTAAATATCAACAGATGAGCATATTAAGAAAAATTAAAAAAAAAAATTGGTTAATAATTTTATAAAAATTCAACAAAAATTCTTTGATACAGAGGATAAAAACATTAAAGAAAAATTCTATAAAATATTTAAACTGTTAAGATTGTTAATAGGAATAAAATTTTTGAATAAAATAGGATAAAATATCTTTTATCAGTTTTTGGTCTAAATAAAAGCTCTATAATTTAAAAAAAAATTTATACACTGTATTTTAATATATTTAAGTAAGAAAAAATAGGATAAAATAGTCTTATTAAAAGATTTACTTAAAAGAAAGAACTAAATAAATTTGACGACTCGCATCATACAAAAACTCCAAATAAAAACCCTTGAAATTGATATTCAAAAAATTTTACCTAGACAATAAATAAATTTATTAATAATTTTTTAATAAGGATGTGTATTTTCTCACGGTACACTTAGGTATATAGCAAGCGAATTGTCACGGTCTATTAGTCAATCGGAATGAAGTTGTTGTTAGTTTTATTGTGACATATGTGTATATACATATATATTTATATATATATAAGTAAATATGGCCAGTGATAATCGTAAACAAATGTTAATTATATAAAAGCCGTGTATTTATATAGTAATTATAATGGTGAATAAAAAATCCGAGATAAAAGATAAAAGTTAAGGATAGACTAATAAATCAAGCGAATGGATGAATGAAAATGTAAAAGTTAAAATAAAAGTGTTACATGATAGCAGCAGATAAATAGAGCCCAGGTGATTCAGAGTATAGATTACCGCGTGTAATATAATGAGTGTTATGCGTGACATTGAGTTGTATGGGAATAGAGCTGGAAGCTGGTTGTAGGGATAGATCAATGTATCAATGGAATGATGCATCAAAAATTATTACAATAATGTTTATGCTATCGTTAGTTTTATTTATATTTCTTCAGAGATCCCAAAGAATTCACGGCATGTAGACGGAAGAGATAATATTTGGATGCTGGTAACATCAACTATCATCAATTTTCGAATCCTTTTATCGGTTTGTACCATCGACAATGCGTGACTTGTGCATATATATATATATATTCATATGTACATCGCTTTTATTATTTTTTAGTTTTATCTTCATTGTATTGTACAATATACTTTTATTTAATGTTGCATAATTTATTTGTTGTTTTTTAACCGTTTGTTTATTTAGTCTCCAGTGATTTATCTGATCTAATTATAATTTTATATTTTATTTTTGTTGTGAAATATTTCTTATTTTTTCGGCTTGGGAAAATTTTTTGGGAGTTTAAAAAATTATATCGATCAAATTCTATTTTTTTCCAATGATTTAATTTTTATGAAAGAAGAAATGATGAAATAAAAATTTTTCCATTGATGTTTAATTTTACAATTGGAATGAATTTTAATGCAACAAAATAAGTAATAACTAATAAAAATAATTATTTGATTGTTTCAATAATTGCTTTGCCGTGTTATTATTTTATTAATTTTTTTTTTGTTATGTAGTAAAATTATTATTTTTTAAATAAGTATCAATTTTATAAAAATGATTATAGAATTCAAAAAATTTTTTATAATTGTATTAAAAAAAAAATTGATTAAACCTCAAAATTTCTTAAAAAAAATTAATTTGTAATATATAATAATAATAATAATAATAACAATAATAAATTAAATAATTAAAAAAAAATCAAGTTTCTCTAAAAATAAAAAAAAAATTCATTAGATATTTAAAAAAAAAAATTCATAAGATTCTTGTTTCTTCGCTGTTCTTAAAAATAATTAAAAAAAGCAGCAATATTTCAAGATAATTAATAGGTTAAAAGAGCACATGGGTTTAAGAGAAAGGTCTCGATGACAATTCATAGAATTAGAAATTTGAAATCCACAGCACACACGAGCCATTAGTTAAACCTTATCCCTAAAAGCGACATACGAAGCATGTACGCAGCATGACTACGTGAAATGGGTGGTGCTGGGCTTCTTGTAATCGCCAGATTAATGTGCTCTTACTTATATACTTATATACTAACCTAACCTCAAGCTTAAACCTTAAAGCTAAGGACGTACTAATGTATGTGCTGGAGATATAAGAGTACACGTCTTTGAGAAAATACGAGCTCGTAACTTTTCAGATCGAGCGCTACGATTGGCAACTCTGGGATTTATTTAACAGCGGTACCCACTACTTACACCCGGTGACCAGCTGGACAACCTATCCCGTGTATTCTATACATATCAATAAAGACGGAAGCGATAAACGGGATTTAAAAGGGTGCAAGTGTCTTTTTAAAAACCTCCCGAACTTGTTGTATCACTTTTAGCAAATTCCGAATAAAATTTAATAATATTAAATACGTAAGACCAGTTTTCCAAGACGGGCCATCGAAATATTTCCCATCGGAATTGGCTTCATAATGGGGGCCCACAGGCAAACCTCTACTCGGCCGGTTCTGGAATCGGGCCCCGCATCAAACGCGTGAGACCCCGAGTGACCCTCACCCAACAGCTCATTAATCATTATATTTTCGCAAGTTATATTATGTTATAGCGTTATCCTCTTTAGTTTACGCCGGCTGATGCTGATGGACGTACCTCCAGAAATTTTAACTATGCATTACTCTAACCGTTGGTCATTTTACCTATTCTCTAACCAGTCTCTACATATTATGTACATTCAAGTATTATATATTATGCATAACAGCGCACAGTGTATAACATCATACACACCATAAATTTATGATAATAATAATTTTAAAATAAAAAATCAAAAATTAATATTATAAATTAAAAGTTAAAGTAAAAAATAAAATTTTTTTTTTAATTAATTGTTGTTGAATAAAAATAGATGAAAGATTTTTTAATTTAATTTTTTCTATTGACATTTAGTAAAAATTTTTAAATTATTTCTAAGGTAAAAGACCGAGTTATTGACACTGGCCTAATTATTGACACTTGCAATTTTATTTTAATTAAATTAAAAACAAATCGACCCTAACAAATTAATAAATATAATTTTTGAATTATAAATTTTAAGATAATTGGTTTTTTGAGAAATTTTTTTAATAAAACTTAAATTGCAAGTGTCAATCAACTAGGCCAGTGTCAATAACTGGGTCTTTTACCTTATGTTGTTTTAAAATATTTTGTGTCTAATAAAAAAAAGTTGAAATTTTTATAAATTATAAAATTCAATTAAAAAAAAAAGTCTTATTATTTTAAACTCTAATCTTTTTGTAATTTAAAAATCAAATGATTTTTTCACAACAAATTCTTATTCTATTTTTTTTTTATGAATTATTGAATTCATTTAATTACACTTTTATAAAAAATAAGTTTTAATAATGCCAAAAAATTATAATTTAAATAACAACATAATATTTTATTTATTAAATAAATATTTAATTAACTTTCATTATAAATAATTAATTTAAAAAAAATTTTTTCTAGCTTGAAGCTTCAAGTATTAATAAAATTTCTTTCCCCTATTTAAAAAAACCAATCAATCAAAATTTTTAAAAAAACGTCAACGATACCAAATAAAAATTAATTTATATGCGGGTTCTCAACGCATCTTAACAAACATTTAAATTAAAATTAAGTAAAGCAATATGAGCGACGATTCAAGCGATGTCCACGAGGTTGTCACTCGTTATGATAAATCAAAGGATTATTCATTGACTGCATAAGTATAAAAGAAGAGCATTAAAGATAGAGGCACCATGATGGGACGTCTTATTTCCCAGTATCCAGTGTTATATTTAGTACAAAAAAAATAATAATATGCGCTGCATCTCGCATCTATAGTAACTGCATATGATTGACTATCAAGCAATAATCGAGATGATTGTTGGCGATGACTCTAATGTACATTGACGGATTGATTTTGATGTCAACCGATGTCAAACGACTGGGAATTATTGTCAATTTATCAAGCTTGTGACGCGACTAACCGCGACTGAGGATCGAGGATGCCCCAGATTGTTGGGCTGGTAAATACACCTAAATTAACAGATGCGAGATGCGACAGAGTTATTGTCATGATCATTAAATGTATGATGATGATTATGATCAATCATCAATTGAGAAAACAATCAGCAATACAAGATACAAGAGCACTTAGCTCTTCGGAAATATCGGTACTATTATTTCTCGATCATTCCACGCAGATCACAATGACAAGTTGATTATTATTATTACAGTGGTCATAATGACTCGTCAAAAATTAGTGAGAGTCCGTCATATTCTTGCTTCACGATGTGTTTTGATCTTCATCATCATAATTATTATCAATATGTACAGTTATAAAATGATATGATATTTCTCATATTTATAAAGAACTGACACTTGCTTTTAATATTTATACTCAATATTATGATTATTGTTATATATTATAAATTATATGCATTAATAATACAAGCTCTTATTTTTTTCCGTCATTATAGATACGCGCTATCAATATTTATGTGGAAAAATATATCGCTTACTTTATTTACAATTAGTAATCTAGTACGTTCTATTTCAAGAATTAAAACCAGTAAATATCAATGGTCTTATTAATTTATATGACTTAATTTCTTAATCATTTTTAAAGCTGAAAATAATTCTTGGAGTAATAAATTAAAAGTTTGGATTAATAATATTTTATATCTTAAAATAGTAATTTTAAGGAGATGATTTTTGGACGGTAATATATATTATTATTTTTACGAAACAATTGTAACAAAACTTAGAAAAATGTTGATTTGTAATTGAGAGTAAAATATTGGAGTAAAAAAAATTATTAGAGATATTTTTTAAGTAATTATAATTGAAATGTTATTCCCAAAAGTTTAAATTTCAAATTTTGAGTTAAATATTTAATTTTTTTCATTAAAAAATTTTATTTTAATTATTTGAAAAAATTTTATATCAAGAAAAATGTTTATAACATTTTTCATTAATCATTTAAGATTATTAATTATCAATTAAATTATTTTATAAAGACTTGAAACTGTTTTTTTTTATAATATTTGAGTATTGTTAAATTAAAATAAAAGAAAAATATAATATAAAAATAAATAAATAGGCAATAACTTTCAATTTAACGCACTTAGCTCGAGGAGATTTCAATAAATCGTAGCTATCGCCCGTCGTCAAAGTCTACTATAATTCAATACCTTCTTGCCGACGATACGACAATTATTCTTCGTTACAACAATAAACCCTCGTCTTATAAATAATAAACTTTTCATGCCTAATCTACTATAGTAAAGAAAAAAAAAAAACATTAACTAAGAAAATTCGCAAAGTTTTATATTAGGCGAATTATTTAAAGTTAAATTTTTGTGCATGATTCAAATGAAAATTTAATATCATTCTATTCCGTGATTGGAAGCCACTTGCCATCAGTATTCAGTATAATATAATGCAAGAGATAGGTGGGCGTCCGTTTATAGTTACTTTGGTCTTGATCCCTTCGCGCTTCGTTTCCCGGGCCGTTACATCGTTATTAGCTTCCTAACGGACGTGTAAGCATCCCAGGGAACACATCCCACTGCGTTATTAATGATAAACTCTCTTTATATTATTTTATTTTTGCTTTGATAAAAGACTCTTACATATGTCAGTACGCATGCAAATATATATATTTCTTTTAGTTTTAGTCTTAGAATGTTAATCGCGTGCTGTATACATGTTCGAGCAAAATCTGTCTTGGTCTTGATAGAATAATCTTCAGTAATTATGAAAAAATTCCAACTGACATTTTTTCAGAACAAGATAAAATTTTCCGAATTTTTTTCACACTAAAAAAAATTAACTTGATTTGAGAAAAAAATTCTTGAACCAAAAATATAATTTTAATTAAAAAAATAATTTTAACCAAATAAATAATTTTAAAGAGGGTAATTTTTTTGAATCAAGACGAAAACTTTTTGAGTCAAGTAAAATTTCTTTAAATCAAGAAAAATTTATTAGTTAAAAAATTTTCTATCACTAATAGAAGGATTTGTTTATAGTTAAAAATATTTTTTAATATTTAATAAATCATTTATTAAAAACCACTTTTTAGTCCTTAAAAAAATATTTCTTAGTATTTAAAAAGATTTATTAATATTTAATAAATGAATATCAGATTTATTAAGTACAAACAAATCATTTTAAATACTAAGAAATATTTGTTTAATATATTAAACAAATATTTCTTGAACATAGAAAATTATGAAGAAGACCGAAGTTATTTTGGAGTAAGATGAAATTTTTTTGGCTTAAAACAATTTAACTTCATTTAAGAAATTTTCAGTTTTCTTTAAGATTTTCTTGATTTAAGAAAAATTACGTTTGATTCAAGACTTTTTTCTTTCTGTATACTAAGAAGTCGTCTTTAATAAATGATTTGTTAACTATTAACAAATCGACGTTCTAATTAGCAAATTGTCTAACTCCATTTTAGAGAATTTTCTATTAGTACGAAAAAACTAGTTTAGTTCAAAATTTATTATCACTTTAAAAAACCATTTAATATCATTATTATCTAATAGAGATATAATAATTAAGTTTGAATCATTTATATAATTTATAATTCTATTATGGCTACATCAAAATGTTAAAAAATCACCCTCTAAAAAATAAGGAGTTAGACACATTGCTAATTAGACCGTCGAAATATTTTTTAATATACAAATAAATCTTTCTATCAGAATTCTCAAATCAAGAAGATTAAGTTCTTAAAAATTACATACTTGATTCAAGAACATTTTTTTTCTGCACAGAAAAAAAAATTAACTTGAATTAAGTAAATAATTTTGAAAAATTTCATCTTCTTGATTTGAGTAGAAAAATTCTTAAACTAAGAAATTTTTCTCGGTTTAAGTAAATTTTACTAAATTTAAGAATTTTTCTCTTGATTCAAGTTAATTTTTTTTTTTAGTGTGTACAGCAAAGCTCGACAAACTTTCTCAAAAAAATTACAGAAGTAAAAAGAAGCAAAAATTGTTACCTTCACAAGTGAACTGCCCGTAATGTTTGCCGCTGCTCTTGTCCCCGCAGACAACGCACTCAATATTTGGAGATTTATCAGTCTGGGAGCTTCCGGACTGGGAACTGTTGGCCTGGCTCCCGGGAGTGGTGCTGGGGGGCAAAGGGTCCCTGGAGGAGAGAACGTTCCCCACGGGGACCAGACAGGTGATGTCTTCGGGGGTGGCGGAGGGCGTCAAGTGCGTCGGGGGCATCGGCGGCGGGCATACCTGGAGCGGCTGCCCCGAGTTATTTCCGGTGAGTCCCGTGGCCCCGGGGTCCCGCGAGGTCCACGAGGGTGGCGGGGCCACCAGCGCCATCGAGGCGGTGGTGCCGCGGGGCGGGAACCCCAGCTCCAACGTGCCGGTGAGCTCGGGGTGATGATGTCCCGCTGGCACGCGACCAGGAAACAGGCTCGCCGTCGCGGGCGGATACACCACCCCGGCAGTCGCCAGGGCGTCCGCGCCTCCCGACCCCCCACGAACCACCCTGACTTCCTTGTCTATCACTTCTATTTAAACTGTTAGTGCTTTTTTCCACCACGTGCTTTTTTTATTATCAACAACAGTCTCTCTAATTGCTCTTAAATTTCTTGTAATTTTTCAACCACAAACTTCACTTTTTTTTTAGTTAATTTTATCCACAGTCTTTTAATAAAAATTAATTATTTTATCCTGCGATTGTTTAAGGAAAAATAATTTTCTTTTTTTTCAATCACTTTAATTTTATTTTATTTAAATTCAGGAGAGTCGAGCGCCGAAAAAATTTGATACAAGAACTCAGTGTGTATTTTTATATTTAAACTTAAAAAATTACCATATTTATTTATTTATTTATTTATTGAAGACATTATTTATACTTATACTGTTCAAAAGTTCAAATTTTAACCAAACATTTATCACTTTTAAAACTCAAAACATTTAAACGATAACAGTTTAATTTTTAAAATAAAAAATTTAAGAAACTTTCAAACTAAAAAGCCTTTAAATTTTTACTTTATAATTTCACTAGGATCTCCTTAAATCCAGTAGTAAGTCCAGGATAAATCGGACATGCTCCAAACTAAAAATTCCAAATCCTGAAAAGCTTAATCCACCTTTTCCCAAATACTAAAAGCCAAAAATAAGAAACAAGTCAGTGGAAGTGTCGAGTAGAAACAGCCAAGTACTGCCCGACAAGTAGAACAATTTAAGTTACATGTAAGAATTAAAAAAGTCCAACACAGAGACAGTGACAGCCCAAGGGAGTAAACCCAAAACAACCCTAGTCCGAGTGTAAAAGTCAGCAAAGACAGACACAACACACACAACTATTATTATTTATGTTTTATAATTAACCACTTCACTTCACATTAACAATTAAAATTAACATTAATCGAGAGAATAAACGAAAAAATGTGTTTACTGCCCATGACATTGCACCCCAATCCCTTAGTTAGTGTTTAATGTTTACGGTAATTAAAAATGTTTTGAGTTTAAATTTGAAATGACCCGCGGGCAACCTTATTCCCTCTTGAAGATTGTCGCGGAAGATATATATACATATATATTGATGCGATATAGATATATGAGTGGGACATATCAATATATATATATATATGTATGTATAATGAGTATATATATATATGTATGTATAAAAGAGGGTACGATCCTCTGACACCGGGCCGCGACTATTCTTGAGGCCGACCAGAGACCGACTGCCGACTGAGGCGACCCCTGACACCGACCCGGGTGCCCCCCCACCACAGCCGTACGGCTCGACCTCAAGCGGCTCAGTCTCTCGTGGTTGCCTGGGTTGCCATGGCGACCGAGGGTGGGGTCGAGTACAGGGCGCGCCCCGGTGTTCCTCTCATTGGCTCACGGTCCTCGGCCCACCTTTCCCCTTTACTTGCGCCGAGCATTATCCGTGCTCGTGCCTCCAAAGTACCCACTTGCTGTAGTACTTATACTTATACTCCTTTCGACCTCACGGAGGCTCTCGCTCCCACTATTGGTGAGCACGCCAGTCGACCCGGTCCTGCTCTACCACCGGCACTTTTCAATATATCTCCCTGCATACTTAATATTACTTATACTTGTTATGTCCTTTTACTCACTCGCGGCCGCGGTCTAGTCTCCAATATGTATTGTGGATAGTAGTCCTCTGTTCCAGGGTATTCCCCAATCCAGACTTCTATACTTTCTGTCTTTATCGGGCGCACGCGCGACCCCAAGAAAAATACTCAAAACGTCGATAAAAATCGTTTTATTATTGTTGGGTTTATTTTAATACGGATTTTATGATCATTTAGAAGATATATTTAATAATTCTTTGAGTTATTTTTTTTGTACATAGAAAAAAAAATTAATTTGAATCAAGTAAATAATTTTAAAGAATTTCTTCTTCTTGATTTGAGTAGAAAAATTCTTAAACTAAGAAATTTTTCTTGGTTAAAGTAAATTTCACTTGATTTAAGAATTTTTCGTCTTGATCCAAGACAATGAAACTCTTCAAAATTATTTTCTTGGTTTAAAAATTTTTCTCTTGATTTAAGTTAATTTTTTTTTTGTATTAAAAGTTCTGAGAGAATAATTGGAGAGTTATTTTGGTTTAAATACTGAAAAAATTAAGATGATTAAAATAAAGAGTTTGAGAAACAAAAAAATTATTTTAAAGAAACTTTATTGTTTTTAATAAAAAAAAAATAATAATAAATTAAGTAAAATTTATTCTTTTAGCTTAAGGATTTTTTTACTTGATTCAAAATTAATTAATTGATGTTTTTCGTTTAAAATTTCTCTAATTAATCGAGTTAATTTTTTTTAAATCAACAGAAATGACCTCATATGTAATAGAATTTAATTTTGTCCAAAAAAAATTTTTTTTTAATGTTTCAAAATTAATTTATCAGATTGTAATTTTTTCGTAAAATTTGGCAGTCAATAAAAAAGTCAATTTTATTAATTAAAAATATGAATTTATGAATCAAAAAATTAATTCTGGATTTGAACATTTTGAAGAGAGCAAAAAGGTTTTTGAATTACAAATTTATTTTCTCTATGCAAGAATTTTTTTATTTTGTTTAAAAGAAATTGAAATTCTTCAAATTGATGTTTTTGAATCAAAATTATTCCTTTAAAATAATTTCTTTTCAGAGCAGGAAATTAAAAAAACTAACGAATTGTTCTTTCTTCAATTACAATTGTAGTAATATAAATTTCAATTGATTTAAGAATTTTTCTAATACTTAATTCAGATGATCAAATTCTTTGAAATTTGTGCTCCAAACATTTAATATTTTTGACTTTGCCAAATTGTTATTATTTTTACGATTTATTGATAGTGTAAGGTAGAGAGAGAGAGAGAGATTTAGTATAGTACGAATGTGAGGGTTGATATGTCGAGGTCAAAGAAGCAGCCAATGGGGTAGGTGAGTCAAGTGGGGCGCGAAAAATGGGCTGGCGTACTACCGCCTTTGTCACTGTCTCGCTTACACCCTTGTAGGTTTAGTGTATAGTACAGTGTACAGTATAGTATAATAAATTTATCTTCGGAGGAGGTGAGTCGGTGTGTGGTGTGTGGTGTATACCAAGGGTGGAAGTAGGGCTCGACGGTGGGGTCAGTCGGGTCGGAGCCCTATAGCCCGACACTGGCTTCTACCTCCTGCTCTTTGCACTCCACGCTCTTTTATGCTACATAACTTTTTAGTTTAGAAATTTTATTAATAGATTTATACATTTAAGGAAAAATTCCTGTTGAGTAGATACAGTTATAGTACCTAGCGTAAAGTTTGCAGCAAAAAGAAGATAGTCGAAAAAGTCAATAGCAGCAAGAAAAAATTGAGGTTGACTTGAAAAGAATGAGGACGAGTTATAAAAAGTTAATTGCTGGTACTTATAAAAAAAAAAGTTCTTAATAATCTTGGTAAAAAAAAAATTGATTTTTTCTTAATATTTAAAATTTTGATCTTGATTCAAAAGTGAAAAATTCTTGAAACAAAAAAAAGAAGTCATAAGAATTAGATTATCTTGAATCAAGACTTATTTTCCTAATTTAATATTTTCAATAATAATAACTAAATAATATTTTCTTTAAATTAATTTATAATAATGGAGTTACTTAAAACAAATTACATTTACAATTTTTTTAGTTTAAATAAACTAATAAAGAATATTGAATTGACAATAATTTAATATTTTTTAAATTAAACTTGTTAAGTTAAAATATTATTTAATTATGATTTTTCTGAGCAGCTAAGAAAAGATATTTTTAATCTATAAATTTGTTTTAAATTTAGTTAAAACATTTTCTTACTTTTGTACCAAAAGCTTAAGATTGTAATTTATAATTTTTGTCCACTGACTTTCGACTGCATAATGTAGAACATAAACTTCTGCTAAGTTTCCATCACTTGCCAGCGGCTATTATTTAATAGATAATAGCTGATTATGATTACTATTAATGTACGAAGTTAAACCGGATCAAAGTATATAATTATATAAAAGTGTACGTCGTCTGAGAGCAACTGTTTATAAATAAGTCAAGACACTGGCTGGCACTTGAAGTTTTGAACCACGCTCAATTATTTGCCCTTTGACTGAAGCAATGCCGATGATAAAAGTCAACACTGACGTCGGCTGACAGATGCTCGGATTTAGGCTTCGACCAGAAAGCAATCACTTGATATAGATCGCCCGTTGAACCAGAATTAATCTTATGCAACAATCGATTTTTATATTAATATATTTATTTAAACACCCAGTAGAAAAGATTTCTCTACATATTAATAAATATTAATTATACATAAGTATGAAATCTATTTTATGTCAATAAATAATTACTCAATTTTCATATCAGGCCAATCGAAAAATTTGTTTACGATATTTCAACGATTAACGATAAAAAGAACCAAACATTAGCTTAAAAAACGTAAATTAAATACAGAATAGTGGGTGGAAGAGTAAAATGAGAAGGTAATAGTAACAGTGTTGGTGGTTACCCTTGAAGGGGTGGCCCGATCAACATCAGAGAGTGCAGGATGCGCAGAATAGAACGCGATATACACAAGGACTCTGTTTCGTATTCGTTTGTGCGCTACCCCCCGACCGTGGTCTCTAAGTAGAGCGTACAGAACTGCTATGCCGTTTCACCTCTCTCGTACCGAATATTCTGGAGGATAGCAGTCGAAAAGGGATTGCACGTTGTTGGTCGTCGATTGTTGCCTGTAGAACGAGCAGAGGTACAAGTGTATCGGTGAAGGGGTGCCGAACAATGCCGTTCGTTCAATGCGCTCTAGATATGATTACCGGAAACCATCCCATAATTACTTTTTGTACCTCGGGACAACCCTGCCCCCCTTTCTTCCACTTACCCCCTGAGCGAGCGAACAACGGCTCACCTCTCTTCCTTTCTGGCTTTGTTTTTAAATGTCTGAATGAGAACTATCTTTGTTTTAGGATTTTTAATGCATTTTACCAGTCAATTTTATACCAAAGCTTAATTTTTGGGTAATTATTCATAATTATGATTCGATGATATTCTGAAGTTATTTAAGATAGTCTTTAAAATTCTCAATAGATGGCGCATGAAATGGATTCTCTCGATATAGGAGAGTTAAGCTGGGTGGTATAAGGTTTAGTTAATGAGAAAGATTTATTATAAAGATTAATTTAGGTTTTGATAAAAATTTTTCTTAAAAATAAAATAAATATCAAATTAAGAATTTCATATTTTATATAAATAAATGTAATGTAAATTTTATTATAAGTAAAGTCCATTAGAACAGGAATTATAAAAAAACAATAATTTATGCGAAAAATTGTATCTGTAAATATATTAATAAAGATAATAATTAAAAAAAAAAAAAAAAAGATTTATTATTGATTCATGATATAATTAATTCTTTAATATATTTTTTTCAATAATAATAATATAGATTATGAATGATATTTTATAAATGAGAAATATCAATAATTAAATCAGGTTAAATTAATTTATATATACAATTATTGGAGCTTAATGGAATGGAATTATTTAATAAAATAATAAAATTTTTACTTTAGAACGAGTAATAGAATTTTTTTTTCTTCAGTGTAAAAAAAATTATCTTCCTTCAAAACAAAAATTTCTTTTTACAAAAAAAAAAAAACAAGAAAGTTTTGTTTTAATGATCATACTTATGCGGATACAATACACCGAGTATGTTAATATTTTCTGTGGCTAGCTCAAGACTACATAAGCTTCCTTGGTATCTTTTCTTTACTTAGATTTTCCTCTTATCTCTTATCTGCTATTCCCTCGGATTCCCTTGTCCCCGGGGCCCTTTTGTTCGCACTCTTTCGACTGTTAATGCCGCGAAATTAACTTGCAGTAGAGCCCGAAAGAGTACAGAAGAGTATATATATTACTGAGCTGAATATACCTATAAATATATGTACAAGGGAATACAAGAGCGAGAGTGGGAGTTCGGGGTAAGGGTGAAGCAAGTATATAGAATATTTAGTACATAAAAGAAGGCTGAGATGACTAAAGAAGGGAGCAGAGCCGTTGTATTGTCCGCTTTTCTTTTTTTGAGAATTATTAATTAATATTAATTTAACAACAATCATATTGATCGATTGAAAATTAGAGTTTTTTATTATTTCAGTAATAAATTTTTGTTAATTATTATTATCTGTGTAGCCTTCACCCAGTAGCTTTTCTTAGCTTTATTTCGTTATCGTCATCAGAAAGTTAACTTTTTCCCTTTTTCTAGAGGGTCGAGCTACTCTGTAAGAATACCAGGACAATTTTACTTTCAACTGGATGCTTACTCCTTTGATACTACTGCTGGAGATAGTCATTATCGAATTATAAAAAGTACTCTTGTTAATTATACTAAGGGTGAGGTTGATGTCACTGAAAAAAAATATTTCACTTATTATTCTTCTAAGTAACTTTTAAATATTTTTTTTTAAGTGTAATTTTATTCAATTATCTTTATTATGATAATGGAATAATTATTTTGCATGATTGTTAGCAACTATAAATTAACTTACAAAAATGATATTATGCAACGTAAAATTTTTGTTTATTTCTTAATTAAACATTTTTAATTTCTTAAATTTTTTGGAAGATACAAGTTTTTTATAAATGTTAGAAATTTATTTTGATAAATAACTTACAAACATTTTTATTAAAAATTATCATTTAATAAATTTTAAACCTTTAATGTTTTTTATAAGTTGATTTTATTTTTTTTTTTTAATTACAAATTGTAAAAATAATGTTTAATTTAGCTCTTGTAGAAAATTTTATATTAATGATTACATTTTTTTCTTGCTCCAAAAATAATTAATTTTCCGTAAGAAATTCCATAAGAAATTAATTAATCCTTTAGTAAAAAGTTGATGTGACGTTTTCATTGTTGTCGCTTTTCGTTGCCATGGTAATCGTTGCTATGGTAACCGTCGCCATAGTAACCGTTGCTATGGTAACCGTTGCCATAGTAACAGTTGCTATGGTAACCGTTGCGATAGTAACCGTTGCCATAGTAACCGTTGGTATGGTAACCGTTGCTATGGTGAATTTTTTCCATTAAAATAATCATAACTTTTATTAAAAAGTTGATGTGACGTTTTCATTGTTGTCGCTTATCGTTACTATGGTGACCTTTTTTGGCAATGGTTATCATAGCAACGGTTACCATGGCAACGGTTAAATATTAATGAGTAAAATTTGTAAAAATATTATTCAATGAAATTGTCGATATTAAACATTTTGACAGAAGCGCGCAAAGCGCGTTCGATTTTCTAGTAACATAAAGAATTAAATTAAAAATCCAACTAATTTATGTCATAAATTTTCACTTGTCACACAAAAATTGAACTAAAAAAAAATCTCGAAATTCTTAATTAATAAAAAAAAAATATCGATAAAATTAACATGACCGTTACATATTAGTGTCCAACGGACAAGCAATAAATAATATCTCAAAGAAAGTATAGGTAGAGGTACATAAGTCTTGAGCCCCATCGTCGTGAGGATTAAAATTTTCACGTGTGTGAATAATAAAAGTATTATAACGCGGCTTATGAGCGATGCAAGATCCAACGGCGCGTATATGTATAACATACATTATATACAACGTACAGGACAAAGAGAGAAGGGTCTGTCGCATCGTCTAAAACCATTAATTTATCGTAAACTGGAGGTACGAACGGGGGGTCTTTCCGTGGGACTCTAGCTCATGCTAAGGCAATCTTGACCCCGACTAATCGTCCAGGGACAGGTGATATTATATTTTGTACATTGCAGTGCTCCTGGACTGGCCTTCTTACCTTACTGTACCGGACAACTGACCATTCGGGACGTGACATAGGTAGAACTACATACATCATATGTATGATCGACTAGATTTATATTACGTAACACACATATATGTATGTAGGCCGTATACCCACTTACTAGTGCTTAAATATAAATATAAATATATATATATATATATATAGCTGCAAAATAGGTTCGAAATAGTATAAGTATTTTTTTCCCTATGCAAATGCTTCCCCGTGTATACTAAAGTGTGCTTTTACTCCGTACCATCGACATATATAGCAATATAGGGTTTGTTCTTCTTATTCAAGACCATCCGATTTATCGTTCGAGCTCCGGGACAAAGCCTCACCTTTTGACCTCGCATTGCTTTGCTCTGGTTCATATATTAAATTTCTCATATACATATATATCATATTTATGGTCTATGGTATCACTTTTCAATTTGTTTTATCGAATTTATTTGTAACCGAAATTCTTATTTTTATAGAAAAATTTTCAGTTCAGTGGGATAAATTTAAAAATTAAAATTTTGAGTTTTAATTTATTTTTGATAGTGAAAATATCAAAATTTTTTTAATTCAAACAAAAAGAAAATTTTAGGTTTTTTTTACTGCTTGGATTTTCTTTAAAAAATTTATTAAAAAAATTGTAAATTTGAAGTTTTTAGAAAATTCGTCGGAAAAAATATTTGAATTTTTAATTGATTCAATAAAATTTTGAATTTAAAAATCGTCGGGTATATAAAGATTTTTTCATCCAGATCCAATGTTACAAAAATAGTAAATTAATGTAATGATCTTATTAAAGTAAAGTTTCTTCAAATTTTGAATCTCAAATTTTTCAGAATTCAAAAGTTTTTGTACTATTCTACATACTTTTTTTTTTTTTTCTTTTATTTTGTCAGTAGTTTTTTGTTAATTATTATAAGTAGGGTAGAAGTACCATTTTTGGTCACCTTAGCACCGTTTTTGGCCAGTCAACATTTTAATTAATTTATAAAAAATTATAATAGTATAACCATATTTTTGCGGAATTTTAAAAAATTTATAATAAAACAAATTGAGTTTGTAATGATTCATTAATATAAATTCATTTCTATCACATTTATTTGAACAATAAATGGCACAGTGGCCACAAACGATACTTCTACCCTATTTTTATCGTTAATTATTATAAGGATTTTGATCGCAAATAAATTATAAAAAATATTTTTAACAATTCGCACTGATATTTTTATATTTTTACAGATTGAATTTTTAAATAAATTTTTTTCCATGATAATTTAGTAGTTATAAAAACTTAAAAAATTTCCAGACATCGTTAATTTCAGTATCGTATTTTTGAGACTATAATTAAATTGTCAAAAATTTTATTTTAATTACTGAAATATTTATTTATGCATAAATAAATAAAATAAATAAAAATGAACTAATATACATTATTAAAGACTTGACAACTGTAAAAGAGCAAGTCATTGATTATTATTAATACGGAAAAAACTTTCCGTAAAACAAATGTTGGGTTGAACTTAACGTAATCACATATATTTATTACCTTGTGATAAACATGCATTAAAATATAAATTATAACGATAGAAACATACAATCTTACCGGTTTTACTAATATTTAGCATAAGCTACTGGTAGATCAATTATTTTCACAGTCAAATAACTCGTTATTATTAAACTTGCATCACTACATCCGTTTTCACGATTTATATTATCAGAATCGACTCTACATAACGAAAAATGACTACGACAAATGCATCGCTCGAATAACTGCTAATCAATTACATAAATACAGCAATAGTCTAAAGATATCAAAAATAAGTTAATAGTCGATCGCACTGATTACACGGTGATTACAATCAAGCATGAAGTATAGAGAATCAATAGTATAAATAATACAGAATCAAGAGTATAAGAACTGACGAAGGAATTTTTATTTCTTAGATGTTGCTTTTAAACCCGACTGTATGGTAACAATTGATTTGTGATTAGTGTTTTATTAATATTTTGAGTTACAAAATGAACATTGCTATTGTTAGTACGCTTATTATAGCGATATTAAATGCTATTCATTTTTATGATGCTGAAGCAGCAATGAGCTTAGAACAAATTCAAAAAATGATGAATTCGTTGGGTAAAACTTGTGCGAGTAAATCAGGAATTACTCCAGGTTAGTGTACAGTTGCTTTGTTGTTTATCATTAAATTAGCATAATTTAATTAGATTTGTACTTGAAAAAAAAAAAATCGGGAGCGAATCTTTCTAAATTTATTCAATTGTTTTTTTTTTTTTTTTTTTTTCCGCCTGATAAATAGTAACTGAATTAATATTTTCATAGTTGAAAATAATTTTCAGAAATTCAAGAGGCTCATAAACGAAGAGAGTTTCCGGAAGATCGAGGTCTCATGTGTTACTTTAGTTGTATGATGAAGATGACTAAAGTTGTGAGTATAATTAATCGTTTTATTAACATTGGTGATCATAGATTTTTATACCGACTATTATCCATTTTATTTTAAGAGGTCATTATGGTTCCGGTGCTCAACAAAAAAGCAAATTTTCATTATTTTTTTAATTTATTTAATATAAATTTTTTTTTTATGAATAAACAACGAGTGAACGGAGCTCCTCCAAAAGTTGTTATGTCGCTGACGGTGTACATGATAGCTCGATAACTACTACTTGATTAATATTTATTGATAAATAAAAAAATAGCAGATATTAAAAAAAGAAAACTGAAAAATGAAGCGTTTTTTAGTCCTAAAAAATAGTAAAAAATGAAAATTTTTAATGGGTTGTAGTTGATGCAATAGGCTTGTCTGTAATATAGTTACAGTGGTTACAAACCAGGATAACGCCTTGATATTATGTTCAAGGTCGATAAAAATAGTAAAATTGATGTCGATGGAACAATAGCTCAAATGAGGGCGCTTTTGCCAGATGATATTAAAGAAAGTGGCGTAGCTGCATTCACCAAGTGTTATCCAGGAGGTAAAAATTTGGAACTATTTTTAATTTTATTAAAATGTGTACAATATTTGTGCAACATTTTTGTTTATTTTTATTAAATTCATTGTTTCAAAATTCAATTTTTAAGCACTTGGAATTGATGATCTCTGTGAAAAAAGTTATATATTGGCTAAATGTCATTACGAAAATGATCCGAAGGTAGTGTATATTGTTGTATTTAATTTATCATTGATATAACCGATAATAATTGTTAATAATATTTATTATTTTTTTTTTTCAGTCTTATTTTTACCCTTAAAACCACTACAACTTACTTTCGCAGTATTAAAGATTTAAGAAATGAATTTACAAACACGCTCAAAAGTAGTAAAATAATTAGCGATAGATTTTTTAATTAGTAAATATTATTTAAAGTAGCAATTAATTAAAAAAATATATTTATAACAAGTTATTGAATAAATAAAAATTGTGTATGTTTGATGCAACAGTATATTATGCAACTAGTGACGTAAGTAGTCAATTATCCACAAGAGCGAAACGAAGTTAGACAAAAGAAAGAAACTTAAAGTTCAAAAATATAAAGTGAAAAAACTTACAGCGATTTGACAAGAATTATTTCATTTTTTTTGAATCAATTAATATGTATTAAAAAAATTTATCCACTTGTTAAAGTAGTATTTCCTTAAATTTCTTGATATAAATAAATTTTTTTTATACATCTGGCCATTGGTGTACCCAAAATCTGACCTTATAAACAAATCTAAAGTAACAGTCTAAAATTAAACAAATATTTAGCGTGAAAAGTTGCTTAACGTTTTTGGGAAATAGTTTTGTTCATTCATGAGTTTAAAGCTGTTTGCTTGACCAGGATCATTAGTGATAGTAAATGGTTTTTTCCGCTATTGAGGATATGGCGGGCTGTCCAGGATTAACGCAACGCACAATGGCAGTAAACACCAATAGAAAATAATAACAATACACCAAATACATAGGTGTGTCATCATGTGTCGACTAATGGTTTTTTTTTTGCATTCATCGTATTTTGGACCCCGAGAAATCATTAATTTCGATGAAGAAATTTATTGGAAAATTATCATTTATCTTCCGTGAAATTTTCGTTACAGTATGAACAGCTTTGATTACTTTTTTTTTTTATTATGTACTACACAAACATCAAAAATGATTATAAATATATTTTTTACACAAATTTTATAAATCCTAAAATAAAATTGAGATGAATTATATATCTGAAGCCAATTTATTCGTAATGTGATTAGTCAAATATGTCATAAGTATTTTTCAATAAATTATATGTACATGTTTTTATTTTTAACATATGTTTCTTCATAAATTATTTTTCATGGGAGATAATTAATTTCCAAGCCAATTTTTGGTTGATAAAATATATTAACTGACTTACAAAATACACTGATATAGAAGGATTTCTTAGTGTTTAAGAAGATTTCTTTGTATTTAAGAAATCATTTCTTGAACATCAATTCTTAGTATTTAAAAAATATTTCTTAGTATTTAAGAAATATTTTTTAGTACACAGAAAAAAAAATGTTCTTGAATCAAGAATATATTTTTGAAGAGCTCAATATTCTTGGCTTGAGTAGAAAAATTCTTGATTTAAGAAAATTTTTCTTGATTTACGGAAATTTTACTTAATTCAAGAATTTTTCGTCTTAATTCAAGACAATTACCCTCTTCAAAATTATATTTTTGGTTCAAGAATTTTTCTCTTGAATCGAGTTAATTTTTTTTTCTGTGTATTTAAGAAATATTTCTTAAATACTAAGAAATGATTTCTTAAATACAAAAAAATCTTCTTAAATACTAAGAAATCTTTCTATCAGTGTATAATAAAATAATTAAATAAAATTTAATTATTGAAAACTCTTTAAAAATTTGAGAAAAAAATATTGATTCGTCAGACTATCAACAGCAAGTGGCGTAAAGTTGAGTTAAGTGTATAAGCTGAAAATATAGGACGTATTAGTGACTTAATCGTTAGTAAAAAAATCCACTCACTCGACTCTTCGGTATTATCTTAAGAGGTACTTCCGTTATCTGAGAACCATAACCGACTAATCATTAATACAATTCCAGAGCCAGTAGTACAGCAATACAGATCCTCGAGAGTGAAAGTAAGCAAGATGGCACGTGCCAGTCTCCGACCCAAGCCCAACACAAGTACAAAAGAGTCTTGTGTGTGTACATAATATTATATGGAGCATGAAGCAGTCCTAGATGAGAGCTCAGGGCAATCTACATCCACATTTACACACATATATATGTATATTTGGAGATTTATATATAAACTACAGCACACGCGACACACGCGTGAAAGGGTGAAACGACAAAAGATTGTCAACGACTTGCTCGTTGCTCATTGTCGCATCAACTAAATCCGCGGATCTATTGGGAGCCCCTCGATAATTTAAACTGTGTACTGATCTGACAAAGAGAGAACACCGACGGCTCCCGTCTCCTGTGTACACAGATATACTCTGATAACTTCTCTCCTCAGTTGACATATGGCAATGTGGGCGTGATTGCGCGGTTTCAATCAAAATCGTACCCTTATTTTCTATTCTACTTCGTGGGCGCTAGTCGCTAAAATTTTCGACCCACAAATTGACACACTCTGCCGAGGGAGTGCTTCATTTTTTTTATTTGTTGTCGTTTGAAGGACAGTCGGTTGTTATTTAATGAAAATTTCAACCTTTCACCTACCCATCAATATTATTTGTTACAGTTTAATAAATGATTTCTTTATATGAACAAAGCCTTATTACATGCAAATAAATATTTATTTCCACCAAATAATATTTAGTAACAGGTACTAAATATTTATTTGGTAAGTATTGTCGGTAGATGGCTATGCTTTAATTCCAATGTTTATGTGATACATAACCTATTCACTGACTTAGATTATTTTATTCAGCTCGATTTTGGGAGATTTATCTTCCCTTTGAAAACACATGTACTCCCAATAAATGTCTTCTATTTATGTCTTTTCTCAGTGGAGTTTAGTTTACATTTTTTAATTTGTCTATTATTGATATGTTGAAAACTTGTTTAATTTTAAATTTTATAAATGTCTCAAACAAAAAAATATAATTTAATGAGATTCTTTTCTTTATAATACATTGTATTTTTACTTAAAATTATTTATTTTAATTATTTTAAGTTAAAAAGTTAGGTTAAACTCTAAAATTAGTTAAAAAATTAATTTCTTTGATACCAATAAACGATTTATTGAGTAGCAATAAATCATTTGTTAAATACTACTAAATATTTATTTGGTGGAACTAAATGGGCTTTAATAAATGATTTAGTACTTACTACTAGTTTTTAGACTAAAATAAATTTTTATTTAGTTAATAAATTCTAATAAATATTAAATGATTTTATTAAGTGATAGTACATTTTTAACTAATTGTTTTATCGTACAAATTGAAGATTCTCTAAAATAGAGTTAGACAATTCGCTAATTAGAACGCCGATATGCGAAATTAATAACAAATATCAATATAAATAAAATTAATCTAATTATTTTAGGAAGAAAAAAAATTATACAATTAAAAATTTGATTCAAATAATTACCCTAATGTATTTCTTCCAATCAGCGCAATATTAAATTATTTTTCTGACCTATTTTATAATAAAATAAAACAAGAATAAAAAGTCTAAAATAATTAATAAAATCAATTAATTAAATTTCTCGATAAACTATCGACTTACTTATAAAAATCCGTTCCACGTCAAAAACATGTGAGAATTATAAATTACACATTATACTCTCTGGGTTTATTATTACACTGTTAAACTTCTTTTCACAGTTTATTGCTGACCACTCGGCAATCATTTATAACGTAAATAATTACATACCCGACACATACGTAATACCTGTTTTACAATAATGATATATTAAACACATAGTTAATGCGAATTTCTCACCTTTGAAATTTCTCTTTATGGACATCATCATTAACATCAATGATGATCAGTAATTCGCTACGCTGATTTCCGTTAATCACTAATTACCGATAAAAAATATTATTCTCCTTTCAATAAAATCTGTTATTAATTCAAGTCTGTTATTTATTACAGAATGATTGAATTTTTTTTCTCTTATTTTAGCTCATGAGTTATTTATGATTAAAATTATTTTTATCTTCAAAAATAATTACGGAACTTTGGACACTGAAATCACTGATTTGAATTATCCAGCCACAACTGACGTACTTACTAATTTTTTATCTGTGTTAACGTCAATCATTAACACACTTAATACATTATATATTTATATTACAAACAGTCCCGATAAATTTATGCATATAATTTCCGTAAGATTGACCACTGATATTCGCGAATGCATCAGAGATCGTTAAAATTTATTTTTGTTTTTCAAAACCGCTTAGATATTTATAACTTATTTTAATTTATTATTAAAGCCTCGTAAATTGTTGAAAGTAATAATTTAAGGTGATAAAATAGTTGGTAAGTTTTCAAGCTCTTCAGCCAAACGCATAAGCGTTGGTTTATTATTTAATATTTATTACTTCCAGCTATTTATTAGTCCAAGGAGTGGATGAATGAATCGATGACTGAATAACGGAATAATCGAGTGGAATTAGAAGTATAATATAGTTTAATTACAATTTACCGACCAAATAATAAATATAAATATATCCATTGATTGTTTAGTAGAATGTCGCATTGATTTGATATTATTGATGTTAAATAATAACTAAGCAGAGATAAATTAACCCCAGCCATTCATAACAATTTGCAGCGCCTATTTATTCAGTGCAATATTAAATTGCTGTTTTGACTTCTGAATTTATTGCAACGGATGTTGATTATTGTGAGATATATCTTTATCTCGTTATCAATTCATATCAAAGTTATTTGAGCTGTTTGGTATCGATTTTATTCTTTCTGTCAAGATGTTTAGGTATTGTTAATTTAATCCCATTATTTATTTTAACTTGTTTTAATTTATTAAATTTTTTAATTGGAATTTTATTAAACAAATAGCTTGTGGTTATTAAAATTTATTTAATGATTTGTTTATTTAAAAAATGACTAAAAATTTTCTCTATTTTGACATGATTGTATTCTGTATAAAATAATAAGTAAATAGATCCAGTTGTTTGTCATCTACCTGTCTAGCTGTCATGCATATCGTCTCTCCTTTCAACGGGGTGCGTTGAAAAAAAACTAAAGGGCCCAAGTGAAATAAGAAGAGCCGGGAGTTTATATCTTGTGAAGTTAACAATGAGATTGTAAATTTTTTTCCATCATTAAAAATTTTTAATGGATCTTTGTTGGAAGTACAGAAGGAATTGTTTGTTAAATTAAATTAATTATATTTCAGACGAAATATTAAAAATCAATTTTTTTTAATGAATGAAAAAGTTTATCAAAGGGTTAATTTAAATTACAAGGATTATTTTCGGACATAAATGTTTCCTTTGACCGTGGCATAATTACTCTAAAATAGCGACAGGACAAGAGAGAATGAGTGAGTAAGTATGATGGAATGGAATAGGGTGGAATGGAAAGGACGGAAAGGAAGCAGTGTAGGAGTGAAAGAACGATAATGGGGAGGAAAAGAGGAAGAGAATGAATGTAACCGCAGAAGATTAATTAAGCCGTAATTACTGGGCAGCCGGTCTAGCCGCTAATGGGCAACCCGATATCCGTGAAAGGACGGTGAGCCGTCCGAATGGCCAAGAGTGCCCCGTACTCGATGACCGAGGGCCAGAGATATCAACTCTACACAACTTCAACCCGAGCTTCGAGTCCGCAGTTGAGAGCTTTCCTCATTATACAAACGCTTGTTTCACCTCCAAATTATGTTTCAGTCAATCATTAAATTTATTTCTTTATTTAATTTTAAAATTTGATAATATAAGTTTCATTTTGTTCCAACAAAAAAAAAAAGAATTATTTAATTCGAAATTTTACGCTTGTTTCAAAATATTTATCTTTTAAAATCAAACAATAAAAATTTGGAATTAAAAAAAAAATTAGTGATTCAAAAGTTATGCTGTGCTTTAAATGATTTTTGTTTGATTCAAGATCAGTAGATCAATTTTTGATTTTAGAATTATAAATCAAAATTTTTTATCAAAATTTATAATAGAGAATTATTGTATGCAAATTAAAAAAATTACAAATTAAATTAATAATTATTATTAAATATTTGGATCATGAGAGCCCAAATATAAAATTTTTATAACGACAAAATTTGAGCCCTATGGTTCACCCATGAATTGAATTTACGAACAAAAAAAAAAATATTTAAATAATTTTATTTTTCAATATTTTATTAACGGATTAAGCGAATAAAAAAAGTAAAATTTCAATAACGATAAAAAACCCGAAAGGTCTGAATCTAAACGGTCAAAGAGTGTAATTACTCGATCCTAAGTGCAAACAATGGTATACAAAATATTACAGAAGACCCTTTTAGGTTTCTCACGTGAGAAACAACACTATTGGGGGGCTTAGACCTTTACCTGTGGTGCATGTGCTTTGTTGAATATTAAACCAGAGATATGTATGCCGAAGGTTTGTGCAGTAGCCAAAAGTAACCAACACATATATATGTATACATACACACACACACTTAAAAGAAGGAACGCGTGTACGGGATTCCCCTCCTCGGAAGGACGAAGGACTACTGCCCGGAGATTATACTTTTAACGTCTTGCGCAATGAATTACGCGGGCATTAATCAGCAGGACGTCCTGAGGGCCTGACAGATACGGCGCCCAAAATCACTCGCCAAGACAATGCCCAGTAGCTATATGCTTCTTCATACCACTTACTTATACTCGGGCATCCTCTTCTCTCCATACGCCAGTTATTCAAATATCCCGGTGTGAATGTCCATGAATATATGGTTATATGCTCTTGATTTATTCACGCTAATTTGTGTTATTAAAATTAATTATTGCTTTTATTCTTCTGCTTATATAAACATCAAGTGATAATTTATTTACTTACGGAGAAAATTTTTTATTTTACACTGAAAGAAATTTTCGTTATGAATTATCGTAAAAATCACTGTAATTGTGAGACATTTTGCAACTTCTGATTTAATTACAATTTTTTTAATAATTGATAATTTGATTCCTGGAGTTTCAAATAATTTTGCACATTAGTCTTGTAGTTTAGATTGAATTTTTTTTATTTTACAACTTTACAGAAATAAAATTTATTGATTTTGATAGATTATCAAAAACTTTTAACCAACGCCATTGTAATAAAGTTCTACCGCAGATTGGATGCATTCTCCTTGATCATTTCTTATTGTTGACTAAACGCAGCCGCAACCAAAAGTTAATGGTAGCATGTACAGAAGTACAGTGATCATTAATAAAAACATGCATCTCAAAATACAAAAAAAAAATTATTATTAAAATAAACTTTAAGTATGCACAACAAAAATAATTCTAATTGTAGAAAAAATCTAATCTTGGACGAAAATTTTCTTGAGCAAAATAATTTATTTTTAACGTTAATTAGATCACTTATTACTTATTAGATAAAGTGCTTTTACTTACTTTTTGCTTTGGAAAAATTTCTTTTGACTCAAATGATTGAGACCAATTTTTTACTGTCTTAAAACGGAAACAGTTAATATTATACTAAAAATTGTGAAATAATGCTAATTAAAAAATACAATTGTAGAGCATAAAATTGATTGTAAATATTGTTCGTCAAAAAAATTTGTGTATAAATTCTTCTTGTATAATTTGTGCATAATATATATTAAGCTTTTAATTATAAACTTTATAAAAATATGTAATATCATGCATCGTTGCATTCGATTTATGTATAATTTAATGCAAAATTTTTTTACTTTGTACTGTAGGAATATTTACTCAATAATACATTATTTTCTGGTTTAAAAAATATTTTTTACAATAAAATTGTAAAATTTAACAAATTGTTTCCAAAATCTTATTGAAGAAGAAAAAATCAAAAAATTGCAAAAAAAAAGACAATAGATTCAAAAGCATGAAAAAAATTTTCTAAATCTCGCGACAAGTGAAGCTTAATGCAACAACTAGAGTAACCACATCCAAATACATCCATTTATACTTTATACATATGTATACATCCCCCAACGGAGATGAATGCGATCCTGTTAGCACCGACAACGTGGCACCAGGGCGCCCTTCTGTGCCTCAGGATCATCCCTTAATCCGTTCATTCGCATCCCTGCAGTCTCATCCAGTACATATCTCTCATCCGCAACAACATACACATTGATAGACATTACATACATAAAATTTACATCTACCTCATCTTCACTTGTTCACTAGCGCGTGAGTGCACTCGAACTTCACGCGACACTTTTACTTTTCCTCTTCACTGTTATCTTCCCTCCCACTATCCTGTTATGTCTAACCCCTTGAAAACCAACCGCTCGTTTTATGTATGTGACACAAAGTGAAAGTATAGGTTTCAATCTGATCTTGGGATTCTTTAGACCACCAATCTACATCACATCTGATTTAATCCGTTTGAGAATCCAATTATGGAGATCACTTCAAAGAGATGATGTATTTTATCCGACTATTATATGTACATACATCTCTCTCTTGCACTCTTGTTGATTTTACATCAAGTGTTTAAGAGAGAGAGGGTGTATCGTAACACATCATTTTTAACTTTTGTGGTTCTCAAATTGAGAAATTCAATATTTTATTAAAAAATTTTTTAAAACAACCACTAAAAAAGAAAATAAATGACGAAATATTTTGACTTATGGCAGGTATTAAATAAAAATATTTTTTGCAATTTAATTCATACCCACCGTTCTATGGCTAATAGGATCAGTTAAAGAAGCTTGACAAAGCAAAAAGACGATGAGTTTTCACATCTATTCATCAGCCGTGAATGCAACCTGGTGTTGTAAAAACACAGCAGCAAAAGAGCGTTGATTTTTGCTACTAAAATAATGGAGCCGTCGTAAAAAATAAGGGTCCAAGACCCAAAATAATGATGATAATGATCTTAGCTACCTGTGCGATCCAAGTCCGGAACACGGGACACGGGACAGGAACATTGGTGTCGAAATCCCATTGGATTTTCTCCAGCAGCATCCCTCATGCCAACCGTAAGGGTCCATGGTATAGTATAAGGTACGTGGTACTTGGCTGACAGCTTACGGTTTGCTCAGATGTTATATTATTCCGTGGCACGTAGGGTTGGGGTTCAAATACAAGGGCCAAGTGAATTACAATGGTAATAAAAAACGTAAAATAATAAAAATGTCTTAATAAAGAGATTTCTCAGGAGTGGGACAAGATTGGCCAAGTGTATGGACCGCCACGAGCCACAGCATCCGAGATGAGATATATCCTCGACTTGTTTACAGTTTTTTAAGTTTCTTTTTTATATCATCCATTCTCTTTTATTTATTTCCAACGGAGCACAATCTAACCCTCGATGACGGCGGTGTTCTCGTCTAATACTTGAAGTAGAAAACACCTCACCCCATCGAATGTTTTCCTCCATTCAACAGATTCTACTTGGGCAACTAACGCGACGACACAATGGATAAATGAGATTTTTTTCGAACGATTGAGATCCGAAATAAAGAGAGAGAGAGAGTGAAGTGGAGATGGAACCACTGTAGATCATTGTCTCCTGGGCAGGGGGTGAAGGAGTCGAGGAGTGTATAGATATAATGTACTGACGATAGGGTGCTCCCGAGGGAGTTGGCGTAAAGGGCTTCTGCGGAAAAAGGGTTGGCGGCGTGTAAATGAAAGAGAGGATGCTTTAGAAGAAGCTTTTAATGCTTGTGGTATATCGTGTGCACTCTGATGACGCTGTTGTGATATCATACTGACTATTATTGTGTACCACTGAGTTGTTAATGCGTAAATCGCTAATTGAGACACGGCTAATACCGTGGATTTATGTGAATGCTTATGGCGGTGAAAGAGATCGATTTTAATTATCTACTAAGTTAGAATGGATGCACTAAATTTAATTTAAAAGTTGAATTTTGCTTTTTATTTAATTTTAAATGGGTTCAATAAAATAAAATTGATATCTATAGTTTTTGTTTATGTTATATATAATTTTATGAAAAATAACATACAAAATATTTATTATTTTTAGGAAAAAAGTTTATAAAAACTTAATTAGATTTATATAATAACTATTAAAATTAGCATTTAACTAATATGTAACATTGGACAACTTTCCTGTGGCGAAAATAATTTGCTATCATGCGCCATCTGTCAGGCTTTCCAGATACTAAATAGGCTTTCCGCCTAAAAGTTGAATTAAATAAAAAACATATGATCTTAAATCTTAATTAACAGTTTTATTGATGAATTTTTTGAAATAAAATTAAACAAAAAAAAAATATTTTTAACACAGCGTATTAATAATTTAACTTAATTTAATGATAATTGAGGATTGAAATAATTTAATAAAACCTTTAATATTTATTAACGATAATTGATTACAAATTGAGTTCATATCAATTTAATTTAATTTAATAATAAAATTTTAATGTGCAGTAACGTTTAATTTAGTGTATAGATAAAAAATCGTGACTGATAAATAAATATATAAAAGTGTAATTGAATAAATTGCACATGTTGTAAAGTGAAGGTAAAGTTAATAAGCATGAAACATAACAGTCTAATTTTCCCTTATCATTAAGCATGAAACTGTACCATTACAAACCATGTTTCTCTCTATCCATTGTACTCAGTTCCTCTTTCTGCTTCTCCCTCTCTCTTTTCCGTCTCTCTTTTGCTCGCTCGTTTGCTTGCCGCAGTATTTTCGCAGGGAAGAAGTGGGTTCGCCTCTGTAAATTGGCGCCGCGTCGTAAACTTTCCCCAGCGCGGTGCAAAATTTCGACACCACTGGTACTGGGAGTAAGCCCCAATTACCGACAACGGACCTGAGAAACGAGCTTGTATCTATAATTCTTGAGAGCTAATTAAGCAAGACGGGGATTAATAGATTAATTAATAATCCGTACGCTTATGTTTATAACATCAACAGAGTATCAGGACATTATTTTAAATCCATCTTCTCTTTGGAATATTGCTAAATTATCTCCACAATTTTTATTTATTGCTTCGTAGGTAATTTAATAAAATTGCTGTTTTAAATTGCCTTTCAAAATTTGTCTTCTTCATTAATTTATTCATTTAAAAGCAAATTTTTCAAATTAATATAATTTAAGATTTTGAACCAAGTGTAAAATTTTTTCTTCATAAAACTAGATAATTGTGTGGACATTTATATTTTATATAACAAACATTAATTTTAACTTACCAGAGTATTCACTTAATTAAAAAAATTTGCTAACACAAATAAAAATAAATTAAATCATTAATAACAGAATTCTAAACTCTATAATCACGCAAATACAAGTCCATAAAATACAAAAAAATTTTTTTCAAGTACTTGACACCTTTTAATCATTAATAAATAAAAGCATCATCAATAATCGTGAATAAACACTTAGCATACAATCGCAATCCATCTAAAAGGTGCATTGTAACGTTTCAACGCCGTGAAAACGCGAAATATGTCTTGAGGGCTTAAAAATCATCTTAACACTTACCTGCAGTACAAACATGTATGCAAAAAATTTACACCGCTATGCCTGTATTTGTAGCTGTATAAAATCCAACGAACGTTAGAAGATCTTAAAGTCAGTATGGCATATGGCATATGGCGGTTAATGGCTTCCGCGTTGCACGCTGGACGTCTAACGTCTAGTCATGATGTCGATGACGTGCACGCCTCATCTATCCGATATATAATATGTAGTCTATAGAACTCATCATCTACGATCAACTATCATGCACTCTATGTGTTAAACTACACATCGCGGATTATATACAAAAGTAAATGCAGAAAGATACTGAGAGCGCGAATATGCCTTCAACCTCGATTCGTTTCACTTTAACTCGTGTATACGGCACGTTTGCATCTTACGGAAACACCACCCTAGCCTATGTTAGTTGTTCCTTTCTCGTATCGTTATCCTGCCTACTAAATCATACTTTTCCACGGCATCACGCGGTCGTCATAAAATCTACCGTCTGTTCTTCTCAGCCTTCTTCACTATAAAAGATTATGTACTTGTATGAAGCTCTTGTGTCTTATATATTATGGTCTTTCAAAGAATAGAATATACACTTTATACTATACGGTGTTATTTTCACGTGAGAGAGTACATTGAATTTAATGATGTGCCAATTTATCGATGTACTATCAATTACGACTGTTGTATTTTTATTGTTGATTATTATTATTATTATTATTAATATTTATTTTTTCTAAAGACTGTTTTATAATACTTTTATTATATATATTTTCCTTTGAAAATTTTTAATTGATTGGCTATCCAGTCTAATACAACAATTTTTTTTTTCTCTAATTATTTATAATATAATTAACCTGTATTCCCTCTAGGCATAAACAATTTTAAATTCGTATCTAAATTTGTCATTAAAGGTAAATTTGACTGAAAAAATAATTCGGACGGCTCAGACCAGGACTCGAACCTGGATCTTTTGGTTACGCGCCAAAGGCTCTACCTGTTAACCTATCCGAGACACTGTCTAGAATTACCATTCAGTCACCTATTAATGACTTATTAGAGAAAAAAAAAAAAAAAAAAAAATTGTTGTATTAGACTGGATAGCTAATAAATTAAAAATTTTCAAAGGAAAATATATATAAAATTATTATTTGCAGCTTCTAGGTGATCACAAGAATTTAAAATTCGATCTTAAGAAACTTTAGATCGCGTTTTTAATGTATCAGCTGTCGAAATGCATACATAATATAATTGTAATTATGCGCTGCATGAAAGACTGACATTATAGTAATTAAACTACTTATCAGCCAAAGGATATAAACTAATTATTTATTTATAGGAAATTATAAGAATTTGTATGAGTTTGGACAAGTTATTGACACAAGGCCACCTGTAGTAATTATAATACTTATATTATCGAGTAATATATGCATAAAAATTTTAGTTATTTAAAAAAATGTTTGCAGTCTTTATTTACGTCAAAGTAGTCTTGTAATATTGATAATAATAATCATATTTTTAGATAACTTTTACGTGATTAATTTTAAATACAGATAAATGTTTAAATAAGAAGGTCTAAAAGAGTATAAAAAATATAAATGTGCAACTGGTGGTGACAGAAAGTGATCGTTTCCTCGTATGTATAAATATTCAACATTCATCACCCGCGGGTCAACCTGGCTTCCTCCTCACCAGCACTGTGTTAAACACGCTATTATTATTGTATATTATATATATGATTACATGTACATTTATGTTATATGATTTTTTAAGTATCAAACTACGTGTTCATTGTACTTAAATATATATTCATGTATACTAATGTAACATATTATTTTCGATGCAAACTACAATTTTATTATTTATTGACAATAGCCTTTGTTTCTCTCAAGACAAAAAAAAATTTTATATGCTTCATATTTTTAGTTTAACTATTAAAGTTTCCATTCATAGACTTTTAGACTTTCAAAAACTATTTTGTGAAAAAGTTCGGTGTAAAGATGGTTAGCAGCACAAAACTGCAACATTTTTTTTTAATCAAACTAGAAAATCGAACGCGCTTTGCGCGCTTCTCACAAAATGTTTGTAATTGACAATTTAATTAATCAATATTTTTACAAATTTTACTCATTAATATTTAACCGTTGCTATGATAACCGTTACCATAGTAACCGTTGCTATGGTAACCGTTGCCAAAGTGGTCACCATAGCAACGAAAAGCGACAACAATGAAAACGTCACATCAACTTTTTAATAAAGGATTAATTAATTGACATAAGGCAACTTTTTGGAATTTCTTAACAAATAAATTATTATACAGATAATTTATTGAAAAATAAATTTTACATAGAGATGAAATCAATTGAAAATTATCCACTCCGTATTTTTAACTTGGAGTGATTTTAATGTAGGATGTACTATAGATATTAGCATATTCGGCTTACTAATTAACAAAGTTTACCTCCTAAAACCCAAAGACCAAACTTTTAAAACAAATTAAAAGAAACAGTGTTGAGAATTTAGGTAAAACATGATCATAAAATCACAATAAACGGGATGAAATGAAATTTGTCGGGCAAAGTTAAATGAAAGTATACACAGGGAGTTACAATAATGAATTGTGTAGTGAAGTAAATGAGAGAAAGAGCTTCGACAGTAGTTGAGCGAGTACAAAGTATAAAGTATATACTATCTATAACAGAGAGGAGGAAAATATATTAAGTACAGAATAAGAGCTGGAGACTCTATCGTTCACTCTACTCTGTACTGTACGTAATATAAAGGCAAAGGCGCAGTGAAATCTTGGGAACTTTCATTAGCCGGCATTAGCGAACGGTTTGGTAAAGGTAAAGGCGTTAATCTGCCAGAATTAATCTGACTCAGTTGGATGCTTTCCCTCAATATGCCAACGAGGATCGAGACCAAGAGCACGGAGCAGCGTTGGAGAAGAGAAGATACAAGAGAATCTCGAGAGTTCCCCTTGTAACTGCCAACCCCAACCAACCAGCCTAATACTAGCGCACCAATACACCGGTGTAGTGTCGTTTTATATGTTTCCTACTGCACAGAGCTGAACCGTGGCTTTTATACGTATAATGCGGGATACATCTCTTTTGGCCCTGCTCACCCACAACTCACGCCCCGTAGTAACTTGCTCGTTTCAGCCGGTACACTACTATACGCCAAAGCGAGGCGAGTGAAAGCTCGAAGCTGATGTAGAGTGGTGTGCTACCCTGTAGTACTACCCTGGATTCTCTCGGGTGGTGCTTGCGGGTGAATCGCCCGTGAACGCCCTTCTGGATCTGGATGAGCGTTGAGCTGTGCTGCACGAGGCACATCACTGTGTGGAGCACGAGTCGCCGCACACAAACGACTCGCTCGGTCGCCTCCTCACAACAGAGTCTACTGCCACTTTGATTCCGTTCTAAAGGATTACACTTTGGTTAATCCCACACTCAACAAAACATGCCCACCGATCTGCTTCCTAGCTTTTCATTTTAATTCACTTATTTCTAACACTTCAATGCATTATCACATTTTTCACTCTAATCCCACTTTATTAGTTCCTTTCATTTTTTTCTGTCATTAATTTATTAATTATTTTTATTATTTTCTCTTGATTATTGATATTTATTATCGGAGAAAACTTTTTTTAATCCATACTCTTATTCTCTATTGCAAAGAAAAAATTTCTTTCAAGAGAAAAATTCTTGAATCAAGCAAAAATTTTATCTTAAATTGAATTTTTAAGTTTTTATATCAATAATTTTTTAGTTACATTTAAATTTATTTGTATTGTACTATTTAATATTGGTATAATAATATTCTGTGAGGTTATATTGATCAATCAAAACAATTAAAGATAAAAATATCGATTAAAACAATTGAAAATTGTCCTGTAGGTTCATGTAAGTACATTATTCTGATTCGAGAACCTTTCTATCTGTGCATAAATCATCGTTCAGGCTAAAAATCATGCTAAAATATCTTGGAAATAATCTAGAGAATTGTACGATTGCAATAAAAAATAATACTAAAAAGAATCTATTTTCCAGAAGTGCAATTTTTCGCAGGTTAAAAAATGGTAACCAGTTTTTGGTGTCGTAAATAAAATTGGCAAGTAAGGACTTGTTCTCCTTACTCATATATACCCTTCGATAGTTTCAGACTGTACATTTCTCCTCATGTTTCTAATTTTTTTTCTTCCATTCGGCCCCCTTGGGCCGAAACACATTAAAGCACGTTACGGTCCGTGGATTTTTAACGCATTTATGAGCATTCGAGAGTTATTTATGCCCGTGATCGCAAAGCAATTCGGCGACTGGCTCGTCATAAGGCTCTCAACGTTCGTCGGTATTAGTTGCGACTTAGAAAATAAATTTAAATAAATTTTTGTAAAAATTATTGTAAAATAATTCATTGACCTTCTCGTTTGCGTATTCGAAAAGTATATTGTGGATAGTGGAAAATCAATTGGGACTGCTGAAGAGAGCAGTAGTCTTTGATATAATATGAATAAGCCAGTGATTGCGTCCATCGAGAATAAAATATAATTTATTCGAGGGACAGAGTCCGTGAATAAAATTCTTGCCGCAATCTAAGTAGTTGTCGTCGTCGTGCTCTTATATATTATTCTCGATTGATATTCCTCTCAGCGTCTTAGTCTTTTCATTCTCTTTCTCGCTTTAACTTTAAACACTTTTGCTAGCTATCATCTTTCACAAAAGGCATAATTTTACTTTCAATAATAATGACTTATTGTTTAAATAATTCTTTATTATTAATCACATTTTGTCTCATTGTTATTTTTTAATTTCAATTTTAATTCATTGTTATTATGTACATATTTTTCTCCAAGTTTAAGTATTTTAAAATTAACGAACATTCGGCATAGCACTTGAAGTTCTTTCTCTCATATAATAGCCAATAAAACGAGAGTATAATCGATTTCATGGCAATCGAGTGTGACTGGGGCATAGTCAATTTGCACTCGGTAAGTGGTTAACATCGACCCGCAATAAGACGTCGTAAAATATTGTTATTTTATTTTATTTTGTAGGTATATATATATAACATGTTGCGAAGAGTATTGCAAATGTCGATTAAGACTTTTAACTTTAACATGATTCATATTATACAAAAGTTTAATGTTACGTTAAAAAAAATTAAATCAATCATTTAAAAAAAATTAAAAATAGGAAAGTTCACATGTGTCAACAATTTTTCGTCATTGCATCAAAAAAAATTTTTTACGGATAAATTGATTAATTTGATTAAATATTTATTATTTATTATTTATTAGGTTTAAATGCCAAGGCACAAAGCCGAATGGCAAAAATGATATACATAAAATTATAATTCACATAAGTACCGCTAATATGTACATAATGGAAATAAAAATTTACATGATAGCTTAAAATATAAAATTTACATAATGATTAAGTGGACATAATGTTTTTAATCATAATAACCAGCTCACTATTATATTATTATTCGAGATTTATAAGAAAATCGAATACTCTTGTCTTGAAGGATTCTAATCCAAGAGAATTTGAAATTTCAGCAGGTAGATCTTGCCAAAACCGTATAGCTGACATAACAAATGAATGCTCGTAGGTTATGGTAACAAAATTGGGTATTTTGAAAGTGATATTATTATTTCTATTGGCTATTCTTTGCGATCGTCTGATGACAGGGTCTTCTTCAATAAATAAATCACGCAGAAACCTTGGTTCGCCTGTTGATAACAATTTAAAGAACACGCAGGCCAAAAAGTACAGCCTTCGTGACTTTACATTTAACCAATTTAATGACCGTCGATATGGTGTGATGTGTTCATCTCGCCTCAAATTAAAAATGAATCGAATAGCATTGTTAACAAGTCACTGCAATTTGCAATCAAGTTCGTTCGATAAGTTGAGAAACACTACTGAGCAATAGTCAATAATAGGAAGGATAGTAGCAGAAAATAATAACTTGCAGGTCTGTGTGGACAGAAAATTCTTCCTACGTTTTAAACTATTTAGTGAACCATAAACTTTACGTGATACCTGTGAGATGTGCGTATTCCAAGAAAGATTATTTGAAAGATGGACTCCTATATGTTTGGTTGAATTTGTATATGGTATTACATTGCCATCTATAATGATCTCAGGTAGCTCAAAGTTTTCAAGTAATCTCAATTTGTGTTTACTTCCCAAGATCATGACTTTGGTCTTCTTATCATTTATTTCGAGGTCATTTTCACGAGCCCAGTCTGCTACTGCTTGAGCATCGGCAGTTAAGTTTGAAGCTGCTTTATATAGATGATATAACTTGAAATGCAAATAAGCCCATTTATCATCAAATAGTGCAAATTAAAAATATAAAAGTGTCAAATGTTTGAGAATAAAAATTGTTTTGAAACAATGATGGAAATTTATTTACTGTGTACATTAAGAAAAATTAATATTCATAATAAATGCAGGAATTTTTTTCTAAAAATTCTAATATTGGATTTAAGGTAGTTAGGCCCAAAAAGCAAAAATTCAAGAAATCTCCCTAACTTCGTATAGAAGTATTTAAATACATAATACACACGCTGTTAAAATTTAAAGACGATTTACCACGTCTAACCGAAGATAATTGCAATTGAAAATGACATTTTTACACAGACGGTATGGGAAAAGAGAGAGAAAACCGCGAAGTTTTATTTTTTTTTGTATTGAAGAAATTTTAAGAATTTCACGAAAAACTAATATTACTTAGATTAATACATGTATAATTACCCTACAAAATTCTGGAATTTTCTACCACATAGTTATTGAGAAATCATTGATAAACTAGTAAAGTAAACAAATAAAGTCATGCGTGGAAGTAAGTGAGCGATAGCCCGTAACAGAGGCGACACTAGCGAATGAAAGAGACAGCAGTAGCATAAGCTATAGGTTGGGAAAGAACTACGTTAAAATGAATTTTTCTGAAATACTTTGATAGAATATTTTATCAAAATATTTTGATAGAATATTTTGTCAAAATATTTTGATAGAATATTTTGTCAAAATATTTTGATAGAATATTTTAAAAGAATATTTTGATAAAATATTTTGAAAGAATATTTTGATAGAATATTTGAATAAAATATTTTGAAAAAAAAAAAAAAACAACTTATCATTAATAATAATTAAATTTATGTAAGTAAAAAAAAAAAATAAAGAGCATTGGTCATTGAAAATAATAATCTAACCGATAAATAAAATAAATCACCGATGTATCTTGACATTCATTGGAGTGAATAAAAATCAAACTATTTCCCACACGAACAAAACAGACTATTATGACGCAAAACGATGGAATCCTCATAATAGGGACAGATCGTCAGGCAACCGCGAAGGATTGCGCGCAATTCTCGACAATATACTGCACAAGGGGGATGGAAGGGGATGAATTTAGTTTTGTTCAGATATTTATAACCGCGGTGAGGAGCATAAGCATAAGCAGCGAGAGAGCCATCTCAGCGGGACCCTCGGTGCTTCCAATTCAGATTTTCCTGGATTTTGTTTAAAACGTTTATGAACCGTGTCCGAAACTACGAGGGTTCTTTCCTTCCGAGAGTCTCCTGACATCCCAGGGAGGATTTTTAAACGCAAAGTACGTCCACACTACTCTACCTAAAATTATATTACATACTTACACACATCAATTCAGGAATGTATGTAATGTCATATATTGTATATTGTATATTGTTATACGGAACCAGCTCGTTGACCGGACAAGCAACGCACCCCTAAAGTTTACGCAGCCGGACACAGGAAATATCGGAGTTGAGTTCCCATGTAAGACGTTTTACGTTTTACGGCAAACTTTCGGTATTATGAGATTTTTTCCTTTTTGTGACACTAATCAAATTCTGTGGTCGATGGACCGAAGTTATTTATTAACCCACTATTAAATATATATTTGGTAAAATCTAATAAATCTTTTTTATTTTGTTTTCGAAGAATCATCATTTTTGTTAAATTTTAAAATTTTGTTGCAGAAAAATTTTATCAAGATTAATTTTTACTTTAAAAGTTTCAGTAAATTAAAAAAAATTTTAATATTTTTAATATTTATTATTTTTAAATTAAAAAAAAAATTATTAAATCTTAAAATCACAGAAAAAATTACATATGGTATAAAATAATTTAAATTGTACTAAATAAAAATGAAAATAATGTATGAAACTGGTATTAATTATGTCTAAATAAATATTTGAACTGTTTCTCATTCAAAATCGAGAAAAGCAATTTATTACATCCTCTTGGAGTAATTTTGATTAAATATAATAATATACATCGCTTAAAAACGGAGAATAGTCTTCTGAATGGGTATCTAGATTGGCGAGGGTGGAAGCACAGAAGACAGGTGTCATAGATTGGTTCCATTCGAATAGGGACACAAGAGTCACAAGAGTACTACATAACACACATGTGTAGTGGGATTGTGTATATCTATTGAGATGAACAAGAGAGTAGACAACGAGCAGACGAGAACTATATAACTAAACACACCGAGGGGTTTCGACATTTTGGGCAATGGCATTGCACGATAATCCCACTTAGCACCCCGCAGTGCTGGCCGCTCGTGGGTGTGTTGTGACACTAGAGGGAACAAATAAACACGAGGGCAGAACTACTCTCTTCTATTCCGACAATTGACTAATTTTTGTCCTAGTCCTAAACAGCCATTTAATTGCCCCCCACAACCGTACAAATATTCTTTGATTATTTATTACGGTACTTTAGCAATATCTCAACTGAAAACTGCTAATTTACTCATCTATTTATATATCTAGATTAAATTAAACATATTTAATGTTCTATAAAAGCTCTCAATAGTCAAATTAAAAGGGAATTTTTGAATTAAGAAATTTTTCTTGATTTAAATAAATTTTTATTGATTAAAAAATTTTTTGACTTTTTTAAAAATAATCAAACTATTCAAAATGATCTTTTTGAACTTTATACTTTCATTGAAAATTTTTTTTAATTTTTTGATTAAAAATTTATCACATTTATTTAACATAATAAAAAAAATCTTTCAGTCGATAAAATAAAATAATTAAATAAAATATAAATTTAAAAAACTGCCGTTTTTATATAAAATTTAAAGCGTAATTTATATGCGTGTGATATGATTAATATGAGTTTATTCAACAAAAGAAAATTTAAACCGTCAAATGCGAGGATGATCAACGAACTGACCGGTCGGTGAGTAGTCCGTTCGTGACCTCTTGCCCTCGGAAAGAAATTGTCGGGGTCCTGGGACTATGTGCATCCCGATTTGGATCCGGATGGGGAATCACATCGCATGATGTATTATACAATATTGTGTATAGAAATTTATTTACAAATACATATAGAGAGTTATCCATTTCAGCTATCCCGTACCGCGAAACACGTTTTCAATACTCAACTAGTGTGATGCTCCTTTAATAATAAAATTACCAATTCAGCTACAAGTTCTATCTAACAACTGGCCCTGATATTCAACCCATAGGTTTTCAATGGGACGTCCCGCATCGAGGAACGAGTTTCCCTCATATCAAGACTTGTTCGACTTGAGATATGTACATGGCCCCACTAGACGATTTGTGTGTCCAGTGTCCAGTGTCCGCTGTAATTACAATAGAGCGTGAAAAAAATTCTTGGACCAACGAATTTTTACGTTAAGCTCAAAGTAAAAATTTTTCTGGTTATAGACATCTCTATTTTTTTAATCAGAGGATCGGGATTTTAGGTGGTGTGTACCGGTACAGAACTACCGTTACAGGAGTCTTCTAAAGTAGATTCACCTGTCGGCTAGGAGATAAATTTACGGAATAATTGTGTGTTTATAATTGAGATATCTATGGACTTTAAATTGATTTTATAAATTTTATCTGTAATTAGTTGTTGCTGCGGGTCATTGAACTAAAGTTTTTTATGTTTAAAATATTTATAAGATTTTAGGTTTTTTTTTAATGAAGATAAAATTTTTCTAGACCATTAATTGTTTGTTTTAATTTTAATTATTTTAATTGTTTATTTACTATATAGTTAAAATTATTTAAATAATTTCTACACAGAAAAAAAAATTAACTTGAATCAAGTAAATAATTTTGAAAAATTTCATCTTCTTGATTTACGCAGAAAAATTCTTAAATTAAGAAATTTTTTTTTGGTTTAAATAAATTTTACTTAATTTAAGAATTTTTCATCTTGATTCAAGTTAATTTTTCTTGGTTCAAGAATTTTTCTCTTAATTCAAGTTCATTTTTTTTTTTTCAGTGTGTATTAACAAATAAGAGAACATTTTTACAATTAATGGAGAAAAATATTAACATTTTTTAAAATTCAAAAATAAATCGTTAAACAAACTACTTACTACTGTATGCCTATCAATCATATATTTTTTTCTGACACGAATAATTCTTAAAAATTTCTTGACAAAGTTAAACAACTAACAAGCAATGATAAATGAATAAACGCAAAAAGTGAAATCATCACGTTCGGTGACAAACGACTTTCTAGAAAGGGATGAAAATTAAAATACACATGAAAGTAAACAGCTGTTCCGATTGGCCCGTGCCCGTCCAGATGTCCACTTTGGCATAAATTCTTACGGTCACGTTTTAACCATCTAACCTCTACTCTGTGAGAACAAATCCTGCACCAGCTAGCTATGCTAGACCGAACGAAGTTTCTACCAGTTTCCACACTTGAGTCTGGACTGTGCGCTAAAGTAGTAAAGCTAGAGTAGTAAATACAGTAATAGTAAAAGAAGACCCTTCTATGCCTTCCGCCTTCAGATTTGTGTCCCGTAGATCGTACTAGCTTATAACAACAACAATCATAACCATATACTTCTTTTTTCTTCATCATCCCTTTAATACACAATATTTTTCCCTTCTTTGCATCTTTCTTCTTTGTCCGTAGATGTTCAACGTCAGGCCTCATACTACATCAGAGCCCTATACTATGTATACTCGGACACCCAAGGGGAACGGGACATTAATTATCTCGAAAAAGCAGTACAAGGACGTCATTTTGGATTATCCGAAATTTAATATTGCCAACAGAGAAAGTTTATATCTATTCTATTCTTTTGCTTCTTGCTTATACTCTTTTATAGGACTTTTTTGTGGACAAAACAAACAGTTGACCGAACAACCTTATTAGCAAATTTTTTGTCCCCAAGTCGAAAAGTTCGACCCCCGATCCAGCTACAAAAGTGACATTGGAAATTTTCAGCAGAGGAATAATTGTGAAATCGACGAAAAAAAAAAAAAAAAAAAAAAAAAAAAAACTTTTGTAGATACAATTTATTTTATTTTAATGGATTTTATTTTTATTATAAGTCTTATTAATCGCGTATAGCTTAATTATGACCGCAAATACATGTTAAAAGATTGAAGTCAATAAAAACTATAAAATAATTGTGAATGATTAAGCAAGAAGAGTTCCATACATTTACTGTAAGTGACCACTAACAGAATCATAAAATAAAGTGCATCGAAGGTTTGATAGATTAGTGAATATTACGAGTTGTGTTGTAATTTATTTCAGAGTGGCTGAGTGCATTAAGTGCGATAATAAAGTCGTATCAATAAGATTAATGGAAATAGGCATATGTTTAACAAAGAAAAAAATAATGGCTTGAAGAATTAAAAATAATAGATGTGAGATCCTTGATGTAAATGCTGTTGGTAAATGAGATGGACGGAGACAGTCGTTCGTTCTCTGTGGTACTGTTTAACATATACGACAAGTCAACGGGCTATCTACCTTCGGGCGATACTGTAATGAGCCGTGGCAATAATAACTTTTAATTATCGTTATCCGATGTATTTTTCTACTGACTCTATCGATATTGATTGTTTTTTTTTCTCTTTTTTTTTGTCGGTGATCAATAATGGTTTATACTGTTAGTTTATTTAGATATAAAAGGGTCAATGTTGATTTAAAAATGATAAAATGTACTTATATTTATGTTGATGTTGAAATAGTTTGTAAGTGAGGTCTAAAAAATTCATTGGATAAAATTAATTGATATTATTTTAAAAGGTCTCTAATACATTTTTTATTGTTTTTATAAGTGTAGAAAAAATGATATTTTACTAATTCAAAATAAATTTTTGTCATTAAAAATATTCTTGATTAAAGCTAACAATTTTTCTTGTGTAACCATCGTCTAGCTGATCTAAAACTACACTTAATTCCATTTCCTGATTAATTAACTTCATCCATAAACTTACCTTCAATTCCAGAGCAATCAAATTAAACTTTTTTTGTTAATTATCAATATTAATTATCGCTAATTTTATCATCAAAGATCTATAAATTAAAAACTAAATTACACGCTTGAGCTAATTGGATATAAGACTTATAAAGAAGCAAATAAAATATATTAATTCAAAAGTTAGTCATCAATTAGCTTGAATACATTATAATTAAACGGATGATGTAGCAGAGGATCCAGGATGAGGATGAAGCAGAAGGGGGTTGAACGAAAATCCAGAATGTCTGGATGTTTCCAACAATTCCCCAGTGGCAATTAATCAAGACCGAGTGGAGTAGTAGTGTAGTAGATGCTATATACAACCCACTACGGTAATTCGTCACGAGGAATCGCCCAGTGCTCGTCTACATCTGAATCCACCGCTTAAACCTGTAGCCCACTGATTTATTTCTCTTTGTGTACTGCACTACATATACGTATGTATTTACACATACATATTTATGAATTGGTTTGTACGTCTTGGGCGCTCGAAGCTTGGTCGCAAGACGTTGGTAAGTCCAGGTGATCTGATCGTCCCGTTAACGGATCCTGCACATCCTTCAGTGTAAACTAGACCGGTAATCCTGGCAAGACTGGACACCACACTTCCCACTGTCCTGTCCTCTGGTCAACTGTTCTCGCATGACAAGTTACAGTAGTATGTTTAAGTTAAACCAGTTCCATTAAATCCATTTTTTTATGGACATTATTTCACTTTTTGTACTGTTTTTGACTTCCGTGCATCAGCTACTTGCTCTACTTTGTAGCTTGATGATTAAATTCTTAATAAAGGTTATTATTTTTAAAGCAAAACATAGGAAGAATTATGCACCAACAAATTATCAAGTTGGAATAAAAAGAGTTGATAAATCGTTTTATGTTTTTTTTGAAAAGTTAATAAATATTTTTAATGTAAACTCTTAAATTTTTCTGAACTGTTTTTCAATTGCTTAAAAATAACGACAAGCTTTAGTCAAAACAATAATTTAAACAAAAACGAGAATTTTATTTAATCATTATTGAAGATTAATAACTTTATTTACTTAAAAATTGCGAAACATATAAATTAATCCGTTCGTAGTTTTTTAATTCCTCCAACGACTCACAACTTTATCATCACTGTCTTGAGACATAATCATTTATCATATGTCCTTGACATGTGGGTTATCGAGTATAAGAAGAGCTATGCTTTTTAAATATAAACTTAAAAATATATTTCTTTCCTATATTATGAATTTTAAAATATTCCATCAAATTACTAAATAAATTACGATCGAAAATTAGCATAGTAAAGAAAGGTTATTAAATAACCGAGCGAGTGTCGACAAGAGCTAAAAAGTGCGATGAACTTGGTGACCCCTGGAGTTAAAAAAGTAGCTGGTGGTGGTTTTTGCGCGCGACATTATTTGAGATTGGGCAAGTGCCTTAAGGCATATTTACAAATTCATACCGCAGATGCGCATAATGGCGCTGATTCATGACATTTGATTAGAGTATTGTCGTGACCCACCCCTGCACTTACCTCTCCCTCATCGTCATTCACCAGTCTCGGTTTCCTTGCGTGTGTTACAACCGCCCTACAGACAGCAATCGCAACCCTTGAAATTGCCACCGCAAAATCTACAATTACTTTCTCTTTTCCTCCCTATTACCTCTTCCATGATTTAAATTTTTATTTTTTTTATGTCTATTGGCTTAACGGTTGTATGAATACTAAATTTTTGAAAATGTTCTCTTTAAAAACTTTAGATCTAAAAAATTTTGCAAAAGTAAAAAAAATACATTTAATTTCAACCCAAGCCAGCAAATCAAAACATATAATACCAAATATGCGAGGGTCATCTCCAACATTTAATTTTCCATCTATGTTCATCTCGATAAAGCATTTATTACTTGAATACTTTCTTCAATTACGTTCTAAAAGAGAAATTAATCAAACGTACTCGAAATCGTTGATAGCCCCAACTAATCAAAGTTCTTGTAGAGTTTGAAACTTATTTAGAAGGCTATTTCCCTCCGAAAGCTGACGATGGGTCAAAGCATGACGGGAATACTTGTAGTATATCAGACGAATAGAAGAGAACCGCATATAATATCAGATTGGGTGAATGTGTGTTTTGTATGTTGAAACGGAAGGTGGTTATTATTAATTCAATGACATTGGGATACCACGGAGTGGTAGAGTGCGCCGGTGGGTTTTGGTCTAGTGAAGAACCATGAAGCTCGGGTGCTCGAATCAGTCTGTCTTGAACTAACTACACGATAGTTGCATTGTACTATTATATACATCTATCAAGTGAAAGAGGATAGTGGTGTGTAACGTCACAATAGAATACTTGGGGTTGGTAGTCATTGCCCTGCGGCGGTCTAACGAGGTTACAGACTCATCTCACACTCGGGTATTCAACGACTCTGCTACTTGTAACTTGGACCTCCCTCACTTGTTATATATATATATATATATATATATGGACAATGATTGTTCAAGTAGTAGTTTAATCTAGTACTAGTCGTAGTAATATACAGAGGCAGTAGTTCATCAGACCTACACAATATTACTAATCAACGGAGTCGCGGATCCGCCCGATGGTTAAGTGTCTACAGAATTGCCAATTCACACTTTCAGTAAAATGAAAATATTCCAACAATGAAAATTATATGTGAATATATTAAAAAATATATAATATATCATATACTTTTTTAGTAATTTTAAGAGAAAATATCATTAAAAGAACAATAAATGTCGATATGATTTCCCTATTGATACTTTCTCATATTGGGTATTACGAATGGTTATCAGCGAGATTCAGTATAGAGTCACAAATGAAGTTCCCAGTGAATGAGAATAACTATAAAGAAAAGATGAAGCGAGAAAGAGAATAGGGCACGTGACTCGGCCTGATTAAAATGTTAATCAGCGGCTGGTTCGCTGTTTTTTTTTTTTTTTTTTATATTTCAACTTTCTCATTCTTGCTCGTTTTATTTTTCATCCGATACCCTTTCAATGAGCATGGTAGTAGAGTCCGCAGGGTTGGATCATCGTCGATGAATGCATGTACAGACCCGATGGTTACCCGTGCGCCCATACGCATCTCCGGTTACCTCGGTGGATTAATTATGGGGTAGATCAAAAGAGCATGCGACCACAAAGCGGGTAACATAACGGGTGCTTACGGTCCTACTGTCTAAAAACCAGAACGGTTAGTTATAGATATTCACGTAGAGAGTGTGTATAGTGTGTCGTGATCATCATGATTATGATTTTTACGGCGTTATGAGTCTTTAGGGTAGATCGTTATTATATACTATGCTTTAACGCGTTTATATTTACTGCTCAATTTCAATGAACTTTTGTATAATTCATTCGTTTATTAAACTTTTATCACTTATTACAAATTCGATAAATAATATTTTATTCTGTTACAATTTGCAAACAGATTTCTAGAATATTTATGAATGACTTCTTCAATCAAAATTTTCCTATCATTTTTCTAATAAAATGTGTGGAAAGTGTCCGTGGAAATGATGATGATTTTAGACGTGGACGATGATGGAAAAAAATTAACTGTATAATAAAAAAGGTTGAAAGAGTTGTAAAAATAAAATAAAAACAGTGATTAGCTACTGACATAACATCCATGATAGATAGTGATGCGCGCGCATATCATTAATCATACTCTATTATCAATCATACATAAGTTTCGCAACATCAGCCGAAGATGAAGCTAAAGTTGTAAATATAATTGACATGACCCACGTTCAAAGTTATAACTAAAAAATAATAAATAAGTGATAATGATAGTAGTAACAAAATATTAAAAAAAAATCAGAATAAATTATTTTGATAATTTTTATGACCCATATTTAACATTTAGCGTTTCGAAATTTAGCATTACAATGACGTTTGAACCGAATATCAATTGAGAAGGAAAAAATCTATTTACTTTCAATTCGAGTTTCTTAATTAATACGAGTGAATATAGATAAATATCTAATTCATTTAACGCGTGATGCAAGTATTACTTATTATATATCGTGTTTCACTTGTTGATCGGCATTTCCGGTTACTGATACTCGAGATTTTTTTAACCTAGTAATAACTTTATTAATCATTATAAAACATTATAGGAGTTACTCTGGTTTTACATAAACTATTAATAAATTTATTTTTTGTGCATTTGTAGCACTGATAAGAGCGTACTAATTTGTCAGTTATTTTAAATGAAAGTCTCGAATCATAACAATAATATCCAGCAATTTCCAGTCACATATATAATTAGGGTGTGCCAAAATTCAATTTTCATGAAGAACCTTTCCCACTTTTAATAGAAGCTTTGTTAGGGCATTTTCGCTGAAATTTCCGCATTTGGTCGGAAGAATTTTTGCAATAACTATTTTTATCTAACAAATAATTTATTGCTAGATTTATATTTTTATCAATCAAAGAATAGTAATAGTTATATCAAGTTACGAGTTATAAAATATATTTATACACAGATTGATTGCTTTTGGCGTGTATAAATAAATATTAACAAACAATAGAAATTTACATGTACAATAAAAAGTAAAATTACCACTTTACACTGTCTACGAAGTCTACAATCTGTAGTCTACATCTCGTGAATAAAATTATATTCATTGACTACACCAAGAGAAAGGTTAATAAGTCTATGAAAAACTCATCTCTCGCCATTAAACGCTTGAAAAATAAAAATGAAAATACATATCTATATAAACTTATCGTAAACTATAAACTGGTCTGTAATGTATGTATGACATGTGTATACTATTGTAATAACTTATAACCATTAACCATTTATTATAGTTCACAGCTCGTAGTTTATAACTTACAACTTGCCACTACATCCAACACAAAAGGTGTAAAAGAAAATGCAAAGACATATACAACGTATATGTATTGATAAAAATCACAATATGAGTATGAAGGTCATACTAGGTTACATCAGTGACGAGAATCCAGACAGCGACCACGGAGAGCAGCATCATTAAACAATGCATTACAATAAAGTACAATACAATTTAATGCGATACAAAACAACAAATTGCTGCACAATAGTTACTCAAGGTTCTCGACAAATATATATTAGTATAATATATCTAATATCTAATGTAATATAAGCTTATGCGACACACGTCAAATGCCTCGATAGGCGTGATAATCTGCGATGGTGCATATCATCTCTCTCTTACTCGCTAAATTACTATTACCATGCTTGTGCATCATTAAAATAATATCATTCCGCGTTCCTCGTTTCGATATTACTTACAACTAACAATGTGACGCTCCAGAGGTTGGTGTCGCGTTAATGAGAAAATAAGCACTCTGTTCTATTCCTGCTGAATGCATAATCTGCATGATTATTGTTTTCTGGGCGATACTAAATTATAGAGATGGCTTTCTGTGATGATTGTCCAGGCAACAACTATAGTCTATACCAGGTAATAGCTGATAGCTGATCTTTCACCTCTCTGCGCTTGTTTAGATTATTCGGCTCGTGTATGCAAACATGTGTTTCCTAAAAAATTTAACAAAAAAAGGGAAGCAGCTGCACTCTGTTGGCGATTATTTGACCTTATTGTTATTTATAGCGATTGATTATTATTATTTTTATAAGATATTATTTTTATTATGGATATTTATGTGATATATTTTGATTAATTCTAATTTATACAACAAATTATTAATTTTAGTTCAGCCTTTATTTTTTTCTTAAGCACTATTATTATTAATATAGAAAAAATTAATAGTATTGAAAAGTTCTAAGCAAAACTAGAATAAATATAAAATGATACAAGTGCGAATAACTGAGTAGTAAGAATAATGGTCGTCGCTCTTCTTAGTATAAGATAATATATATGCCAAGAGAAACTTAACTTCAATGCCGACAAACGGTCCTTATCGCTCAGACCCTTTAATGTATTTAACCCAGCAAAGATAGTCCGAAATTTATTGCTCCCTATTTTGGGTCCTCGCTCAGCCGCTCAAGAGAACTCTCCTACACTCTTTCCTTTCCTTTTCTTTCTTTTTCTCTTGCTCCTTATTCCTGACTCTTCTCATCCTCGTTTTGTACTGATAGATCTGCACTCACCAGCATCCACGACAACTTTTCTCGAGCAACACTAACCAGACCACCGTTGAGTTTCTCGAGTTCTCTTTTAAAAGAGGCTTTCCTTCTTACCGAGCCCAGCTGTCCGATCATCTATTCCTTCTCTTCCTCTTTCTCTCTCTCTCATTTCTACCGTTAACGTTTAACATGATCGGGTACATATTTAGTTTACATTAAAAATTGTGTTCCACTTTACTTCTTTTTTGTTAATTAAGTAATTATCAAATTCATAAAAATTCTAAATGTTTTATTGAAAATATAAAAGTATAAAAAAAAAAAAGATAGTTATTAAATCATCAAAGTCACTTAAACACCAAAAAAATTAAGGGTTGGAAGCTTACTACAAGATGTAAGGTATTAATAAAAAAAAACTCCACCGAGTGAATTCTTTTTTTTAATAATGATAAAAAAACAGGTTTTATTTGTTTAAAAATTACAAAATGTGTATTTAAAGATTTTTGACAAAATTTTTTTGCGTAACTACCGTCAAGAGTTGATAAAAAAAAAATTTGTTTTTCAAGTTCAAGTTGAACTGTTCTAGAGGTTAAATTATTTCCAAAACTCTCGGCTAATGCCAGGCAACAGACGGTGGATTAAAGACTACCAGAGAATTCAAAATTACTCCGCAATTAAGAAGCGATTATTTAGCATAGAAAGTCACGAACGCGAGAAATCATGGCTCATTTTCATTTCTACACCACACACCACCTAGTATATATACATATATTAAAAGTAAGTGCGCCGCGTGTCACCAAGAAGTTATATAACGCTTGAGTAATATTTTAACGAGTCTTCTATTCCTGTAAACTGATTCCAAGAGTAGCAAAGCAAGACCAAGACAGTGTATACATATATTAAACGATGAGGAGAATCTTGAACAGAGCTGTTGTCGCTTGCCAATGGATAGCAAGAGACTGAACCATTCTCTCAGCTCCCTTTTCTTTGCCCCAGAGACTAAATATATATGTATATATAAGCCTATACTCGAGCACGAGGACGACAGAGGAAAAAGGTATTTAGCATATTCGCCCTTCGATATCTTAGTCTCGATCAAATACCGTCTCACTAGCTCCAATACAACTTTACTTTTCTCTAAGCCACACATTTCGGACTCTCTCGCTCCCATTTGTTGTTAGTTAACTTTTTATGCTTTACTCGGCTCCTCATCCCTTTTCGTAGTATATATTCTCCCTCTCGTCTTCTCTTTTTGCCTTTTTACTCGTGATGGTTGACATTGCGGTCGTGGTCGTGGTGATGGTTTGGCTGTATATAATAGAAGGAGAGTGGACCCGCAGGGAGATATCCGCGGTATTGTCGTTGGCATCGCTTATCCACCCAGATTATCAGAGAGAATAAATTTTCATGCCCCGTTTCGACATTGATATTCGTCATGGCCACCAAAAGAGTGTAGGTTAAAAATATATGGGCACATGTACATACACACCTTCACCTATCACTGCATTTTAATTTTTATTCTAAGTTATTTTATTGTTTTTTAATTTATACTGTTATTACTGTGGATAAATATTAATAATGGCTTCCACATCAGATTAGCCTTTTTTCATTACATTCCGCGTTATTGACAATCGATCCATTAAATATATTATTTAATTATGAATCAATGGGTAATTACGATGGCTGATTCGATTCTGAGTAATTAATCAAATATATACGTATCGTATTTTATATACTCGAGAGAAATCGAGAATTAATTAGAGGGAATTTTTGGTGAGTTAAATTTTGTATTTGGAATAAATGTAAATGCGATATTAATGAGTGATTCTTATATTTAATCACCACATATTTTTTTCAAATCACAATTATCTAAATAATAAAGCAATTCTCTCAAAATATCATAGGGCAACCCCAAACGATTGAATATTCTCATCATTGTTTTTTCAGCTTTGTTCAACCACGAAATCCTTCTCTGTACTTTGCCCAGCTTGAAAGAAAGCATGCTTCCATACAGTGGAAATACTTCACGCATTTTTTTTTTCAATTATTTACCTCATTGAAGTCAAATACATGGTATTTCATTTTTACCGCTAATTTATGTATGCTCATCAGCAGTACTTCGTAAAAATTGATATTAATGTCACTTGTTTGTATCTTCCGTGTTTACGTCAAATCCAGCATCAAGCAAAAAAGTTACCACTTCATTACTGTAAAATATAATGTTTAATTTAATTTGTGATGCAGCACCGATTTCTTGAACTTCCTCGTCAGAACATTAACATCCGTTGTCATTTTATCCAGATTGCAGAAGAATCCTATTACCTCAACTTTGCGGGAAAGCAGCGCAGCGTGCAAAATGCTCTCAACATCATTGAATCTCTGGTAGGTGCAATTAATATCGGCTCCATGCTCGATGAGCAGCTTGATGACTTTCAGATTTCCATTCTGGACAGCAAAAACTAAGGGTGTGGATCCGTTAGATGACTTTTAGTTAACATTAGCACCCTTGGATAGTAGTAATTTCGTTACTTGGACGGTCCCTCTTTCAGCGTAGAGTTGCAGCGGACTACAACCGTTAAAATAGCCGCGTTCCGTTAGTTCCATGTTGACGTCAACTCCATTTTTGATCAGGTACTCTGCTATTTGGATGTTACGATACAAGCTCGCCTGAAAGATCACACTATCACCGGACGTAGGATCGCGAACATTTAGACGAGCGCCAGAGGATACCAATTTTTGAACCGTAGCTAGATCGCACTTGAAAATTGCAACGTTGATCGGTAATCTAATTTTTGGAATCCTGATGTTGAGGTCTATTTTTTTGGCAATGAGCCAATTAATCAATTCAACGTTATTGTCCTTGATAGCAGCATAAAGAAATGTTGTTTTCTGTCTATCATTAGTAGCTGATCGACGGAAAATTGTGTTGATAGTAATCTTCGACTGGAGGAGAAGTTGATCGACTGTTTCGATGGTGAATTGAGTAGAATTAATCACTGAATTGAACATCCTTCTTCTTAGTTTAGAGACTGAATAAAAAAATATTTTTTTTTATTTGACCTTGTAACAGTTTTAATTCATAACTTACTATAATAGCTTTAAAAAACAATTGTTAGGTTTTAATGTAAAAAAAATTTTTCTAGCTGCATTGCTTTTTTATTTGTCATCATTTCTCATGCCATAATTTCTCAGCAAAAATTTATCCGTCAAATATATATATTCGGTAGAAAAATTTTTTAAAACAAAAATCATATAATCACAAAAATTTCTTGTGAAATTAAAAATAATCTTCTATTCTATCTCAGAGGCTTCACCACCAAATCCTATTATTTTAAAATAAATTTTAGCGATAATTACCCATGGAACAAATCATCATCATCATCATCATCATCATCATCACCATCATCATCATCATCATCACCATCATCATCATCATCATCGCCATCATCATCATCATCACCATCATCATCATCATCATCACCATCATCATCATCATCACCATCATCATCATCATCACCATCATCATCATCATCACCATCATCATCATCACCATCATCGTCATCATCACCATTATCATCTTACAGTAAAAATATTTTTATGTTGATTAAAATTAACACAAAGATTAATTTTTACAAGGATTAATTATGGTAGCGATATTTTTTTTGACTGATAAATTTTTACTAAAAAATGATGACTCGAGCAATTTGATCGTGAGACAGAAGAGACGATTACCAAATTTTTTTTTAATTAATGTATATCATTTTATTTTTAAGATTTGATGGTTAGAAAATCAGAAAGTTTAACAAAAACAGGAGAAAACAGATTAAAAATAAATATTCTTTGCTCCAAAAATAATCAAAGAATTCAATATTAGTTAATAGAAATTAAAAATTTTTATACAAATATTTTAGTTACTCAATTTAATCTGGATGCTTATTTTCAAAAATAATTATAAAGTTTTTCACAAAAATTCTTTGCTTATAGGCCGCTAGGTTCGACGACACGCTACAGTTGAAAACTTCAACGAAAATGAGTTAACGTTACCTTTACTCGAATGAGTTATTATGTGGGTAGAACTTTTGACAGTGGGGGTTTTGGCTTTCAAAACTCGTGTACCATTTAACTTGGGTCGTTGTCATAGTCGTAACTACCTACCTGATGTATTTTTGGTAAAACATGTGCTATACCAGGAAAAAAAAATTTTGACCGTTCACAAAATAGAAGAGACAACAATTCTGAAATCTTGTACAGAAAAAAATTTTTTGTAACGCAAAATAAATATTTAAAAATCAAATAACTTAAAAATTGTGATGCACACTTAATAATTATTACTTATTCATTTTTGATACTTTATTCACAATAAAAAAAAAAATAAATAACAAATACATTTAAAAATAAAAAAATAAAATTTTTAAAAATAGTTATCCTTAATCCTATTCAATTCACACACAAGAACATATTTGCACAAAACGCACTGTAAAAGCAATAAATAATCAAAATTTCACACTAAAAGCTTGATGTTAATGTTAATCATCAATCCTCATATTGTTCCACCAGTAATTTTTTTTAAGTCACAATTATTTAAGTAATAAAACAGTTCTCTTAGAAAAGTATAAGGCAACCTTAAACGGTCAAATATTTCCATCATCACTTCTTCAGTTTTTTTGAGTCGCGAAATTCTCCGATGCACTTTGCCCAACTTGAAAGCAAGCATGCCTCCATAAAGTGGGAATCTTCTGGTCATTTTTTCCCGCCTTATCATCTCAGAAAATTCACTTTGATGAAATTTTAGCTTGAGTGCCAAATCTTGTTCTTTCACATGCAGTACATCGTATAATGTGATATTAAAACTACCAATCTTTGTGTTTTTAATCTTAGCTACTTCCTGGCGACATTCAGCAGCGAAATCTGTGAACATTTGTCCAACTACGTCCTTGTTTCTTGGACAAACAGGCAAATTCGCTGATATTAATTTGAGCACATGCTTGCTTATGATGGAATAAAACTTCGGAAAACGCCAGAAGCGGGAAGTTAATTCGATGGGCAGCGCTCCAAATTTAGTTTCCATGTTTACATTTAATCCGACGTCAAGCAGAAAATCTACAATTTGTTGAGAGTAAAATGAATGCATTTCTATGAGTTCCAACAACGTATTCTTTTTCTTTTTCGTTAGTATGTTAACATCCATCACGACCTCGTCAAGATTGCACAGGTACTCTAAGGTCTCAACAGAGCCGCTAAAAACCGCAGCATGCAACAGGACGAAAGATTCCCCACATTTTTTGAAGACGCTGTTAATGTTAGCCCCATTGTCGATCAGCAGTTTAATTACGTCCTTATGTCCATAATGTGCAGCACAAGTCAAAGGTGTCCATCCTCTTAATGATTTGCGGTTAATATTAGCGCCCTTAGATAACATTAATTTCGTCATTTTGATGTCTCCGTTTTCAGCGTAAATCTGCAAGGGACTGTATCCCATAAATATTCCACGTTTATATGTGTTAATATTGACGTTTGCACCATTTTCAATCAAGTACTCCGCTATTTTGGTGTCAATATTCAAGCTTGCGTAAAAAAGCGGAGTACCTCCAGTTTTTGGGTGGCGATTATTCAGACAAACGTCGAGTGACACCAATTTACGGACCGTGTCTAGATCTTGTTTCCTTATTGCAACATCAATTGGCTGCCCAACTTTTGGAATTTTGATGTTGGGCTTCACTTTCTGAACTATGAGCCAGTCAATTAATTCATCATTGTACTCCTCGATAGCGGCGTGAAGGAATGTTGTCCTTTTCTTGTATTTAGAATTTTTTCGGTGAAAAATCGTATTGATGTTTATGTCACGCCGGAGAAGAAGTTTTTCAACTGTTTCGATGTCGAGACTCTTGGAATCGATTGTTAATTTTGATCTTTTTTGTGAAAATGAAACTCCTGAAAAAAAATTTTTTTTCTCTTCAGTTTTTGATATAAAAATAATAATATTAAAAAATAATAGTGTTGATATTAATATTTACGTACCCATTTTGATATTTAATTGATAAATTATTTTTTTGGAATACTTATGAGTATTTTAAAACAGAATTCTCCGCCTACGAAGTTCGACTACTGCTTAAAGATTCAACTGAATATTGGAATAATACTTATAGTTGTGAATGCAAACAAATTGAGTTGCAGCTGACGACTAACAGCGCATGTACAAGTATAACAGATGTTATTGAATTTGAAAGGCGCATGCGCTCACAACACAATTTGGAATAGTTTGTAGTTCTTTTAAAGGAGTTGAAATATTGAATATATTTTTGTATTTTTTTCTTTTATTTAAACACATTATTATTTAAATATTTAAAATTGATAATAAAAAATAATTAAATAATAAACAGCAACCATTAACTTTGATTATTTCAATTTTACCTAATAGTTATAATAGAATTTCTACAATATAATCAATAACGGAGTAAAACATATTTGACAATACTTTTGGGCATAAGTAAAAGTGAGAAAGGTATAGCAAGTGAAAGAAAAAGAAGTAGAAAATGAGAAAGTGGGAAATAGAATTAGTTCCCTAGCATGATACATCTATTTAAATGTGAGAGGATTTGGAAATGTTTAACGGTAAAACAAAAATATAAGTCTAGGTATAAAAAAAATTGTAAGAAAGTAGAATTCTTTATTTTTCATTTGCAATCTAAAAATTAAGTGAATACGATGCAATATTGAGTTAATACGATTAATAAAATTAGATATTAAATTCAAAAATAAGATGTGCGAAAGATTCAATTCGAACAAAAAAATAAATAAACCAAAAAGTTTCTATTGATAATAAAACTATTCGTTGAACATCTGTGATCTTTTTTAACAACGTCACAGTTGAACTGGTGGGTCTTAAAAAGTTAATACGATACTACACAGCTCTATAACATGACTATGCCGTGAGTTGGTCGCATCTTGCTCGTTTAACGTCACTTCCCAGTATACTTCTTTGACGGTCGCATCTTTTATATCCATATATTTATCTATCTTCACAAACCCCGTCATATACATCTACTTACGTATGCACACATGACTATATTATATATACATCGTACACATAAATATATAAATACAGTATACGTCTTCTCGGGAGCGGGCCAAACAGATACTTTTTTAACCCATTCAACATCCCTTATTCTAGGTATAAGTCATAACATTCCGAAGTGACGTTTTAATCGTAAATGTCTGTTTTGGTTTAACCCCAAAGATTTTTTCAAATATATAACTTCTTTAATCCGGCACTTAAATTTAAAAGTTGCAATATTTTGCGACCTTGGAGCTTACAGGACGTAATTTTTTTGACAGTTGATTAGGAATTATCGATTATAATGATTCTATAATATTTGATCGCGACAGAAACAATCATAACATTTAATTTCGAAGTATTTGATAAAATTTCATAGCAAAAGTTTTAGGATTGAAGACCCATTAAATTGCTAAAGGGATTGATTATTGAAGTCAATAGTACCAAATCTGTAGCTAATTTAAGTAAATAACGGTATTAGTTATATTAATTGTAACTTGAATGATGTATCAGACCGAATTTCAAGGAGACTAAGTGAAACCAATCGATTAATCGAAACCAGACGAATGAGCAAGGGATAAACTAATCAATTGGATAATGTGTCTCATCAGTGAAATAATCTTCATTCCGCTTACTATGTCTGTCTCACTTGTGTGAATTAGACAGAATATTGATGTACCAATTCAATAGATATCTTTTTGTATGTGTACGTGCTACTGTTACACTGACATCAACTGATCCAACAGCACTACGATGGGCCAAAGCCCATTAATTCATACTAATAATGCAAACGACAACTCCGTGGTCTGTCGATGTGTGTTTGATGCTGTGTTATACTACCGGTGGCTTCCACTTGCCGAATGTTTGACTGCAATCATTCACATGATGGCTAACGTCCAACCCATTTCGGTCGACATGTACCTATGTTCCATTAAATGCTCATTGATTACTCATACCGATTGACTTCATTTCAGTTTCCTTTACAATCATGTACTCTCTATTTTATTTATTATTATTATTATTATTATTATAATTCAAAATTAAATTTTGGCTTAATAAAATCATGAATGACAAATTGAATCAATAAAGTAATAATCGAAAAAAAAAAATTAATTAGCTCACAAATAAGATTCTCTTGTAGTTTCCAATGTTCTATTCTCAATTAATCTGCAGACTGCGGATAAATATATGAAGAAAAGTATAAAAGAATCTTATTACTGTTATATATCCTCGGTCTAATCATTGTCCCCTTGGAATCACTCCCCAAGTAAAATCATCATCTCATCTCTTTTTCATTTAATTCTCCGGTGAGCTGACCGTCTGTGGGTGATACAAGTACTAATCGAAGTGAAGAGAATGAGAGAAGAAAATAAGAATACATACATGAGGGAAAACAGAAGTATCCCACAAATTTGGCAATATAGTCCCAACGAATTGCCACTAATCCAGTGTCGTTAGAGAGATTGATGGTCAGGATTCAGCTTCTGCGTGCGATGCCCACCATGTGCTTTAATTCAATGTGTACAGTCAAGTCCAGTGACTATTAACTGAGAGTCGTATAATGTATAATGGTAATACTGGTTGTAATCAAGTGGGATGTCCTCTGGAAAGTGTCAAAGAGTGGGGTGCAGATAGGAGTCATCAGGTAGAAAGAATCGACAGTTTTACGAACACGATCAATCGACTCCAGGCTATTCACTATTTCGCTACCCCAGCTTGCTCGTGTAACAGACTATATCAGAGTCCACCCTCATACTCAATTTTCCCTTGAGTCCAGCCAACCAGGATTATCAGCTTTTCTCCCTTGTTTTTTCTCGTTCCTCATTTTTTTTTTTCAACTTGTTCATGCTCGAGACTCAACACTTCCGATAAAAAGTATTTATCTTTTTTTTTCTTTTATTAAAAAACAAATTTATTGTCTTTTTACTTACCCGCTCTATCATCTTCCAGAGTTATTTTCAATTTTATTCGAGAGAAGTTTGAGGAATATTACGAAAAAATGGACCCTTTAAGGCATCCTATATTAAATTAAAATTAATATTTCAAAATATTTAGTTTAGTTATTTTTTTAAGTTCTTAATACAGCTTTATAGTACGGATTTTATCTTCATATGAATATAACATTTAAAAAAAGAAATCTAGGGTAAAAAAAGAAACAAAACTATCTTAAGTTCACTTTGATCGTTGTCGGTACATTTAGTCGATCTACAAATGCATCTGATACATCGATCTACTGCAATAAATTCATGAATGCACTAAAACGAAAGCCATTATACAGTAAACCCTATCAAGATTCTATATCATAGACTTTTATTTCTTCCCATGATATAAAATCTTTTATTTTATTTTCTGATGTATTTCTCACTCACGTTGATATCAAGAATAAAATTAAAACAGAAGGCTAGAAAAAATGATAAAAAAACCTCCAGTGGAAGGATTTTAAGAACAAAGTGCAGAACTAACCGAGAAAAACGACAATCGCTTGTCTTCCTATTCTGTATAACGAAAAGCGTTAAGAAATCGGTAAAGTGGAGGCGATAAAGAAGAAGATGAAGAATAAGAAGACGAAATATCTGTAGTAAAGGGCACAGCTAAAGAGGCAATTACATCGAGACTCTCGTAAAAGTATAAGGGTGTAAAGACGATCTGAGTGAGCGAAATAAACGCCAATGATGAAGAGAAAAGAGATAAAGAATAAGAATAAGAAATTCCTAAGCCTGAGGCACCGTGTCATCGGTTCGCTCTTCTCTCTTTTCAGACACGGAGCGTGTCAAATTCCCGGATTATCCGTGTACACTCTAAGACTTAACTCTGATACTCATTCAACTGGATTCTGTTGTGTTATATGTTAGTATTTTTTTACTCTTTAAACTTTTCATTTATCTGATTTGTTTAGATCTATGAAGGATATATCGCCAGATAATTATTTGCTATTTATTTTTGTTACATAAATTCTGTGCCGGAGTGCAACACACAGTAAATTCCACATCGCATTAACATCAAACGTACTATAAATTCCAGTGTTTTATTCTTATCTATGTGGTGTTAAGAAAAACGAATTCTTTATTGAAGAACAGGCATTCTTGCGCGGAGAAATTATTTGCAATAAAGTAATCATTTGGTAAGAGTGTATTCTTACTTAGTTTTGGAGGAAAAAATTTCAGATCAGAGGAAAAAGTCGGAAAATGCTGGATTAAAATTGAATTTTTATTTAATACAGATATAAAGGTTAGCTTGATGCAATAGAAAAAAATTTTGTAAAAAAGAAAACGATAAATTCATTGAGTCAAGAAAAAAAATTCTTGAGCTAAGATGAAATTCTTGATTTAAAAAAATGTTCAACAATTTTCGTCTTTTATTAGAGTCAAGCTAATCTTTCTACCAGTGTAATGAAAATGGAGAAATTTATAGGATAATTAATTTAACTACTTCTTTTATAGACAAATTTATACTCCAAGTTTGTATTATGTAGCTATTTTTCTACTTTTTATCAATAGAAAAACAATATAAAAATAATATTTCAGTAATCAACCTAAAATTGAAAAATTATCAGTTCTTAGAAGAGTATTTTTAAATTTAAAGATTGATAAATACATTTTTTCGGAATAATCCCTATCACTTTGACCTGTAACCTTTCAAGTAAATCTGTTTTACCAAAGTTTAACAATTTTTTATTCCAACTTTAAACATTGAAAATAAAAAAATTCGATGTCTTCACGATAGATAGTGTAATAACAATAATAATATTATATTTCATCCTTATCCACATTTCGACACTTTATTTTCTTTATTTAATCTCAGCATTACATATTATATGTATAAAGAGTTGATTCGCGGCGTTCGAGTGTGAATCGAGATTAAAAGAGTGCCTCAACAAGATATTCGATAGGGGTTCCTCCTATTCGTGACACGGGACACGTGGCTGGCCTTTTCTCTTCTAACTTCCACTCTTCTCATCTCCCTCGTTTCTCTCAAACTCTTTATCCTCTATACTAATACTAATACCAATACAGCATAATATAATAAATATAATAAAATACATGCACACACATATACATGTATTAATCTGGCGAAGAGGCAACCACTTGAACCTGCTGATCACGCGGATCACTAACAATTGGATGCCCTCGGCGCAATGCTCACCTGGCTTTTTTTAACTGGTCTTCACTCAAGTGCGTATGAAAAATTTTTCTACAAGAAATTTTCTGGCCTCACATTTTGTCATTTAAAACCCAAGCAAAAAAAACAAGATGTGAAATCAACGTTATCATTCTCACTTTATATTTATGGCTATTAATAGATAATATTTGATACTTATTCTAATGAAGTCTGGAAGCTCATAGAAATTCAAAGCTGATATTTGTATATATTTCGATACTTTATATTATGTTGACGTCGTCTATTGATTACATCATATCATGACAGCATCCTTTTCATTTTACTCTCGCGACTATTTCTACATCGCTACAATATATATCTATTATCATTATCTGTTTTTCATTGTTATTATAATAATAAGGGTATTGCAAGAGTTTCACGTATGCGATTTTCATTCGTTAAAATTAACGTGCTCAATAAACGCCAGATTTCAATCAATCGGCTATTGATTATTTTTTATTGAGAATTCATTTTCTGTGATAATGTCGCGAGTATATTAGTATATTTCAAATATCGGGGGGTAATAAGAAATATCTAAGGGATATTAGTGATAAAATAAGAAGTATACAATTCTTACTTAATAATTTTTCATTTGAATTATTATTGGAATATTTTTAACTTCCCGCTAAGAAAATTGAAAATCGAGTTTTCATCAGATCTCAACGTTTTGAGGTCCTAGGAAGCTTTCCTGAGTATTCCCGCGATGGTGTCCGTGCGGCTGTATGTGTGTGTGTGTGTGTGTAAACCTCTTATAACTTTCGAACGGCTCGGCCGATCGAATCAAAATAGGTGGCGATCCAAAGAGTATCATTGCCATTAAATTCCGTGAAAATTTGAATCGATTCGGTTCGCTAGATTTTGAGAAATCTCAAAAATAAAATTTTCAAAAAATCGTTTTCTTGGAATAACTTCTAAACAGCTTTACCGATCAATTCCAAAAACTAATCAGCTTTTAAGCTTAAAAAACCACGTCGATTGCCATCAGTCCCATTAAAATCGGTTAATTCGTTCGAGAGATATCGAAAACGAAAAATTTCGAAAAAAGTGTTTTTTTCACATAACTTCGAGATTTCTTTTTGGATCATTTTTGACAAAATGGAATAATAATTAGAGCCCAAAGAATCACGTCGATCTCCACCAAGAACGTGAAAACTGGTTGATTGATTCGTGAGTTATCGTTGTCGAAAAAATTTGGAAAAAGTGAATTTTTCAAATTTCTTTAAGATTTTCGGTTTGTGTTCAAAAGTATATCATAGATTCTGAAAAAGTGCGTGGAATACTGCCAACCGCGTGAAAATCGATTCATTCATTTAGAAATTATTGCAGTTTTAAAATTCAAAAAAACTGTTTCATTAAACTTTTACCAGCCTTTTGAGCTCGAAGAGCTCAGAAACGTCATAAGTACAATTTCAAGCGTTTAGGTATGGAATTGGCGGGAAGTTGCAGGGATGGCCTTTAGGGTCAACCGTTTTCCAGATTTTTTATTAAATATTAACGTATGCAGGTTTAATATTATTTTTTAACATTTTCCTACTCCATAAACAAGACAAATATAATTTAAAATTCTTAATAAAGAATAAATTTCTCCACTATTGCCAATTCTGTGTTGGAAGCGTTTCGGTGTTTAATGATGGTCCAAGCTATTTCCGAATCTTTAGCGAGTTTACAAGTAGCAAGGTGATAGGTCATACCATAAAGAAACATGACTTACATCGCTGCTATGTGCCTTCTCATCGTCGATGATTTGGTCGTTGGAACCACAAAGGTTCGCCATCTATCTGCCAGGATGTCTGGTGCTTCCACAATCCACAACCAGTCGCCTGAGCCGAACAATGTAACTCTTCCTCCTTCGCTTTTACTTGCTTCTTCGGTTCTCTTTCCTCTTAATCTTCGTAACTGCTTACTGTATTAATATATCAATACTTTTTCTCATAAACTTTTTTCGCGAATTCAAATTTAATGACTTATAAAGCAAGCCGAGCTATTTTTATCACAATGTCATCTTGGTTTTTATTTTTAAAATTAATATTATTAATAATATTGTTAGGAGATTTGATATCTCTTATAATACTCGCCAGACTGTCTACCACAAGCGTGTCGGCGGTCGTTCTCCTTCCCCATTTTACCGTGTATTCGCGGCGGGAATAAGCGTGGCCAACGACTATAAGGAAGAGAACCTCTTAATCGGGGATCTGGACCTCCGCAGGGCATTGAGGTCTTAGCCCGTGGCTTCACCCAGCCCCGGTCGGTGTATCTCGAGAGCCTGACCCCAGACACACCATCTTCGCAGCTGCTCCATCTCAGCGAAACATCACGTATGTATTTTATATATACATGTGATATAATGATACAAGCTATAAATTGTTATTTATTAGCATTTTATTCTATTCTTTACAAATAAAGATATTAAATTCAAGACTGTCAAGAAATTAATTACTTTGCACTTTATTTCTAAAAAAATTAGTTATTAATTATTGTCTATTGAAATTTTTCTAAATTTTTGGAAAAATTATTAGAGTTTTCTTTTGAAGGAATTTAAATTTTCTATAATGAGCAAACTTTTCCCAAGAACAATAAAAGCATGTGCAAAATTTTTTTATTAATTTTAGTTATTATTTTAAAGTTAATTTTTTTGTTAAAAAAATTTCGAGGCTTCATATGGTGTCTTTTTTACGGTCTAAAAAATTCAAACGCATGAATATAATACGATGAGGATAAAAAAATAGCTGCGAAAAAAAAAACGTCGACAGAGTTATAGAGAACGGGAGGACGTAAAACAAAACTGACCACTTTTGGTAGTGATTTTTCAGTAGTTTTTTTAGTAAAAGCCCTAAAATAAAGTTTTACAGAATGAAAAAAAATTCTATACACACTTTACATCTATGTTTGGATGTATGGAGTGCACACATGCAACTCGAAGTGTAACAACGAATGTTGCAAGCACTCGAAAGGCTTTACGTTCAAAAAAGTTTACGTTTCAGGCAAAATAGAGACATAGACTATATAACATTTTATTTTCATTTATCCTTTAATATATATAAATATACAACCAGTTCACAGTTAGTACTTGTGTAGACAAGTCTTTCACTCACTGCTCTAAATCCCTAATTTTTTTTTTTTTCAACTAGACTCGGTAACACATCCACCGAAACTATTTTTTATAAACTTTTTTGTTCTTCTCTCGTCGGTATTTCGCGACTTTGGTTCGCTTCCTTCCCATCCATTTTCGCAGTCCTCTCTTTTAGTACACCAACACTACGCTGTCCTTTTCTTCTTAAGCCAGCCACATAAATTTCAACCCGGTAGGTACTCTGTCGAACGTAATAAAATATCGCGCTTGTATCGTAAATTCCCTGGGCATATTTTCGTGAATGCCACGACGGTCTTTTGAGCCACTTTTTTTAATTCTTTTTCATTTTATTGCTCAAATATTTATACATAGTTTTTTTATTATTCATAATAAATATTTTTTCATTTATTGTGATAAATTGCCAACTATTTTTACTTATAAAGTATTACCGACGGGTAATAAGGGATAGTTAATTGAGGAATATTTATTGTTATAAAATAAAAAAGAAAACGACATTATTGTTTATTTTTTTCCAGTAAACAAAATTCTTGCGTATCAATTCTACTGGAAGTTATTCAAATACTTACACACCTCTTAATAATGGCATTGTTTCTGCTCAATCGCTTTACCCCAGATTCATCCAAGCGGTTTAGTTTCTCTTACTCTGGCAATATACCCACCAGTCCCTTAGTTCAGTGCTATTACAGAACACAGAAGAGAAGTAGATAGAAAACAAGTAAAGTGAAACCTATAAACAAGGCCAGAGCCCTCAAAGTACTTGAAGACAAGACAAATCCATCCCGATTCACTTGGAGACAATTCCAACTGACTCTTGGACTCGCTTCTGAAAAAGAGAACGAAAACATTTCTAAAGAAATCAACAAAGAGAAGAAACGTATAAAGAAGAAGTTTAAAAGGGCTCGTTTTTCCAACGTGCACTCTATGTAATTGTCCTCTGGCTCCAAACATCACCCTTACTCTTTACTCTTTACTCTTATTTTTATTTTTATTTTTAAATGTTCACGCTGATGTACCTTTACCCCAAACTCCGGAAAACAACATGCAAAAAATAGGGATCCGTTTTAAGTTTTCAATTTTTAAAATTGCGATACTTTATTAGTCAACAATGTTTATCCTACGGTTGTTTGCGATGTAGTCTATTGAAAAATTGGTTGCCGATGGTGAGGACTATACTGTGCAGACAAACGTTAGAAGATGTATAAGTCGGTATTCGCAAATAAATGAAGAGCGTGTGTAGTGTGTAGTCTCTCTCCGTTATTAGAATTTTTCACATCTTTTGTGTACACATACTTGTGGTTGGAAAAAATGTGAATGTTGATGTTCAGAGAGTAGTAAAGGTGGTATCTGCAAACTGCATGCTATGTATGTACACACTTTGATGGAGCGTATGCTGCACTTGTAAAGCTGCGGAGTAAGAGCGCGAAAAAAGAAGAATACACCGGCTCAGTGCGGTCATTATGGAGATTGGAATGTCTTGTGGTAGATTATCTGGTGACATGTTACTTTCATGCATTGTTACCATTTTTTAAAGCAAGCGATTTCTTTCGCTATGCATTTATACCGGGTTTTTCATCTGTTTTTAATTAATATCTCTCAAGTTTTTTAAGTAGATCATTTAAAAAATTATGATTTATCATTAAGAAATTATCATATAAAATGAAAGATTTTTCTGACCTTTAAACATTATACCATTATATTTTATCATCACTATCAGCAAACATTAATTCAGGATATTTTAAAGACAAATCCAAGTATATTCCCATAGATCAAATAGTAACTTGAAAAATTTAACATTTTCAATTTTATCAACTAAACTTCTATTAAATCTATTACTAAACAATTAATTACAAGTTTCACCGCACAGCGATGAAAAGGTCTCGATAAATAATTTTTCCCTCTACGCGAGTACCAATTAAACAGCAAAGTATCTCGCGAAACATTAGTATAACCAATTTTTTCTCTATTAATCGCATGTTAACTCTCATATCGAGATAAAAATCCCGATTCGAGCATTAATCCTCATTCTCACCATTGAAAGTGATTAGATATTTTAAAAAAATAACAATAATCACGATTATTATTATAAATTATAATTTTCTCACCGCAATTCAGGACCTGACTTTAAATATCTTTACTTTCACAATTTTACATTTTAAAATTCACTATTTCTACACAAAAAAAAAGAATTTCTCGCGCCAAGAAAGTTTTGACTAAGTAAGATCAAAATTATTGTAGAGAAAGAATAAAATTTTCTTGGCTCAAAATTTGACTTCGTTCAAGAATTTTTGACTTCATTCAAAAAATTTTTAGCCTTTTTTACCATTTTCTTCAGCGAAAAAAATGTACGCTCGAGTCAAGAATTTTTTCGTTCTGTGTAGTGAATGTATGAACAAAATTGGACCGTTGATTGGTATGGATTAAGTATAGTAATATAATAGTAACTAACAAACGATGAGACGCGCGTCGTGATCGTGATTGTACGCCATACCATGTGGGCAATACAACCGAAGCAAAAATAAAAAAAAAAAAGAAAATAGAGAAAAGAGAATATCAGCCAGACTAGAGACTAGAGTCTAGAGTCGATACTACTACGACTACCATTATGTTATAGAGGAGTCAACCTCGACTCCTGATGATACTCTTGCGCTCACGTAGCATTATGCTCAAGAATCTTTCTCCGGGCGCGGACATGTAATTAACCGTAGGCTACGCTCGCCCCGAGGGTCGTCGTTACCGTCTACACTGTGCAGAGAAACACCACTTTTTCTCCGATGTGCCCTCGGAAATTTAACCTCTCAACGACCGTTAATGCTTATAAGACACCGGTAAATATCTTCGTTGTTTATTTATTTATTTATTTATTTATAAAAGACTGAGGGTAATATTTTGTTTGCAGAATGTATTAAGTATTATAAAAAACGAGAATATGTTTTAAATATTGACGGTAAGACTGCATCAGCGGCAATCGGAATGAGAACCACTGAACGAGTTTGGCAGCGGATAGCCATTGGCCATAAAGGTCCTCCATGCGTGTCAAACTCTATACGACCGCGTTACTATTAAATACGTCAAAGTCAGTATGTTTATTGCATATTGGATGACTCGCAATCTCTTTAACTTATGTGAATAATAATTTTTTTCTTATTGTGTTCTCTTTTGACTTTTTTATTTTTTTAAATTTTATTTTACGCACATGTGTCTCATTTTTTGTATTGGTATTTTGAATTTTTGTTAATGATTAATTTTTCTGTAGAACAATTTTAAGATTTTTTTTTTTAGGTGAGTAGTTAATTTTTATTATATTATTTAACAATAAGTTATAAATCATAAAAATTTTGTCAATAATTTAAAACAAATTTTGGCACCCGGTAATTCGAATTATAAAACTACTTTATACATTATTAAATTCTTATATGTCGACTAGCAACTACGATCGATTGATGGCGATAAGAATAAAAATTCAACAGGACAAAAAAAAAAGGAGAAATAGTGAAATGAAATCAAAGAAGTGGAAAACGAGGATAGGGGCGAAAAAAAACGAAATTCGAGCCGATCCAAATATACATTTGCACATGTGACAAATAAATACAGATCAACATGCAACGAAAAATGTACAATATAGAATATAGAATATAGGATATAGGGACGATGACGATTCGATGGTAAAATGGCAAAAGGACTCACTCTTTATTATTCAGGATTTCAGGCTGTTCAACCAAGATACGGTGAATTATGCATGGTCAGTCGGTAGGACACAAAACAGGGATGAGTTCTTTTTCCCATGCATATTGCGTGACGTATGTATTTTTAGTTGTATGAGTATCTATTTTTGCTGCGTGTAACGTACTTCATATGCGTATAACTTCATCCGTGTATATATTTATATATTTATATGTATATAGTAGTGATGGGAGTCGTTCAAGACCTCATGTGGCTATCGCGAATGATAGATGGACGTGTCAATTTCATCGACGACCGACAACCACAAGATGGGCTATCTTCATCCGTGTCAATCGTTTCAGGCTGTATGGTAGTAATACTTCCGAGAGTCGAGATCAAGTCTTTTGTAACATGATAAGAACCAAAGAAACATTCAATTCTCACATACATATATTTTTTTGTGCTAGTTAACAAACTGATAATTTATAATAGAAGAGAAATTTTTCTCAGCTGTCAATTACAGACTTTCAGAGAAAATCAGTCATTTATGGTCATACAAGAATTTTTGGCCATGTTTGTTCACATGTTAAAATAACCAGTGATAATCATGATACAAAAAATCAATAATTAATCATTTAGTTTATTTATTTACTGCATTGTTGTGGTGTAATTTTTAAATCAATATTTTTTTCCGCGTAGAAAAACCGCAAAATTTGAGTATTACACTATAATATGTTCAAAATAAAAATGAGAGAGATTTAAAATGTGGTTGGCTATTAAAATGAAAGCCGTAAAGTAATTACAATTTACATGCGCTCGGTTAAACATATGGGACCATGACGGAAAATATTTTCCAAAAGCCCCTTATAAATATGGGTCTTGAAAAAACTACCCGAAGGTCTTTTGGAATACCCAACAGCTCGTCATAAGGAATACACACAAACATAAATACAAATGCATATTTATTATACAGATACGTCGTACTATTTTGGGCGTACAGTAATCTAAGTTGACATGCTCACACTTGAGTAAGAAGCTAAAAAATTGCACGTGCGACTTTCGGTTGAAGTTAGAACCAGCTGGAACTTTTCAAAATCAAATTAATGCGTAAATAAATTCAAAAAGTTCTAGACAAGTATTTTAATCGATATTTAAATGCTAGAATGGGTTTTGTAGATTTAGACTACCAGATAGTTTTTATTGTTCTTTGAATAGAAGTGTCCCTTCAAATCAAACGGTTCGATCTTTATGACTACCGGTAGCAGTTGAAAGACGGCGGTCGTTCTTTGTATTTGTAATTACCTGATTATTGGTGATATAATGATTGTTTTTGGATTTTTAAGATTTTCTGGTAAACTAGGAGGTATTTTTTCATGAAATATTTTTTATTTCTCTTCTCACGATGAATTTTTTAGCAAAAAATTATAATTAAATATTTAATAATTTTTTGTAATTGACAGATCATTTTTTTCAACGAAATTAAAGAAGAGCATTCATAATGACATACTTATCGATGTAGTAACAGCTCCTCCCCATAGTTTATTCACGAATCGACGTAAAAGTGAAAAAAATATATTTCGCGAACATATTGAAATTATTATGAGGGGTAAAGCTGTAAATAGAAGTAAAGGGAGTGCGAGAGATGTATAGATAATGTGAGTTTTCGGCTTATTCAGGTATACATATGTATGGACACAATGATGTGAATATGTGTATATATGTAGAAAAGAGTGACCACGTCAAGCAACGCTCTAAAACCAACGGGATAACGGAATATTTTAGCGTTATGCATATATAGATATGTCCTAAAATTCAGGGGAAAAAATAGTCTGACGGGGGAAGGAAAAAAGAGAATCCACGCATACGTAATAATAACATAAACCAGAGGGGTGTCAGTCTTTCTTTTATTCCTGAAATCTCCACTGTAAGCCAGAATTGTAACCAACAGTCTGCAGTCTCTCTTCCCCCTATAGGGCCTATCATTTTTACCGAAGAGTTGAATATAACCAAATCCAAATGGTCATCGTAAATACACAGAATATCCACGACTTTACTTTTTTTATCCCGCATTATTAAATTATTCAATAGATTCTTTTTATCCAATATGACGATATCGAATAAAATATAACAGTTTAAATTCATTCAAAAAACTGTTCACATTTTTTTTTTCAATACATGAAATAAAAGTTGGTGAAAAATTAATTTTAATTAACAATTTATTGTTCAAGCAAAAATGGATGAAATTTGTAATTTCAAAAAATAATTAGAGGTATCGAGCTTTATAATTTGTAGTAAAATAAAATGAAAGGAGTACTATGAATTTATATTATTTTTTGCAACTTATAAAGAACATTTTTTTAAATCAGGAAATTTTAAAAAGTAATGAAAAGCATATAAAACGAATTTAATTGTAAAAATAAAAACAATGAATAAAATAATAAAGAGAGTGCGTGACAAAGCGAAGAGATTTATCTGTGCATAAACATCTCCACCTACATGGCGGCACATGGCGGCACATAGGATTGATATAATGGACCATAGGCGAAGAAACTCATCTGTATGTTATTATACTAGTGAATGTCCGACTGCCCACGAATAAATATATATAATATAATAAAATATGTTTGTAAATATAAATATAAATATAAATATGTATATTATATGAATATGCACATTGGAGAAATAATTTGCATGGCTCGTTTGGGACGAGATTCCAATGAATAACAATAAAAGACCGCAAAACCACATGGGCTCGTTACGTGCGACATTAACTTTCGGCTTATCCTCATTTATGCAAATCTACTGGACATCTGTTTCCAATGATTCGGCATTTAGTTTAGGTATATCACAGAACATTCATCGAGCCATAAAACCTGTGCTGTAGATATCACATCTTAAAACTGTACATTACAATACATTTTTTTTTCTCTTTAGTTTAATTTTCAATAAATATTAACATATATAGATGTATCTAATTGAGAGAATAAAATTTTTTTTTTTTTTAACTTTCCACGATGAAAATTAATGATTTTAAAAAAATGAATAAGTTCTTTTGCCATTAGATTTCTTCAATTAGATTTGAATCAATTTGTTAGAATTAATATTTAGATTTATTTTAGAGAAAAGTTGTACAGGACAACGTCACTGTATTTAGTATACCTGCACATCTATACATGTTTGTATAGTATACAGTTCACTGTAAAGTCCTGTATTCAGTATACCTGGTAATGTTTCCACTACCCCTTGACCCTTAATGAAGTAGTGGGAGTATACTTAGTACTGAGAGTACTAGATGTAACTAATAATTTTTCTGTTATAGTTAGTCGAGCTGAACTCTTTCACCATCAAGTGTCAATTGTCCAGATTTAGAGTCATTTTATTGCAAATAATTTAAGATTATTTTTCTGTCAGTTTAACCTCGTTTTATATTGTTTGTTTAGTTAAATTCAGTGTGTAGCTAATTTAATATTAATTAATATACTTATTTTTCTTTTGTATCAATAAACAATAATTAAACAATACCTGAGTAGTTATTTCTAACACAATTAGGCTCGGTAGATTTTGAGAAATGTCGCCAAAAAGTTGAGCCATCAAAATAATCATTACACTTATGATTATTTTTGCGAGTAATTTATGACATTGAGAGGCACATTCAGATGATTTCTACAATTTTGTCATATTTTAGCATCGGCGCAGCCGTGTGATTTTTTAATTCATTCCATAGGTACCTAAAATGTGCATATCATGAATAAAAATATCGAAAATAAGTTCTTTCAAAGTCTTTTTATTCATAATCTGTATTTCATGGCAGTAATATAAAAACTGCAGTTTGTTAGTATGATTTTATTCAAAGTAAAACTTCCTTAGCTTGGTATCATAATTTATATCCATGACAATGTTGTCCGTAGCAGCGATGTAGAAGCAATGACGTCAGAAAAGTTTCTTGGACTCGTTCAATACTAACAAAAGTTCATCAAGTTCAGACAGATGCTAAAAGACCACTAACAAGAACAATTAGGCGTTCCACTTTGCTCTTCGAGTGTATAGCTAAAAATAAACGCAACTGGGCACTTAATTCCACATATACTCCGACTAGTGTGGATGTTGATGCTGTTATAAACTACTGCTCATAAGCAGATGTGCCTACCAGTGCACAGAAATTATCAGATCATCACCCAGGCTTACAATAATACACATTATTATTTGTCCTCGGACTTTCTCGGTAATCTTTACACAATTTGTCGCTCTTCTTCCTGCTTCAGTTAATCACTTTACTTGCTGAATTAAAATTGAGTTTGTTTAAGCTCGATTTTTACACGATTTCAATTGTTAACGAATTTCATAAATTAATTAAAAATAAAAAGGAAAAATCTAAAAATGCAGACGTTCAGCATTTAACAAGCTAAACTATAATTTTCTGGCGCATAAATCTACTGGTAATAATCGAACGAAACGAGTGTTAAACAGTAAACACGACTAACGAGACCGCAAGCTCGGCGGGTCGTCGATTTAATTGCCGATGTGGTGCATATAGAATCGCGAATGCCTGAATTCACCTGCTGCTGCTGCACCAGCTGAGTTGCTCTGCTGATGCTCCGACTATACATCTGTATACAATTATGGGTTTGATAGAGATGAATATTTAGTGATCAGCCTATGTATCAAGTACTATAAATTTCCGAGAATTAATTATATGTTAATGAAATGTTAGAATAGCCAGATCGAGCCATATCAACGTTTAACAAATAGTTTAAAAATTAATTATACCAATTCAGCTGTTTAGTAATATTTTAGCAGTTGAAATTAAAAAGGAATTTATACAACTAAATTATTTTTCAAATTAATTCTCGAAATATTTTCTGATATGGTCTAAAGTGTCGATATTAGAGTGGTCCAAAAAAAAATAGATTTTTGCCTACACAGTAAAAAATTTTTCGTCAAATTTAACACAAAAATTTGTGTTGATGATTTTTTTTACACAATTTGTGTTGAATCAACACTCTATTGTATTGAATCAACATACTAAAATGTTAATTTCTACACACTAAAATGTTAAATTCTACACAAACATTTTTACACTTTACACAATGACGAAAAATTTTTTACTGTGTATCATCTTAAAAGCTTCTCTAAGGTATAAAAAAAAATTCTCTCCAAAGCGCAGCTTGATATCTCAATTCTTCATGAAGCTCAATGAATTTTTATTTTCCCATTTAAATAATACGTAAAAAAATTTTATTTACGTTTTCATTCGGTAAAACTATGAAATACATTTTTTTTTGTATTTTTCGTCAATTATTCTTGTAGGAAATTTAATTTTCTACAAAAAAGTACTGAGGTAGTTTCTTCGTAATCTTAACGAGTAAAAAGTTGTTGAGCTTTAAATACTCGCACAAAAGAAAATTTAAACGAAGATAGTTTCAAAGCAACTTTTCGAAAAATTTTTTGGTAACTGTATGTAATGATTTCAAAATTTATCAAATTAGACTGTTTCTAATATAATTAACACGTGTCTTTAGATGAAGTATTAACTGTGAATTATGAATAATTTCTCTCATTACAATTTAGATATTTTTTCCTATGAGCAGTGATTTTTCAAAATTGAACTTGAATTTCATTACGGAATCTGAATCGAGGGCAAGCTAGTACTTCCGGATGTATACTGAAGTAAATTTTTTTATTTAAGAACATGTAGGACAGGTAGGACAGGTGAATATTTAAATTTTGAACATGATGCTGGGACATTTTTTGACCGAATGAAAAATCATGGAACTTTGCAGGAGTACGTAAATAGAAGTCTTCGTGAATTGATTCTTTTATTTTTGAATTCAATCATTAAAAAAAAAAATGATAAATAAACAGGTAGAGTTCGTGCGTAAAACTGCCTAATCTCAGGAGTCATCACATATTTAAATTGACAAGCTTAACTATAAAGAAATTGCTAATAAACTTACAACCAATATAATCTTTAAGACTGATTTAATTTTTTGGTTTTTTCTTATTTTAGTTTATATGACTTATAAGACATAATTATTAAAATGCAGCTAGGTTAGGGTAAAAAACTGATTGTCAACAAAAAATTTAATTTACTATATATCTTCATGTAGGCCGCAAGAGAGTGCTAAAAGTAAATTATCTAGTTAAAATTTTTTAAGCAGTGGTTAGAGTATTTACAAAGTCTGGTAATCTGCTTCAGTGCATTTTACATGTGGGTTCAAATAAACAAACCGATATATTAAATTATCATTTGTTGTCACTGGTCCAGACTGAATTACCGATATCAGACTGTATACCATGTTTTTAAGAAAAAAATATAAATTACATAATCAAATACTTTGAAACAGAAAATGTGATACAACATGGATTCTAAAATCATATCTGATTGAATTTTCTTTTATTGCGAGTATTTAAAGCTTAATAACTTTTTACTCGTTAAGATTACGAAAAAACTACTTCAGTACTTTTTTCTAGAGAATTAAATTTCCTAGAAGGATAATTGACGAAAAATACAAAAAAAAATTTTTTTCGTAGTTTTACCGGATGAAAACGTAAATAAAATTTTTTTACGTGTTATTTAAATGGGAAAATAACAATTCATTGAGCTTCATTAGGAATTGAGATATCAAGCTGCGCTTTGGAGAGAATTTTTTTCATACCTAAGAAAAGTTTTTGAGACAGCAGCACTTGAAAAAAAAAATAAAAATGTTTTTTTTGGACCACTCTAGTCGATATATTATTTTTAAAATATATCTCATACAAAAATTTACCATATGAAGTTATATAGGCACGTATAATTTTTCCATTATAGATAGTTTTTAAAATTTCCGACAGATGGCGCATGATCGCTGAATCTTCTCCCTACTCAAGAGTTAATTTCAAGGTACTAAGTTATAAAATGAAAATAATTTTAATGAGCTTATGTGACATAGGTTTTTTTTCAGATCAAATTATATCAAACCATATTAGAAAATTGATTTACATGAAAGTAATGTCACAGAATTAGTAGATATATTAGGCATGGATTTGTCCAAGTTAAACAGAGATGAATGTAGGGACTGATACGCGACCGTTGTGACAGCATGTCTCGTGGAATGCACGTTGGTCATCCATCCGTTTAATTGAGCTTAATGGTCCAATATTAAACTCTCGCGCCAGTCACACGCTATGGGCGATGGGTGTGGAAAAAAGTTTCTGATTGTGTACCGACAACACTTTTTTATTAATACCGCAAGAATAATAAATATTTATATTTACAGATATGATTCAATGGTTTGAACAATCTGATTTTAACGATCTGTATATTTAAAAAAAAATTATAGGACAAATAGTTCTTTTTTGACTGGAAGATTTTTTTAATTGGATGTTGGATTGGTGAGTTGATAATTTTTTTGTTAAAATTTTTAAGTGCCGTGGAATTTTCTTTTATTTTTTACTCAAAAAATTATAATTTTTTTCCAATTAAAAAAATATTATTTTCTTTATTTTTTTGGAGACTGATAAATTTCAATAATAATAAATCCAATTAAAAAATTTAGTTATGAAAGATCAATTTCAATTAATATTTTCAGAAATAAAAAAAAAGCTATATAGTGAAAATAAATTAACAGTTTTATGTAATTCATAAATTAGCGTGAACAAAAGCCGACGGGTTAACGAGCGATGTGAGTAAACTTGAGCACTATTGAACAGTAGCCATAAACTGTTAATACTGCAAAGTTAATATGGACCTTGTATGAAAGCATTCAATATTTCCATTATCAATAGACTAACAAAAAGCATCGTAATCACTGGTATGTGCGTTTATGTTGTTCGCGAAATTGCCTGTCTACCATATGCCGCGAAATGGCGACACTTGGACAGCGCCCTCTTCGTCTCCTCAAAGTGTAATATAATTTAAAAGTATCCCGTAAAAAGCAAAGTTTGCAGGGTAAAAATGATATCCCCGATACTCATTCACGAGCACAGCGAGCATTAAACGTACCGTAATAATGATTATTTACAACGATGCGCTTCTCGGCTCGCTCGATCACCCATGAAATTTATCGACGCGTGCGCCAGCGAGTGAGGATCTTAGTACAGTGTATAATACTAAACATTATTATGCGAGGAATATAAAGATCTACTTATTGTTCTTGCTTTTTATATCCAGCGAAAAAATTAAAAATAATCTTCTTTCACAAATAATACTTTCTTTTGCCTCTATAGGTCTTAAGATTTTTAATTAAATTTTTTAAATTAAATTGAAAAATATTGTTGAAAGTGAAACTTATTTAAAAATAAAATTATTCACACATGTATTCAGATAACAAGATTTACCGCAATCACGAGGACTTTCGGATTGAATGAAGTATCGGAAATTTTTATTGAGTTCTTTCAAAGCCTCACATCTCAATGTCTCACATATGATGAGCATGTACGTAAAATATTATTGTTTTTATTAGATCAACGCTGGGACGGAATGCGAGCTGGGCTGTTTGAAGTTCCCGCAATAGAAGATCTCATACATTTGATAGAATTTATAAGCGCATGTAGGAGACGCGAGAAATTAACTGAGAATATTTTGTATGCTGGAGCTATCTTTCTATTTGAAAAATAATTTTTTCGTGTGTGGAATTTTTTTGAGAAATTTCGTGCATTGTTATTCGATCTAAACTACACAGAAAAAAAAATTTACTTGAATCAAGTAAATAATTTTGAAGAATTTCATCTTCTTGATTTAAGTAGAAAAATTCTTAAACTAAGAAATTTTTCTTGGTTTAAGTAAATTTTATTCAATTCAAGAATTTTTCTCTTGATTCAAGTTAATTTTTTTTTCAGTGTATGATAGTCGAGTCATACCAAGTACTAAGTACCTAGTCATTCTTACTTATGCAGCAGTTTTTTATCGATGTCCAATAAAAATAAAGTTACTCGAAAAACAATCGTCGAATAACTGCGGTCAGTGTTGAAGAAAAATTGACTGTCTAAGAATAAGAGAATAAAATTATAAGAAATAGCGAGTAAAAAAATATAACTATAAATATACGAATCGATGTGAAGAAAAACCGTATAAAATGATCAAAGGAGATATTGTGTTGTTTAAATAAAAAGAAAAATAAAAAAGAAAGTAAATAAGAGGAGAGATAAGTAAGAAGTGAGAAATCTAAAACGCGGGTGCCAAAAGAGTTATGGTTATCGCAAGTTCGCATATACAGCAACAACAGCAGTACAGCGAGAACGTGAAACGCGAACAAGCGTGTGTGCTCCGGGCTCCAGGGGTTGTAATGCAAGTGGAAAAGAAAGAATTATATATAAATATACAAGAGAGGTTATTGTGAAAGATATCTTTTGGTTGGGAGCGAATGTAACTTTATTGTGAACTTATCGCTGTCAGCACAAACAATGCAGGATCTTCGCGCCATCTGCCCCTACCATCTTTACTACGTTCTCCAGCCAGAGTCTACTCCTTCTATTTGTATCGCTTCTCGAGTAAAGTAAAGGGTTGTCCTCGAATTGCGCTGCTGTTAAACGTTAAAAGATTTTTCTAGTGTGTGCTGTATTGGTACTTTCCGACCGCGCACCTACAACCTACAACATTGCCTTCAAATACGGGTGAAAAAAGACAACTTGGCGCCATGTACTCTATCGCACGGTCATCGAAAACTGTGAGGAATTTATCAATGTTTTGAGATATAAATTTTCTCTTTGCCTTTTATGCTTTGTAGGAACAATAATATTTATTACTGTTGTTTTTATTATATATTATTGGTCCTGTTTTATTTATTATTCCAGATTATTTTTTATAAGTAATTTTAACTTTTCATTTACTCCAAATTTAATGAACTAGAATTAAAAATATTTAATGATTTAATTACAACGAAAAAAAAATAATTTAAATCAATTGAAATCAAAATTAACGCCATCTAGGCAATACATATATCAATTACATCTGTTACTGTTTCAGGTCATTGGCCTCTCAATTAATTTTTTCACTAGTATTGAATTTTAGTAATTGACTAGGACACTAATGATTTAAATAAATTTTTTCTGGAACCCTCACCAGCTTTTATTAACGATCTAAAAGTCTCCAATTTCAATTTCAGAGAGAGTAATTAATATCTCGGACAGAATAGAGGGTCCGATATCTCGTTACGAGAAAAAATTATCACACTTACCAGAAACATCTTTAAGTAATAAATTTAAAGAAATGCTGTGGAACCGTGCTTCTAAATTTCTTTATCTTCGATTTTATTTCACAACGGACTTATCGATTAAAAAAAAAAAAAAAAAAATATTATATATAACATGAGCATATGCAGATGCGAGATTTCTAATACTCGACCATTAGAGCTCGCACGAATATTAGTCAAGGGGCGACGCGATAATATATAATACCGAGTAATATGAGTATCTTAGTACGTATGTATAATAAAATGTAGAAAGTAATATTTTAGGCAACGAATACGTGACAAATTCCTAGTACGGGAACGGGATCAACTTGGACGTAAAAGAATGTCCGTAAAACGGTGGCACTTAGTGCTAGCCATATATATATATTATGTCCTATGATATATGTGTATTGCGTATATTATATAACATCGAGGATTTTTCCCATGCCGGGATTTACGTCCCCTTGATTTGGGAGAAAGTGAGAGAGATAGAACGAGGAAGGGACCGAGGGGTGACTTAAGGGCAGGAGATGTCCGGTGCATTTGGGGGTTACTATACTCTGTATACCCATAGTCTTTTTTAGTATTAAGAATATAGACTGGGGTGACCACGAGCAGGTGGTCAACACCGACTACTGACTGCCGATTACCGACTACCCTTCGATGTATGTACGTATATATATATACGATAATGCTTTGTACTTTATATTAGGAAACAAAATAAGGCAACGATGCGAGTATCGATAGTTAATTTTTTGTCAAGGCACGCACTGTGATTTCACTCATAACGGATTAACTTTTTTATGCATATGCCGGAAATATTAATTTAGGGGAAGACGGGTTGGTTTTTGATTTAATTGTGGGAATTTTAAGTACTGGAATATATCGAGTCACATTTTTATGATCTAAATTTGATTAAGGATCAACTGAAAGAAAAATATTATTTCAAAAAAAGTATAATTTATAATTGTATTTAATTAGTTAATAGATGGGTATTAATTTTTTTTGTTGATTATAAATTTCGGCATAATTTAATTGAGAAATATATGATATTAGCAGCGATAATTATAAAACTAGCAGACCTAATAACAATTAAATAGAATACTATAATTATTGTGTCAGCAGAAAGTTTTTTTTTGACGATTGGTTAATAAGAAATTAAAGAACTGAAGCTGAGAAGAAACTGCCGTGAGAGCAGCAGAAGTCGAAACGATTAACGCAATCGGAGATTTTTGATTTGTCGTGATGGCTCAGGTGCTTTCTCTATGATACATAGCTCAACGGTAATTACTCATTCGGAGAACAGAAACGCCGACGAAAATTAAAGACCAATTGAGAATTGAGATTCGATGGCTGCTCGAACATAACTAGAAAGAGGAAATGAAATTGATATGCTGGAATAATACAAAGTCGAGGCTAACAACCGAATGTAATCATTCATTATTTGACGTTGGAAAAAAAAATTTTTGACAGTCGCATCAACACTTTAATTTTACATTACTCATTATACAAAATTAAAAATTAAAAAAAAAAGAATTGATGTATTTTAATACTAAAATTATCAATAGGGAGAAACTTTAGTTTTAATATTATTGCTGCAGAATAATCTTATCCATTATAATTTACAATTACAATAATTAACTACTGGTTAAAATAAAATCACATTTGTAGAGCATAACTAATAATCAATTTTTTAATGTAATCGTGAACAAAATTAAATAATTAATTGCTAGAAGAACACATCATTGAATGCCGTCGTTAAATGTATGACGATTACAAAATTCATTATAAAACATAATTCATGCGGTCTTAATAATATTACGCGCAGCGTACACTAGAGTTAGGTTGCATAATAATTTATATTTACACCAAGCAGTTGCTGTATATTGCACATTAAATATTCCGTTAAATCGTTATAGCGCGTCAATTTATTCAAGGTTCTATACCGTAAGCTAGATCTGGAATATACATATATTATATTATGTTATATATAACGCGACTAATCAACCAGCCAAGTGGAAAGAAAGTTAATTAATCGATTCTTGTTAAGACACAACGTGATCCATGATTGCAGATTATTTATTCCACTTGTAATCGGTATCAAGTCTTTGAACTGGTTTTTTTATTTGTCTCTAAACATCATTATAATTAAGCATTATAAATCTATTTATGTTCATGTCAGTAACGTTGAAATGAAAAATTCATGAGGATAATTATGGTTATTTGCGGATAATCATGGAAATTTTTGTAAGCCTAAAAAAAATTTACTATTTTTTAGTATAAAGATTTACTAAATTTTTCATTTTAAACAATACAATTCTTATGTAATCTTTATTGTTTTTTCTTTTTGTAGTGATATTTTAAGATCAAATTTATTTTATAAATTATATACATATGTTTTGGGTATAGACATCTTAAATAAATATTGGGCTAACTCATTAAGAAATATGTATTCTTTTTAATTACCTAGAAAAAAAAAAATATTTAGTTTTATAAAAAAAATAAACATGTTTTTAATCAAAATATCAATTTCTTTGTTATATGTAGTTAAGAAATTGATATAAATTCAGCATAATGTTTATGAAGATCATCAAAACTCATTATGTAAGTGACAATAATTAAAAGATAATCCTCAGAATAAAGTCGACTAAAAATTTCTAAAAATTGCTGAGCAGTGATTTCTCGAATAAAAAATACTTTCACAAAAATTCATTTTAACTTAATTGTAAAATCCTTTATTAACTAGTTTACAAATAATTATAAATACATGACACATTATTAATTGATTAAATCGAAGTATTTTATGAGTATTGAATAATTAACATTTTTGGCATACAATCATACTTGCATGAAATGTTGTTAATATATAATTTATCTTAATTTCAGAAAACAAAAAAATGTCGAGATTGATATTAATCACTCTATTGGTCGCCTTAATGATGGCTGCAGTGGTCGACGCATGCGGAGGACCGGATGACAGGGTAAGCAATCAAATTTTAAAAAAGATGATAATTCGGATTTTAATAATTGTTTTTAATCTCTTCTTTTTATTTCAGTGTGACAGATGGCAATGTTGCCCAGGGTATCCGTGCATCGCAGGATATTGTCGTGAATAAGATAATTCAAATGAATATTGATCGACAAATATACATCAATGAAACTGTAATATTTTTTCAATGATGCAATAAAAATTACCAGATTAATCACAATAACACCCGTGAAAAATTTAATAATGTGACCACCTATGTCCATCAGAGTATATCAAAAATTCGAAATAAGTTTGCATGACTTGGGTGCTAAGCAAGGAAGTTTAGTTTTAGTTTTAACAATAGTTTTTACAATTTTAACATTGTTGAGGTAATTTGAGCAAAGAAAATTTGATTCAAACAATTGAAACAAATTAACAACATAAAATTATCTTAAATCAACAATTTTAATTGGTTTGTTTGATAAAAATACACACTTGTAAACACTTAAAAATTTTTTCAACTGTCGACAATTACTGTGAGGTGTACAAAAATAATATTAACATAATACACATTTATAGATGTACGTACCCATATAATAAAATTCAGTCCTACTCGTTTTTACGTGAATTCTCTCACGATCCGGTGACTTGACCGAGAGACTCGTCGCGTTATACATTAACGTCACTGGGTATGTATATCTCAGCTACCTCATCGCGAGGACGACAGCCAGACACGCTGTGTTCCTCGTGCCTTTGTCCTACGTCTTATTTTTTCTTTTTTTGTTCCTTCGGCATTAAATGAAAATGTTTGTGTAAATCATGTGAAGAATGGCTAGTAGTCCACGCAAGGACAATGTCCTAAGCCCTGTCTTCTTGCCTCATCCGACCGGCTCAATGTAAGAACTGTCAGTTAATTAAATTGAATCTAATTTTTTATTTATTTAATTCCTCTATGTGCTAGTTTTTGGGTATCAGTCACTGAGAATACGGTAATGTGTCTTATATTTATTTCTTTCATTGCTTTTGTATTTAATGACTTGAGAACATTTTTTTCTCAAAGATTGTAGTTTAAGATTATCAAATTTACGAGGTGTTTAATATAAACCTGTCTTTATATGTCTTAAATAAAAAATTTTGTTTAGCTTTTTTTGTTATTTGAATTTACTAGCATTTTTTATCGATATACGATAATTTATCAATATCTTTTTATATTTTTTAATGAAACTGAATTGACAAAAAAAAATGTTTCAAAATTGAATTTGAATGTTTTGAAATTTTTAGAAGTTTGTAAAATTAACAAAACCAACTTCAATAACACTTAAAATTGAGAAAATTGACATCAAATAATTTTTTTTTCTCACTAGAAAATCGAACGCGCTTTGCGCGCTTCCGTCGAAATGTTTATTATCCACAATTTAATTAATTAATATTTTTACAAATTCAACTCATTAATATTTAACCGTTGCCATAGTAACCGTTGCCATAGTGACAGTTGCTGTGGTAACCGTTGCTATGGTAGTTACTGTGGTAATCGTTACCATAGCAACGGTTACTATGACAATGTTTACCATAGTAACCGTTTCTATGGTAACCATTGTCATAGTAACCGTTGCTATGGTAACCATTGCCAAAGTGGTCACCATAGCAACGGAAAGCGACAACAATGAAAACGTCACATCAACTTTTTAATAAATGATGATTTATAGGAATGCAAACTAAAGATTCTATTAAAATTTTCATTTTTTCATTTCATCAATACAATAAAAAATTGTTTTAATTTATAATTGGCGTCTTATTTCATCTTATCAACTTCTAACACTAAAAAAAAAGTCTGATTTACTTACGCATTATTTATTTTGATAATAAAAGACAGTTATTAAAGTGTCGCGTTATAAATAATCTCTCCGCACATTAGCAGTCAACAGTAGTCGGCGTATTACTAAAAGCAACACACAATCTCATTGTAATAATATACAGACAGACAATGTGTTTCGTTTGATGGGGTTTTTGTAGCACTTTCGCTTACTCTGGACAACCTACTACCGACTTTTGACCGCACAGTGGCTACTTTGTGGTCACGCGATTACAGTAAACTTCATTTTCTTCACCGTCAATTTGGTTAAAGTCAATGCCACCTAAAGACCTTGAGAATCAGGCATCTTGTTATTTACAACCCCACAACAATTACGCTAACAACTACAACTCAAAATAAACTCGTCCATGACAATTAACCTGAACCGTTAATTGAAAAAAATAAAATAAACCGATTTAAAAATTTTTTCTTTACGTTTAAAACACTATAATTTTAATTCTGCAATCGTAAAAGCGGCCTCCTGCTGTACTTAAATTTAAACCTGTAATAAAGAATAACTAGCTGTGCAAAAGTCCTTTTTTAATTGCATTGAAATAAACCGAGTTGTTGGGTTTAAAAATAAATGTAAAGCAATGAAACAAGTGTTATTTTATGCATTATATAGCTCGTGCCTCAACGATTACTCAGGTAATCGGTATGTCGTACCACGTTCACACGAATATGCTCACGAGTTAAACTTTTCTCTGGGAAATTATATCATACCGCATCTTTATTCTCTTTACCTTCCAGATGTTCTTCTACGTATTACGCATACTTAATTTGGGTTCTGATATTAATTTTACAAATAAAACTTGTTTTATCATTCAGGAAAAAAGGCTGTGACAATTATTACAGCGTAGTAAAATATTTAGAGTCTGCAAAAAAACGAATGAAAATTTTTTTAACTTACAACCGGCATAGAAATAATAATTTACTTTAATAACACTATTTATACAATAACTTACATCGAGTCAGTAAATTTTAACCGTAGTAAATAAATACTCGTATCTTATTAGCTCTATTCGTGCTTGATATCTTTCGAAGGTTAATTTGAAGTTCCGAGCATGCTTGCGTGAGTTTAAATATAAATATACAACTAAATGCTATACTCACGTGTAATATATCTTTTATAGAATAGCTCGGAATAGTAAAAATGATTCGAAACACGGAAATAAATATATATCTTGCGATCGGCTATCGATTACCGATTATCGATTAGTGGGCATGGTTCTCCGTATCAGCTTATCTAAAAATATTAAACGTTATTTGTAAATAACTCAAAGCATTACAACTAAATAGTTAAAAGGTGTATTACACCTCTTGATAACTGCTTGTTAATTTCTCCCACAAATAATCCGTCCGTATATACAAGTATTATATCTTCTATTCATTATATTATTGCCGTTCATATAACATTTCTCTCTTCCGTTCTAGTATAGTGTCCGTTAAAAAGTAATAACTCGTTAATAGTTTATCACCGTTAACCCAATCGTTATTTTATAGTATCTCTAATTTCAATTTACCGATTGCCATTCATTATTTTATGGACACCATTAAACTCCGAAAAAAAAGTCTACTTATGAATACAAAATATATATTAATAAATTTTTATAATTACTGTTTTTCATTAGTTGCCATAATAGAAGCGCTTAATGTTGTGCTTTAGTCTTGACTTTAAAGGTCAAGCAATTTTCCTAATTATTGGGACTGAATTTCTAAATTTTCCAAACAATCATAGGTACGTATTAATAATAATAAAAAAAAAAAAAAAAAAAAAAAAATGAACAACTAGTGCAATCGATTAGTGCCATAAAAAATAGATCAGTACATACATGAGATCAGAAGTACATATGATACAAAATTTACATGGATAAATCGGAAATGAACCTGTTGCTTTAATAGAACGTAGCTTACGTAGCGCATGCAAATGGGAGTGATGTGATTTCTGTAATATCTCACATAAATATATCTATATGTACAAATCAACAGCAAAGTGATAGCGATAGAGTGAGAAGTAGAGAGCCCTGCTGTCACTCTGGCACCTCTAATGACGAGAACGAAGCTCTCGCGAGCTGATGATTATTCCATAAATCATTTGTGAATGTTGGAGCTTACACTATCTCTCTCCTGCTCTCTGTGCTCCTCTGTTGCCATCCTGTCATGTACCGACGCCACAGGCGGTAGAACATCACTCTGCCTATATACTACATAAGTCAGTAGACTCACTCACTTGATACTAGGATAGTACTAATACTAATACTAACACTGATACTGTACTACTATGATATACTGTACAGACTATTCCTATTATGGATAACTATTCCCGAGGCATATCAGCCGCGTGCTACTATCCCGTTATGCATGCTGCAAGATTCAATGCAATAACAAAACTCTGAATTACATATGGTACGGTCAACCATCAAATTAAATTATGGCTTTTTTTTTTTTACTAAATTAATAGGTAATTATTTCATTATGAGCATCAAAATAAGTTCAGAAAAAAAATAATAAAGCTAATATCCTCGGTTGGAGATTTATTATTCAGAATTTGATGAAATTTGACGTATTAGTAAATTATAGTAAGATAAGCCGAATAAATTTTTGAAAAGCTCAAGAGAGCCAGTAAAAAATGTTGAGCTTTTATAGTTTTATGGTTAAACATTAAGTCATAAGAAATTACAGTTTTTATTTTTTACAAAAAGTAACGTTTAGATTTCAATAAAAATTTAGGTGATCACTAGAAAAAATGTATTGAATATTTTACATAATTAAAAGTGTAGATTCAGAATATTTGTGGTATCCTGTGACACTACCTTAAAATCTCAAAGATAATAAAAAAAGAATTTTTGTTATTGTAAAGAAATTGAAATGATTTTTTGCTGAATTTATTATAATAGAATATTTGTTAAAAAATATGAATTCAAAAATGAAATTAATAATGATAATAAATTTTTTTTGCATGGATTTATTTGTATTAAATAATATTTGTTAATAGTTAACAAATCATTTATTAGAGACCACTTTTTAGTATTAAACAAATATTTCTTAGTATTTAAAATGATTTGTTTGTATTTAATAAATCTGATATTCATTTATTAAATATTAATAAATCTTTTTAAATACTAAGAAATATTTGTTAAGAAATAACAAATGGCTCTTAATAAATGATTTGTTAAATATTAACAAATCTTTTTAACTATAAACAAATCCTTCTATCAGTGTATAGAATGATATGAAGCAAAGAAAAGTGGGTATTTAATAAAGAAATATGATAAAAAATACCATACCATGAAGGATTAGATCCATTCAACGACCTCGGAGATTTTTTATGGCGTCGTTAAAACGTTACCGCGCACTAACCTGGCTTACTTTGTCCTCGCGACGTATTTTGCGCACGCGAACAGCGGGACGCCGTCATAAGTGAATCGACCTCTGAGATATATACGTATTTATAAATAAATATTTCGTATTGATCGTATGATATTGTTATGCTATTGTACCAAGTGGTTAAATATTTTTCATAATATATTTTGTCTGATATTATTAACAGTAAAAATAAAAATAATAGAATGAATTGCATTCCAGAATTTCAACCAAAAGTAATTTTAGTTTGCCTGCAAGCTCTGAAAAATAAGTTTAAACACCCAGAGCTTTGGCTAGTCTTGGTCAGGTTGAAAGTCGTAGATAAAAATTATGGTCAGGTAGGAATAGAAGGAGCTTAACTGGAAGGGAGGACGAAAGAAGGCAAATACACTTGGCTGTTGCGGGTCTACTCGGTATATAGTGTAAGTGCAGGAGGCCAGGCGAGGCCAGGCTAGAGCTCGCTCCGGACAAAGGTCAGCGGGGTCGTTGCACCCGCGGCATAGCAGGACAACACGGAGATGCCCTGCTGCCAAGGAATACTTACACTATGCCGGTACTTTTGCCCGTGTACCACCATCAGCTCTTACTCCACACCGTCTGGAGCGTACTACAGTTTGCACTGGCCTCTTCCTTCTCGTCCGAGCCTTTGCTTTTGCCTCAGAGCCTTTCAGAGCCTTTCAAGCCCTCTCGTACCTCATCTTCTTTTCTTAAGTAACACTTTCAGTATGCCACACACGCCTGCATTATTCACGACTTATTTTTTAATTTCTCTCACTTTCGATACTACTGGAATAATTAACCAGCCCATTCCTTATTTAATTACTCAAACTTTATCGATAAATCAAATCTAAAAAAATATTTGTTTAGTTTAATCATTTTTTTAATAGCAAATTAAATTAACAAAAAATTTTTTACCGTATTGAATCGGTGGGAATTAAAAAAAACTCGATGATTTCATGGGAACATGATAATTCATTTTTCTTACTGGTTTAAGTTTTGTAAACATCGCTAAAAAATTAACAATTGTACGAGCAGATATAAAACGGTATCTTTTTTATTTGTCTGTTTAAATACTAAATAAATGTTTAGTGCTGTTTTTTTATGCAAACTTAGGAATGTAAAAAATGTAATTAATTAAGATCTTGTTAAAATAAAGTACAAAATTTCATTTTAATAAATTCCTTTGTAATTAATTAAGAGAGCTTATGTTTATTTAAAGTAATTTATTCTGAAGTAATTTTTTGTAGATACAAGTAAATAAAGTTATACTTACTCGCATGGAAAAATATTTATATGTGGAATATATTTACGCTGCTTACAAGTCCTTTAAAAATACACTGATAGAAGTATTTATCCTTTAGTAAAAAGTTGATGTGACGTTTTCATTATTGTCGCTTTTCGTTGCTATGGTAACCGTCGCCATAGTAACCGTTGCTATGGTAATCGTCGCCATAGTAACCGTTGCTATGGTAACTGTTGCCATAATAACCGTTGCTATGGTAACGGTTGCTGTGGCGAATTTTTTCCATGAAAATAATCATAACTTTTATTAAAAAGTTGATGTGACGTTTTCATTGTTGTTGCTTTTCGTTGCTATGGTGACCTTTTTTGGCAATGGTTATCATAGCAACGGTTACCATAGAAACGGTTACCATGGCAACGGTTAAATATTAATGAGTAAAATTTGTAAAAATATTGATTAATTAAATTGGCGATAATAAATATTTTGACAGAAGCGCGCGAAACGCGTTCGATTTTCTAGTATGTATTAAATAATATTTGTTAATAGTTAACAAACCATTTATTAGAGACCACTTTTTAGTATTAATTAAACAAATATTTTTTAGTATTTAAAATGATTTTTTTGTATTTAATAAATCTGATATTCATTTATTAAATATTAATAAATCTTTTTAAATAGTAAGAAATATTTGTTAAATATTAACAAATGTTTTTAACTATAAACAAATCCTCCTATTAGTGTAGGATAATCCGCTTAACGATCCTAATTTATACCAGTTATGATTAAGTTATCAAAATTTAAGTGAAAAATATTGCCAAATTTTATTCATACGCTGACAAGTTCGAAGAACCACTCGCTGGTCAGTTGAATAAAATAAAACAGTCTTTACGGCAATATAAAGAATTTATTCTGGCGGTTTTTCGTTTTGCAGACAGAGCTCTCCTTCAGGCACGGGGCAGTTGGTAACAAAGGATGATCTTATCTGTAGCACAGATCAAAAGCAGAACATGGTCCCGGTCTGAGCACATAGCGTGCATTCTCCATAGGCACAACACTGAAATATCCATACATATATACACATATTCGCTCATATATAAGATATACAAATACATATTAGGATACAGATACAGATACAGCATTAAATAGAAGAACCGTTTGAATGCCCAAGGATCGTCGTCCAGTCTCTCGTCTACAAGACGACTCTCCACTCTTCTCAAAATAGAACTATATACTTGGTACTATACAGTACTACAGCACTAAACCCATTATAATTCCATTGTACCGAGCGCTCTTGATTCCCACACTCGACCAGCGGTTAATGAGTAATAACCGCGAGCCAGCCAATATGTTATCAGTGGGTTTGCTGCGGTAGGTTCTGTAAATACATGTCTATACCTCACACTTATTAAAAATTAAAATTCATAATTATTAATGTATAATATGTGTGTTGTAAAATATAAGAATTATTTAAACTTTAGTTCAAACCCACATTAGTTAATTAAAATTCGATTCGCAATTTGTGCGAGTCAAATCAATGTTACTACGCTAATTGAAGACGTTTACGCTGAGAAAAGAAATACTTCTATTAAGAATTTATACTCGAGACACAGGAACGTATATTCTGTCTGAAAAAAATTTTTATATGTTAATATAACATTTTAAGACAAAAAGTAGTGCTGAAAATTTCCAATAGATGGCGCATAATCGCTAAATCGTCTCCCTGCAAGAGAGTTATTTTAAAATTTTAAGCCATAAAACAAAAAGACATGTTAATTAACGTAAAAATTTTTAAAATAAAATAAAAAATTTAAAAACAAATTATTTTTTAATGTTAAATAAATAATCACATCAGTCCATATATTTGTCATAGGTTATTAATACTTTTCGCAGTTTATAAGTTTAAGGCATGAAATATCTGAAGTTAAAATAAAATAAATGTTGGCGATATAATATGTGAAATGATAGACAGGACTCAGCTAAAAAATCTATTTATAAATGACTTATAATTAATTTTATATTTGATACGATAGCAATCCGTTCTCTGATTACATACCTATATCACTTTTCTTCGTTATCTTATTCAGTATGATTCAATGTTGCACTCAACTAATTTATCGCTCATTCATTATACATTTTCCATTGATCTTATCTCCGAATACGAACACACTTTGCCAAGGTGCAAGTCAAGGAGACAATAGACAATAGACTATTCACTGTAAAACATCAAACTACTTCTATAATACTATTGCTATCTAATATCCTAATGGTTTAATATAATGTGTGGTATCGATGTAGATGTTGTGGAAAAATATCAATTTATGCAGATATGAATTATTAGATTTACTACGTCATATATTTTATAGCTCAGTCGTATTGTGAAATCCCGATTTAAATTAATCTGTCTTATCTTATCATTATTTATTTACTACTGATATTTTATTTTAGTATAAGTAATTCTGTTATTTTCTTTTTTTACAATTTGGTTGTAATAAATGTAACGAGGATATAAAATTTTAAGTTGTAAGTAGAGAAAGTTGTGATTATTAATGAGCCTGTTAAAATAAGTTTTTACTCGATTGGCTATAATTGTTTCTAAATTATTTGTTAAAATTTTTTAATCTTCGTATTGGATTATTAATTGGATTTTTCAATAAAGAAAATTATTTATAAATTTTCAGAGCAAGACAATAGTCAGCAGTTGGTCAATGTCAGAAGCGAGTCCAAGCGCAACACCACGAACCGCACAAAGTCAGAGCCACGGGGGTGAAATTGCTGAGTATGACAGGGGCAAATTAGCAGAGAGCATCTCATCTCGGGTCGCATCTGGACTTTTCGCGTGCCCCTATCCACGGCCAGTGATTTAGCGACATGCCATCCTGCTGCTGTTTACACACATACAGATACAAAACCCGCCCACTCCAAGTTCATTAGTAAATTACACGTTCATCATTGTCATCTGCTTATCCGATGCGCAACATATTTTTTTTTTTTTTTTGTGTGAAAATTATCTAAGTTCGAGCTAATTGTTTTTCGAGTAAAATTATTTTGCAGTTTTCCAATAAAATTTTCATAATACGATTTTTCTTTAGTTTTACATATTTTTGTCTTATATTTAATAGAAAAGTTGACTTTTCAATTTTTTATGATCGCAAGAAGAGGATAAAATTTACTTTTACATAATTTTATAAACGGTCGAAGTTATAATGGTACAGTGTAAAAATGGTTATGATTGCTAAATGATACCACTATTTTCCAAGAGCATGGTCCAAACAGGGTTCGAATCCGGTCTTGGATGTATTTTCTATTATTTTTAGTTCGTAGAAAATTTATATTCTAAACTCTCGAATGTTAAACATTTTTAGCTGCCATTGTAATAACTGTTAGTTTTATGTAAGTGATAACTTTTATGAATAAAAGTAAATTTTATTCAAACATGATAATGTATACTTATTACAGAGAAATTATAGTAAACACTGATTAAATTACCATTTAGAATAATAATTATTAAAAAAAAACGCTTGTTAGCAATCACCAAACTAAAACAATTCATTAAAACAAACAACAAAAAAATCAAGCGATTAATTGAAATTTTTAATTACAGTCGGAGAAAAAAAGCTGTAAATCGATGGGAAACACAGTATCGCGATTTGTCGATTAAGCCAAGATAAAAGGCCGAACACCGCAAACATATCTGCCTACGTAAATACCGTTACTGGACGTAATGGAAGACTAGCTTGATGTATGGGATGCTTAGAGTTAAAAAAAGACAAATATAAACAAAATAAAATAAAACGAAAAAACTTATGTGGGAATTAATGAAGATTAAAAGAAGACATCTAAAATAGGAATGATATAATAGGCAGTGGCGGCGTAACAATTTATCGTCACAGCCACAGTGACATATCAGAGATATGTGCTATGTACCGAAAGCCAAGCTACGCGGGTTGTTTTATTATATATTTTTTTTTTTCTAACATGTATTACGAGACCGTTATTATTGTCGAACATGTGCGTGAGTCACGCGCCCGCGTTGTGTCGTCACTTCTTGGACACTTAGTTATTGCCGCTAATTATTTCAAACGATCTTGAGTTCTTGGGTAATTTTATGGTCTCTATCTGAATTAAATGTTTTTTTTTTTTTTTTCAAATTTTTATTGTTATTTTGTAACATACTTGAGACCAAGTCCTGTCTATGATACAATTTATCTCAATTTAATTTTAAACTGTTTAATTAATAAACATTCTTAAAATAATCAAATAAAAATTCAGTTATGTATTGAATAAGTTTTAATTATTAAATTGGTGTTTAAGTTATGAAATATTTAAAAGGGGATTTGAGTTAATTTATGAGATTGTATGAGTAAAGACTGTAATTAATTGCTTACAAACTTCGTGACCTTATAATATTTGTTACGAATTTTGATATACGTGTATAGGTATGTACTGTATGTGCAATAAATGTAATAATTATCATTGTGTACGTGTATCCTTATAAGATAGTCTTAAAGAGAGCTAATGAATAAAGGAGAGAATGAGAAGTAGTGATATTTGTGTGTGTATAAATTGTGTGGATGTAAGTGTGTCTGTAGATTTGAGAATGTGCGAGCATTAGCATATTAATTTTCTTGAGACTGCGGCACGCAGATAAAGCATCTTATGTAGGAAACTTTCGTGATGAATCAAGCTCATGCCAGTAATTATTATTCGAGAAGTTACCAGTCGGTATGGCTGCTCCAAGCTATAGTAAGTAAATCGCAGTTGGCCCACCGGCTGCGAATTTCTGATGACACTTTTCCATTTCTCCACCTCTTATTCCTTTATTCATTGTATTTAAACTAACCAAAATATTTTTCTTTCTGGTACTTTTATGTATAGAATTTAAATTTATCTGCATTTTCATTGGTTTTCAAGAATATTTCTCGAAGAGAAAAGTCAAAAATTTGATTACTTTCATCATAAACCGTCGAATAATTTGGTTATATGGTTTTATCCACGGAAAAAAATAAATAGTAAATGCAATATGATGCAGTCTTGGTAAATGAACATGATAAAATCATGTTTCAGCCACATGATTTGTCATGTTTCGGCTACATGACAATCATGTTGCGGTAGTATGAGAAAATCATGCGGCGGCAACATGATTTGTCATGTTTCAGTTACATGACAATCATGTTGCGGTAGCATAAGAAAAATTATGTCGCAATTTAAATCTATATGTATACATATAAATCCTAAAAAATCTAATTACTTTATAATAAATAATGTTTCTGAAGCATAAATATTTAGTTGTTGCAGCTTAATTTTATGCTATTAAGGCTACATGAAAATCATGTTGCTGCTACATGATTTTTTTCATGCTACCGCAATATGATTGTCATGTAGCCGAAACATGACAAATTATATTGATGCCACATGATTTTTTCATGTTGCAGCCACATGATATATCATGTTTCTACTACATGAAAATCATGTTGCTGCCACATGATTTTCTCATGCTACCGCAACATGATTGTCATATAGCCGAAACAGGACAAATCATGTGGCTGCAACATGATTTCATCATGTTCATATACCAAGACTGCATCATGTTGCATTTACTATTTATTTTTCTCCGTGTGGGCTTAAAATTGGAATAAATTAATTGTTATTTAAAAAAAAAAAATAATAAAATTAGGTCAGCAAATTTTTCGTCGGACAAAAGCCCAAAAAAAAAGTTTTTTTCGTGAAAACAAAAGTTGAGTACATATAAAAGTAACTTTATCGAGTCACTAGTGCCCTGGAAATAATTTTTCAGTAGTGAGTCGGTAGGTATATAATACCGTACCGAGAGTTCTCTTGAACACGAATTCAACGTCGTTGTCATTATGGTAATGGTCGACGAGCACTTGGTGGCTTAGAGTGACGACAGTACACAAGTGCAGAGAGTACAAGGGACAATGATGGAGCAAGCGAGAAAGGAAAGAGTACAAGTATAAGTACGAAGAGAATATGTACGTGAAAGACAAGCATAAAAAATATAAAACAAAAAATAAAACGAGTGAGAAACAAGTTAGAGTTAGAGCGAGATAAAAAAACCCCTTGAAAGAGAATAGGAGATGATACTTTGACGAGAAATCTCCCTCGATGGATGGATGGATAGATAGATGGACGGATAGATGGATAGTCGTATCGATTCCGCGTCGACGTCGACTGCGACCGGAGTGCTGTTGCCACTTCCGGAGAACTTTCATCGAGTGTCGCACTTCTGTTACTCTATGTAACGTGTGTACGTATGTTACGGCATATATCTCAGTTCTATATAGTTATGTACTGGTACTATGATATATGTACATCGCAACTGTACTCTGGATCTGGATACATGTATGTATATAGAGTCTCAATAGTATAGCGACAAGGGACCACGACGCGTCGGGAAATCGAATTCCCATTGACGTTACGTGACAAGTATATGTACAACTCCGAATCGTCCTACACACTCCGGTAATATTACTTCGTTTGTGATTATCATCATTATCATCTGTGCATTCAATCTGTTTCATTTGATTTTCAGAACTTTCAATTGTCATGATAACTCGCTCGATTTAACGCTGTTAATTTAATACCTTCTACAACGTATACAATTTCCGATGTTTAATTTAAATATAAGAACTGACGTCCGTGAACCAATAAAAAGAAATTATAAAATAAAGTTGTAATGTAATGTCTATTTATTAAATATCAATCTTAATCTCGTGTTAATAAAATACTTTTTGTGTCGAAATATTTCGTTTAAATTTAATCTTGTCGAATTGAAATTACTTTATTGAAATGAAACAAGATCAAAAAGATTCATTTTAAGAGATTGCACATTAAAAATATAATTAACAAAAATTTTGAGCCAAAATTTTGGATATTATATCGAAAGCTACTATTGTGTGGTAAATAATGATTATAATAATAACAGTGGGAGTAGAACTTAAGAAAAATAAGATAGCGAAATATGAAATAGGCAAAGAAGCCGATGCATTCTTCATGGTTCGTTAGTAACTCCAGGGAGTTAATTAGCGAAAAAGTTAATTTCTTACCCGCTCTTATAAACGGACGGCGGTGATGAAATACGAGTCTGATAAAGGCTGGTTGCGGAAAGCAAAGCAAACTTTTTTGGTGGTAGTAAGGGTTTATAATGTATAAAACAAAAAGAGCGAAGAAAAGTGAGTAGAGCACGTCAGAAGTAAATAGATTAACATTGTTTCAGCCTGATGGCGCTGTTATATACTACAAAGTTATTCCCTAATTTTCATCTCTATCCTCAATCTCTTCTTCGCTTATTCTCTTCTCTTGTCTTTTCGCCCTTGTTACCGTTGTTGTTGCTACTGCCACTGGTTGTGTTGTTTTCGCGTGATACTACACCCTTGTCAAAACCACTGCATAATCTACTCAAATAAATTTTGTTTACAGTAACGCGATACACAATTGTCTCTTTAACAACTTGTATTTTAGCATTACATTCATTTGTTATTTATTACCGTCTATTGTTGTTCTTATTTTTCACTATTGAGACCGTGGAAAAATTTTCTGATGTGGTCAGATATCAAAATTGTCATATTAAGACATGTTAGGCTTTAAATACTGTAAAAAAGTTGCAAAGTAGCTGACAATAAATTGATAGAATTCCTCCAGAGTGAAATTCACTCTGAGATGGATTTTATTTAAAAGTTATTAATAAAAAAAAAGCCGTGGATTAAATTGGAAAATAACAATTAACAAAAAGAGAGAGTATTTAATCACAATCAATACAGAGCAACAAAACTCGGTTCATTTGTTATTGCTAGGTTATGGGTACAGTGTATTGCAAAGGTGACAATAAACATCAGCCACAAGTTTGCATGCCGTTCGCTCCACATATTTCTCCAGGGAATTACGTCGTATATAGGTATATCATCAGTATTAGCCATCATTTGTACTTCCCTCAAAACTCGGTTCACGATTTTGCAGTCCTCTGTGCTCCGTTGTGTTTCACCCCCTTAATTCTGGCAGTAACTTTCCCATCGGCTATTCATCATCGTCATTCTCGGTTTTATTTGTTCGATGTATGACAACTAGGTACCTCGTTTAAAACAGCTAATTAGCTATCTGTTATCACTTAATTCTGTTGATTAATTAGGGGAGAAACTTTGTTTTTAGTTATTCAAAAAATTTCGGTATATTTTTTTTGTTTGATAAATTAATTAGATTAATTTTAAAAATATTTGACTTATGAAAATATCCACACAAACAAGTAAGTTAAATTCTTATTTCAATTTTCATGACAATATCGTGGTTGCTCATAAATATAAATTGACTTTTTCTAATTACTCCGACAATGAACGAGTGACGTGACGATTAATTGGTAGATTAAGAAAGTGCTGGGGAGAAATGAATATTTTTAGATACAATAACAACTAAAAAAGATAAGTTATGATAACAATTATGAATAAGCGTAAAAATAACTTCTTTAAATTATAATTCGCCATTTATTTATTTTTTTTTTTCAAATTTTTCCAGTTAAAATAAAAAAGTAAATAAATCAATTAAAGTGCAAATAAATAAGTTCAATAGGTCAGATTATTTTAAATCTCTCTTTAAATAACAAGAATTAAAAATGAAAAATGATACGGGTATAAAAGTATTCGTGATCACCAAAATACACTCTCATTCATCGCATGCATGCTCAAATAATGACGTGCCCTATTTAAAAAAAAAAAAAAACCTAATTGAGTATTTAATCGTATTAATTTACCCAGCACAACATATTACATGGATATTTATAAATAAAAGCCTAAGAGATCATCCAAAGTGGTTATTACCGAAGTCATAAGGGCGACATCATCGCGTGCGCGCATCTTCCTAATGAACAATTTCTTTCTCGATTTCTCACCATCATAATCTCGAGTCTCCGTCTCTCTTTTTCTCTCAAACTCCGGCTGTCACTGTGGCTCTCTTAAACTCCGTCAAGAAACTTATAATAAGTGTACTGAGCATCAAAATGTAAACTAATGTTTCATTGAGACGGGCAGCTGCGTCGTCACTTAACTTATTAAACAAGATGGCTGGCCACATAATATTAATTAACATAAATACACAGCGTAATATTTATTATTTTTTTTTTAATTACACAATCGTTATTTTATTTTATTCAATAGATTTATTCATCTAATTAATTCAGTTAATACATCAATTTATTTTAAACAAAGTTGAAGTTTGGAATTGATAAGATGAAATCAGCTTTTCTCTATTTACTCGGGGAGCTTTTTTCTATCCTGCCAACTAAGCTCAACCATCGCTGATGAAAGTTGTACAGTTACGGAATAAATTATGAAGATGAATAAAATGAACAGTTTCAAATTTACGTTCATCATTGTCTAAAAAATTTGAGAAAATAAATTATTAATTACCGTGGTTTAATGTTCGTCAATCTTAAACAGAGGCATATTTTTAAAAATAATTGTAAACTATAAATTCAAATCCGCGCATACATAGAGCAACGAAAAACGATGATTATATCGATTTAGAAATTTACAAAAACTTTTTGGGTTACAAAATAATTACATGCCTTTAAGTTTCGGAGAAACGATGAAGTTTTGGACAGATTTCTTTGGCTTCTACTTTAATCAGAAGGTGAGCAGAAGCTATTTATATGCAGAATTTTGAAATACTAAAACTTAGAATTAAATTTAATCACCAAGTTGCGAGTCATGATAACTTGTAGATTCTAGAAAATATTTTACATGTCACTCGATGAATCATCATCGATGAATCATCGATGAATCATCCTAATCCAATAAAATTTTATTTTTTTGCAATAATGCAACAATAAAAATTATCATTTCTGACATAAATTTTTTATATTCGCACGAAGTAAGTTTTTAGAACAAAAAAAAAAAATATTAAGCAAGAATAAATAGATTTTTAAACTCTAAATCTTGATAAATTTCATAAAATTACTACCCTAAAATATTTTTTCAACAAATTCAAGCGAGTTAATTTATTTTAAACAAAATTTACATTAAAGTTATCCCGAAAAAGGTGAATTCCAATACGGCCCATCGCTTACACATTTTCCGTTGACTTTGGTTTGAAAAAATCCGCATCCTACCCAGCAGGCCAGTGATGACGACAAAATACAAGATACGATAACAAAAATTAGCAAAATGAATAAACTCCAATTTATCATTTTTGTAGATTTTACATTTTCTGAAAAATTATCTTTAGTTGTATGAAATATAGAAAATAGAACAGTTCGCAAAACTTACCTTGGAAAATAAAAAATTATTTCAGAGATAGTTTTACGAATATCAATATTTACAATTAGTTAATTTTTCTAAATAAAATATTTTTTTTTCAATAGAAGATTATTGTCACTGTAGTTCATTTATCAACAAACTCAACGTCAATTAAAGACAATTTTTAGATTGTTTTTCGACTTTAAAATGTTGGTCATCAATGTGATGCGTTATCTTGTAAGCCGAATTACTCAAATCGATATTTAATGACTTAATAATAATAGAATTCTTTATTGTTCAGTAAATTTATTGTAAAACTTCGAGTTTAAGATTACATATATTCATCAAGCTTGATCTAATTTGATCTGATTTGATCTGATCGGATCTAGTTTGGTCAGAACAGATCTATTCATATCTACTTTTTAATTTCATTTTGATCAAACTTGATCTGGATTGATCTAATTTGATCAGAGTGGATCTAGTTTGATCAGAACAGATCTATTCATATCTACGTTTCAATTTCATTTTGATCAAACTTGATCTGGTTTGATCCAAGCAGATCAAATTAGATCTGTCCATATCTACTTAGATCTAAATTTAGATCAAATCTGATCTGCTCAGATCAAATTTGATCAGAGCAGATCTAAACCTTTTTTCCCGGGTTATAACTATTTACATGCACTGAAAAAAAAAAAATTGAGTTGAATCAAGAGAAAAATTTTTGAGTCAAGAAAAACAATTCTTTAATCAGTAAAATTTACTCAATTTCTTAGTTAAAAAATTTTTCTACTGAAATAACAACTGTAAAAGTCTTCAAAATTATTTTTTTGATTCAAATTAAGTTTTTTTATGTGTAATTATTCTAATTTGAAATTATGTAAATTTTACTTAATTAAACAAATATTAATAAAAATATCAAATTAAAATTTAATTAATAACTTCGTTTTTAAATTTGAGTTGAGTAATTAATCTAACAGCATTAAATATTCAAGCTTTAAAAAAAATTCAGAGGAAATAAAAGTAACAGCAAGACTTAACAGTCGAGCCGAAAGATATATACCAATAATTTTGTAACCGTATCACGCACGGTGCTGAGTGCTTTACTGCGTCAGTATTTTATTTTTCTCACCTCACTAACACTATCGAGTTATTTACTCAATTTTTCCAGTTATTTTTTTCGCAATGTAAAATTTTTTCAAATATTTATTTTATCAACTTTAATCTTCATCAATTAAAGCGTATGCTTCAAATTTACATTTAATTAAAAATTAAGTTGAGAAAAATTAATAAACGTCGATTAAAAACAGTTTTAGTGGGTTGTTTAAAACTTTTTAACGACGTATAAAACTTTTTTTGCAGCAGCATATTATATAGAAGCTATATTATATATCCAAGGAAAGTATTTTGCATCGAACGACTAGTAAGGACATAAATGTCTTGGTATATTCTTGAGCGGTCATGAGTTACGTTCTGACGTTAATTGTTCATCTTTTCCTGTGATCTTTCTTCTCAGACATACGCCGCCTAATAGCAGTATGTATGACCGCACTTTCTGATGTCAATCATCTGTAGAGAGTGGGCCAGATGATGTGTTTTCTAGTTTAAATTTATAGGATACTAATGTAATGCTTTAACAATAGTATGATTGCTGTAATGCTCATGTAAAATTCTGATTGCAAAATTAATTATATTTTTGTGTTTGTAAAAATTTGGTTTGCTTTTAAACCGTGATTTTTAGTTTTTCAAACTATAACTTATTCTATCAGTGAACAGTCGATAAATATTGACACTAATATGAGATTCTACAAAAACAAACACATATGTATGTATCCTATCTTCTGTACACAAAAAAACTTGTGTCTTTTAATAGTTAAAGAGCTTTTATGGCTATTTTATTTCATCACTGAACCAATTGTGACATTTGGCTTTTAGCCGGGCGACCCTATGTGTCTTCTACAGTTACCACCATGTCTTCTATACGGACCAGAGCGTAAAATTATCGTATTTCACCTTTTATAGAGTCCTTTAAGAAATACATTTATCAGACCATTTTCCTTCATTTTATTTATCTATTTTTTTCTCTCACCTAATAGCAATTTCATAAATATACAAAAAAGTAATTCCAGGTGGTCAGAAGAAGTCAGAAAAAAAAAAAAAAAAAAAACATATTTATTACCCAATTTAGACCACTGATCCGCCTATAAAGTCATTCACAACAATTATACGGTGGTTACGTTTTTTCAGGGATGTCCGAGTTTTTCCCTAAATGAGACATAGAGGCACGTGGATAGTCCGAAGGACCCATAGCACAGTTAAAATGACAATAGCCGAATACTTGAATAGTCTACAGCAAAGCTGCCGAGCAAAATAGTACAAAAACGCCCCCGAAAAAAATGAGATAGGGCGAAACGACAGCGGTTTTCCACAATTCTGTCGCGCGATTCGCCTCTCTGCACGCCCATTTACAAGCTATTTATTGGTCAGTCTATTGTAACGGATTCTCGCGCTCCTATTGTTGTAACATATATACATCCAGATATTCTGAGGCTCGTTATGATGTCATAATCTCCTCCCTTTGATACGCTACGAGTTACAGCTGCATTAATAAATTTTATTTTTTCATGCATTTATACGGGAAAAATCCGAAAAACGGTTTTCTGCAAATCCATGTTTGGAACTTTCAGTTATTCCTAAGCTCAAAACACTTAAAAATTCTTTGATTAATTGATTCTTTGTAGTGTTCAGCAGCAATAGTATTTTTGTCAATAGTATCACCAATAATTACGCTAATTCTCATATAAAATCGTATTTTTTTCTTTTGTTGTTGGTTGAGTAAAAAAAAAATTGCTCTACGTAAGTATAGTCACAGGATATCCGGAAGAACAGATAACTACTTTCTTAAGTTGTTGACGAGGCAGGAAAAAGTTGAAGACAGTGAAAAAGGCAAAAAGTCAACATCTTGGTCGCGGATTGTTAAGGGTAGCAAACTTGTGACTGTACGAATATGATCCATACATTACTACTTATATAGAATATGATACAATTTTTCGGGCAAGTGGTTCGTCAAAAATATAAGTTGATTTGGAGGCACGGAGTTTTAAATCCCTTAGGAATTGATACATTGAGGGGACCCAGAACCTATTGGAGTATCACGTGCCAGGAAGTGTCAGAGTCCTTGAATTTTTTTATCACGCCTAGATCTCCAATATCCTTAGAGTCTAATAAATGTATTAATTACTATTTGTAAAATGCGGAAAAAGAAAAATTATAGATCTGAAAAAGTTAATTAATATTTATTAATTAATATGGAAATAAAATTGTAGGATAAAAAAGATGACAAAAAATAAATGATGCTGATACGATAATTATGATGTTGATATTGATGATAAATAAATATGTAAAAGTGATAATGATAATAACAGAGGAAAGGAAGAAATCAAGGCAAAGGTAAAGATATAGATAAAGATAAAGGCAAAAGTATGATGAGACAAGAATCGACTAGTAAGTGCAATTCCAGTCGTAGTGATCATTCTATTTTCGATTTACCCGCGGCGATACAAGAGGCATCCTTCTCTTGCGAGGAATCCAGTTGGACAGGAGGTCGATGCGCCAGTTATTTCCGTGACTGACGTCTTTTTTATTATTATTTCTTCCTTTTTCTTTTATTCTCTTAAATCCTATCTGTAATCGACGTCTCACTTAAACCTGTGATCTATTTTTGTAAAACAATTTTACCTACTCTTGTTCGTTTGAGATCCGGGAAAAAAATTTATTTAATCAAACTGAATAAATAATTGAGATACCGGCATTTAAATTCCTCGTGTGTCCTCAAGACCAAGAGCTTAATTACTTTTTTTATTCGCTCACTCACTTTCCACTTAAAAGATCGCTTGGAAAGACACATTCCTTTTATTTAGCTGGGATGCTTTTTTTTTTTCACTCAACAAGATTCTTCTTCAACGAGTAATTCTATTTCAATTTCATTTAAATGGATGCTTTTTTACGGTCAACTTTATAAATACTTACATGAGCGCTGAGAATTTGTAATATTTTTGTGGCTTTAATTTAATTTTATTTATAATTGTTATTCCAGTCAGCTCGTGTAGTAATTAATTTTCATTTTTGCTGTAATATCGTAGCATTTATTAAGAATTCATATGCGCAAAAAATATTAATCATATTATTTAACCAGAAAAACAATAAAATTAAAAGAAATTCTGAAGTATAGTTAGTAGGAAAAAATTATTTCTACATTACCGATAAGTAATATTGAATATTATTTGAGTAATTTATTTTTTCACCGTCAGATCAGTTTTGTTTTGTAAATAAATATCATATATAAATATCATAAATAAATTTCATATTTATTATATAATACAAGACGTCTTTTAGAAAAGAATTTTAATTTAAAATTGTAAATCTTGACGACCAGGTGAAATTAATAAGAAGGACTAAATTAGATTAAAAGGAAACAAAAGTGTAAAAAGGAACGAAGAAAAAAGAGAGAGGAAGAGATGGTCCCCGGAGATATTGCTGAGAATTATTAGATCGGAACTGGCGATGAGCGAGGATTAATTGACCCCAAGCGGCATCGGTGGTACACACGGCGTACTTATACACACTATCGTCATAGTATATAGCGGCAGTTGACGCGGCAGTAGAATCATCGATCATAGAGAGGCGACAGCGCGAGATGATTTCTCATGTTCTCGCGTGTACCGCGTTAAGTAGAAAATTTCCGCAATTAAATGACCTGTTGAGCGCCGTTCAGCTATAATATTTTTATAGTATCATTTAAAAGTGCCTCGACTTACTGACAGTGTCAGCTCTAAAACTCCATTAATATTTTTTTAAATAATCATATTCTTATTGATGAAAAAATCAGAAAAACTTATCTGAAATAAAGGTTGATATTTTCTAAAATAAATAGAAATTTAATGGTGGTTTTTATCGAGGTGAAAATCTGGTTTAGGAGTATTCTCGTGTATCTGCCAAGCCTTGATCACATTCCATCTACTGGAAAATTCCCTACAGACCGTTTTTCTTTTACTTTTTGTAAACGAATCGACAGTTAATCGATATAAGCTCTCATTTCCCCCTTGACTATATTTCCCACTCAAATAACGATTTTTTATTTTACATCAAAACAAACTGAGTTATTTCGTATTTTTATCATCAGAAAGTACAAAATCTGATTGAGCTTAAATTTAAACTGCTTTTAAATAATTAAAAAGTCGGAAATATTCTCACGAGGTCACCGATCCTATACTCGCGCCTCGATATTTTAATTTAGTTGCACTTGATGCGGGATCGTATATTACTTGTAACATAAGACTTCAAGACGTATGACATCATCTTGATCGTTAAATAATTTTAATGTAGGTCGTTTTTATAAATATTGATTCAAAGAATAATTTATCGTAAATCATATGATAAATTATGAATCATTTTACTTAACTTGATAAATCTGACCATGCAAAAGTCAAAATCAGAGTGACTAATTTTTAAATAAACATCATCATTTTATTAATTGCTAAATAAATCAGGAATACCCAAAAATTTACATGAATTTATATGTTGCTAAAGACCTCCCATGAATTATAATACAAAGAAGGGCACTTAAATAATTACGTTTAATATCGGATAAGTAGAAGAGGAAGAGGCAAGTAAATTAGTCCGTCTAAACAGTCCGTTTGGGATATCGACGAGCACATTAATGACAATTGCACCATGTTAGTACCGTTTGGGTGGTCCTCAAATAACTCAACTCATCAAATGTCTAAATTCATCTTGATCGTCATTAAATGTCACGGATGAAGACTCGGACTAAATTTTTATTTACAAATGGGCAAAAATTTTAAAAAGTAGACCCAAGGTCGTAATTTTTTTCCAACTGCATAGCAGAAAAGATTGCCAGAAATAATTGTGAAGAAAAGTTGTAGCAAACTGAAGTTTTAGCTGGAATATAAGAGAGTCGAGTACTGAAGACAGTACTATTTATATATAGATACACTTATTCAGCAAAGAGAGAAGACTCGGAGAAGAAAAGTTAGTCTTTGGCAGGCGTAGCTTGCACGGTCTGTCGCCGAGTGCCCGTAACTTTAATTACGGAAGTTGCCGACATTGTCCAAGAACTTTGTCGCAAGAAAGTATACTCCCACAAGCACCCTCAAAGTTTTCCGCATCTTAGAATGTAAGAGCTGTGCCCGAGGAATCTTCTTCGTCTTCACTTTGCTACTTTACCCTTACTTTGCGCTCTTACTTTCTTCTCCCAATCCTATTCAACGTCATGTCTTTCAACCTTTCTAAGGCACTACCAGATACGATTGTTCAACGAACCTCAATGCCAGTCAAAAGCTTTCCTTCTCGACTTGCTACTGCTGCATTTCAAACCTTTACTTCACTGGACGTTCAATTATCTTTTGACCTTTATTATATTTTAAAATATACTTTTTTTTTATTTTTGTAATTTTAAATTGGAAAATCATTTTTTAATCTCATTTAAATTATTTCTATTTTACACAAGATTAAAATCCTTAATCTCACAGTTAGTATTGGTTTTGTTGCTAATAAAATACATAAATAAATATGTTTATCCAATTTCGTAGAATTAGATGCTATACAATGAGTGTAATCATGAGTATCTTCGTAATTTAATAATATAATTAAAAAAAAAAATCCACCCAAAAATAATATACATTCTTTCGGTAACATTACATTAATTTAATGGCCGATAAAATTATAAGGGTCTGTAGCTTCGGTAACGTACAAAGGCTTCATTTCTAAACGTCTCATTACGACTATTATTGTTTTTTTTTTTTACTTATGTTCGTCACGTTCTCTCTTTAACTTCCAATAGCCCATACATATGTGGCCAATATATACATATGTGCAATATATATGCGGGTAAAGAGTTTTGCACAGAACTAACTTCCTCTCTCATCTTTGCACACCTTTATATATGTCTTAGCTGCATACAAGAACGTGCTCAGTAAAGTTATACTAGAGAATTGCTTGCAGAAAACGCACTTATCCCACGCTTATATCCCCGCTTGGTTAACGACACGGCTAAACGTTTCGTTCGGTTGTATAGAAATAATCAAAAAATAATAAAAAGCAAATGAAGGAGAGAAAATGACCACGAAGAATAAAGACGGAGAGAGTAGAAGAGAGGAGAATCGAGAGGAAAATAAAAATCGCGAGCAAAGAAAGAGAAAATACATATAGGAGGCAAAAAAAAGTAGATAGTAATGGCGAATGTATAGAACCGTTGGTGTTGCTGTTGCTCACCCGGTACAGCACCAGTGTTACATTCGAGAACGTGACTTTTCTGGGAATGGTTTGGCCTCCAGCAGCACCCGCCCGCCATCTCGTCGTCCACCACTGTGTTCCGGGGTTTCCTACTTCTGAACTTACGACCCACGTAGAGGCGTCGGGTACCGCTAAAGTAATCCGGCTGAGCGTTCACCCGGAATGCAGATAGCGATGCGACATTGTATATGTATGTGGTTTTGTATATGCGAACCGATAACTTTTCGAGTGAATTCAAGAATCTTAAAAAAAGAAAAAGAAATTAAATTTTGAATAGATATGTTGAAATTATTTTTTGGATTTCAATGGGCGAATTTTACTAGATGCACAGGATTGGTGAACTTTAGTTGATGAAATTATACAAAATCTTACACACAGTAAAAAATTTTGCGTCATTGCATCAAAAAATTTTGTGTTAAAAATTTTTATGTTGAATATTTAACAATTTTTTGTGTTGATTTAACAAAATAAATGTTGAATTTACACACAAAAATTTTAAATATTTAACATAAAAATTTTTAACACTAAGTTTTTTGACGCAATGACGCAAAATTTTTTACTGTGCAGTAGAAATATAAGAAAGTGGCATTTTTTTCTTTAGTTTTAAATATTTACAACTAAATTAGTAAAATTTTCACTTATTAATATAATAAGTATAAACAGTTCATTAAAATAAGTGAATATAAAATAAATCTACTTAAATTTTAGGTTGTTTATAGGGTTTACTTTTAACCAAGACTATAAAGTTCTTCAAAATTATTTTTTTTGAAAGTATACCAATATTTCTAAAGTCAAAAAAATTTCTTCCTATTCCAATATAACTTCAATCTTCCTCAAAATTATATTGATGCAAGAAATAATTTTTTTTCTTTGTATATTTTGTAAAAAATTTTTAATAACCGAAGAGAATAATTAAAATTTCCTTTAGATCAACGGTGACTGTGCTCATTTTCGGTATAATGAATGTAGTAGAGAAAAAAATGGCATAATGATTAAAAAATAAGTTTCTTTATTAATACATAACAGATGCCGCATGATGTGGAGCTTGTTGTAACTAACGGTAGAGCTAATAGCGAAATTGATAGAGCAACGCTATGCTTCGTTGGGAATTATGACGGGGGCGGAGTATAACGAGCCACGAAGAGCTAATGAAAGCTTCATACCCACCGTGCACTATATTCTACGCTCTATAGAAGGACATCCACCACTATTCAGCTCCACTCGCGTTTTTGCTCTCTTGCTCTCTCGACTTTTGCCAAAGTGAATAGCTAACGAGAGACTAATTGTCACCAGATCGTACGGTTTACCGCATCACGAATAAATCATGCTCTGTTAACCGAAAAAAATTTTTTAGCATGCTAAAAAATAATAATGGTAAACAAAAAATAATTTTTTTTCATTGTAATTATTTTAAATTAAACCACGAAATTTAGTCATAATAATGATCATTACTATTTAATTTTGATTAAATAATAATGCTAAGAATTTTAATCAATTCTGTAACCTATCATATATCACTAATTAAATCTCTTCATAATTATATTCAACCACAATAATAATAATAATAATAATAACAATAAGAGCGATAACACAGAACGACTAAACAAGTGAGTACACCTGATAGACATTTAATTTCCCCAAATGGACAGTGAGTGGTGTATATTACCGAAATATCTCCAGTGTTAAAAAATATGCAATTGAGTACAGCCAGAAAATAAAAATAAAAAAACTAAAATGATAAAAAAGTAGTTGAGGGTAGACGAGAAAAAAAGGTGTACATCTGACACACCCTTACATGCTTAAACCACAGGATTGACTACATACACGTACACTCACGTCGGAATATATATCAGATGGCATTTCGTTGTATGTTTCACATCTCATTGAAACCGCCCTCATAGAAAAATGTCATGGAATATCGGAAATTGGAAAGCTTATTCATATTTTTTCGATACACACCAGTGAAGCACAGCGAACCACTGAGTTCCGAGTGTATACTGTGTATATATATATATTACCGGGAACGAGTGAGTACCGAGCATTCATTTCGCATACCTAATACTTTTCATTCTCGTCGACGAGCTGCTTTTGCTATGCACTGGGATCGAGCTTGTATGGGTATAAGTACATCGGGGATGAGAACGGGTTTAATACGCTGAGGTTTTGTAACAAAGTGGGGTAGACAATATTAATGAATATACTACATACGATAAATACACATGTATCATCTATATATAAGTATATATGGAAAAGAATTAAAGTCGTAGGCGTGTAATATTCGTATTGGTTGGGAGATAAATTTCAATATTATATTTTTTTTTCCTCTATCTGATCCTAAACTTTCATATCAAGCTTCTGTGGGCGCATATTGTTGTGATATAATTTTTCTTATGATTTGTTATCATTACTTGTAATTTAAGACATGCATTATCCGTGCAGTCGTTTGCCATTTAGTAGACTGATAAAAAAATTAACTTGACTCAAGAGCCAAAATTTTGAACCAAGAATATACTGATAGAAAATTTATGTTGACCCCACAGATATTTTCTTGATCTAAGAATTTATTTTGGAAGACAAATGATTATTTTGCTTCAAGAATTTCTTGTCTTGGTTTAGATTTTCTTGGCCTAAGAAATAAAACTATTTCTTAACTACTCAAAACTATTTTATCTTCAATCGATACATTTAAATTTTTCAACCAAAATAATATTATCGTTTAAAAAACTTAAAATTTTTGGTTTAAATAATAATTTCTTTAATCAAGATGTTATTAAAGTAAATAAAAAAATTTTTTTATAGATTTTCGAACATAATTGTGAAAATATAGTAATATTATAATTAAATATAATTTATTATAATTAAATATTATTACATAAATTTATCGAAATTCACATAGTAAATAAATAACTCAAAAAAAGCCATTCTTAACACAAGTTGGTTATATCTTAGATCATGTTATCGCCTATCTTGAACCAAGAGACAAAAATTCTTGAAAGAAAAATATCTACATTTAGTTTCAAGAGTTTATTTCTTGAATTAACACAGCTAGAAATTTTGAAACAAAAATCAACTTTTGAAGGAAATATGTTTCTTGAATCAAGATTGTTTTTCTATCAGTGTACCATTTTGTAGAAAATGATATTCTTGAGTCAAGAAATTATTCTCTTGACTGAAGAAAATCGTTTTCTTCAAAATGGTATTTTTTGTTCAAGATTTTGGCTCTTGAGTCAAGTTAATTTTTTTTATTAGTGTAGAAATATCTCTGAAAGAGCTAAAAACTGGTAATTTTCCATTCTCTAAGAATATTAGCAAGGAAAAAAAAAAGTGGGCTGAGAAGAAAAGTGGATACACATCAGTGAAATGAGTATTACAGAAAGTTGGCAGAATTGAGTACACAGGGAGTCGCGAATGGGGTGAGCACATAGGAGCATTGGAAATTAGACACACATTTCATTTCCTGGAGCGACTGTAACATCCTCCGTGGCTTCAAATATTGGAAATATCGCGAGACTCGATGAATTTACCGGTGATGTGATCGCGGGCTACAGACGTCGGTTTTATAAGTCTGGAAAAACGTAATATATATAAAGGTTGTTGACTAGAGAAAGAATGATACATCGAGAGAGAAAGAGCTGAAGAATTATGTAGTGGTATGGCTTCGTTGACGTACTGTATGTGCACACACATATAAGTATGCAAGTAAAGCGAGCGGGACGAACGTTGCGTCGTCGGATACATGACGCGACGTGAATCGACGCTACACTCGCTTTCGAAGCTTTCAACCGCGCTTTTTTTGCCATCCTTCAACTGTTCTATTCATTACACTCTGTATATATATATATATTTTTGCTATGTACTGTATACTCTCTGTAGTCTCTGTGTATCCTCCAATGTGCTCTCTACTACTCCACATAGTCCTCGCGTACTCATGGTAGTCGTCGCCGACGTCGTCTCGTAATTCTCGTAACTCTCCGGCTGATATTTACCCGTCACAAATTTTTTCTTTCTTTGCCTTTTTTTACTTTTTTATTTATTTATTTATATTAGTTACCACAAGAGGTGCTTTGTGGGAACCACGGGAATTGAATTTTATTACAAAAATTCAACGTCAAACTTTCAATTGATTGACGGCAAGACGGCATTTAAGTCTTTGTATTTTTATTTCCCTTTTGGTGTATGCTTATGTGGGTAAGAATTTTTTTATAGAAAAATCGACGAGTATTTATGAAATTTTCCCTGCTATAATTTATCAATATTTTTTTATTAACCTGCTGAGGATTAACAATATTTTGAGAATTCTTTTGAAGCAATTTATAACAATAAAAAAGCATATATTGTCAAAAATAATACATTTATTTCTTCACTAATTGCGTTACAGATCATCAATTATTTTTAGCCCTATTGATTTACATCAATTCATTACAGGATTATTCAAAAATTCGGGACAACTATCGTACGTATAATTCATATTACTATCATTGATACGATTACTTAACTCTTGGGTTGGAAAATCAGCCATCACAATTGTCAATCCACGATACGAATTAACAAAATAACAAGCCATTCGATAATTCAACGGCAAAGAACATCCATTGATATGCGTAATCCCAGTTTTAGCCGTTTCTTCCGGGTAGGACTCCAAATAAACACCTCCCATATCGTTGATAAAACATTCATAATTAGCATGGAAACTCGTGGCTTGCAACTTTTGAATCTCCCGCCATTTGTAGTCGATGTCCTTAAAACTCCACGGTGAATTTTTGAAACTCTGAATGAGACACTGCTTGTTTAAATTAACCGTACACTCAGCAAATCGATAGTTTCTGTTTCCCCTCGCAAGCAAAATTCGGCCCCGATGCATCCCGATAGAATCTCTTAAAGTCCAGTTTTTCCTCAATCTCCATCCGTTGCTTCCAGTCGCATACTGGTCGATTATTTCACAATCACTCATCGTGGAACTTTCTGCAAAATATTCTTCCTCTGACATAGACATAATTACGAATTCATGCAAATGATAGGATAAAAAATTGGAAATCTCCTTCAGAATATCATCAAATGTAAGGCCTAGATATGATGATTTATAATAGAGAACAAATTTGTTGAAAACACTACGTATATGAATATCAAAAACACGGACTCCACTTTCCAATTGCTCCTTGATACTGAGATCTTGGGTTCTCACTGAAGGTAGCAAGGATTTAGAGTATGCCGCAGAAACATGAGTACCAGTTAGAGCGATTTGATTTAGTTTGTCATAATCTTTGAGCTTTTACAAAAATTCACTTCGGTCTTCGTAATTTTTGTATTTATACTCACAGTGACAGGATTCTGCCCATGAATTAATAAAATAAATAAATACACGGAAAATAAATTGTGGTAGTGGCAACAACAACTGTAGTTCCATTTACCGCAGGCTGTAGTATCACCTGAGACAACTCCAAATTGTAGGTAGATTTACTCCAATATTGTAGTTAAGCGTTAACTGTAGTAAAAAGTAAGATATGCTACAGCATGCGGTATTTGTAACTCCTATTGTAGTTCAATTTACTTAATATACGGTTAACCAATTGCATAAAAATAAACGGTATATAACCTTAAATTTTTATAGTTTATAATCAAAAATTACTTACTGAGTTATTTATAGATAATAAATATGGTAATTATTTACAAGTGGGGTTCACCCATACTGGGCCATGTTAATTTTTTTTTTTTTTAATCAAATTGATCATTTTTTTCTAATTGTTCGTTTTTTTATGTATTTTTCAAAATAAAAAAATATATATCAAAAACATCAAAAAAGATAAAATAGAAATTTTATCCAAAAAAATGAAATCTTTATTTTTTTTCTCTCACGACATTTTTTATCATAAATACGTCATAAAAATAAGCAGAATAAAAAAAAATTAAATAATGTTAATGCTTCACCTAGATATGGCCGAAAATAGGGTGGACCCCACTTGTAAATAATTACCCTAAATATATTTGGGTTTTAAAAAAGTATGAATTTAAAAAAGATGTCTGTATTTTTTTTTTAATTTTTATTTTTATATGACGTTTAGTATTTTATTTACAGATGATTATTTATGAGACGGTAAAATTAACGAGTATACTAACAAGAGACTAACCCCAAAATGGCGAAATAGCGGGAACGGTTCCTTCTGTAGTACTTTCAACTCCCGCGTGGAGTATTTGTTACTGCAGTGTGCAGTAGAATTTACCGCAAGATTGGAGTAAATTTAACTTATTGACTTAGTAGAATTTGACGCATATTGGGTAACTGTTATCATTTATATGATATTTGTAACTACAGAAACATTTACTGCAATATTGTAGTAAATGATACTGCACATTATTTTCCGTGTATCAAATGAACTAACTGCCACATTACTTTCTGCACTTTTAATATCAAACTTGTCAGGTTGAATACTGCGCAGTTACTAACGATATTATTTTTTATTTCAAGTGGGTTTTTTTTTTTTTTTTTAATCTACAAGCAAATTATCAACCACTTATAGATAATTGTTAATTATGTTCCAAGTATTTTTTTTTACTTAATTTATAGAACAACTAGGTTGATAGTTGATTTTTTAAACACTGAAATTTAGTAATTACAAACTTTATAATTGTTTTTATTTTTTACGAAATTATATATAATGAAATAATAAAAAATCAATAACAATATAAACATCATAACGTAAACAATGAAGTGTGATAAAGTAAAACACTTGCCGTAATGCCAAAAAAGATCATCTTATAGAAAGTATGTGAGGCACTGGGGAGCAATTCCCGTAAACGTTCTAGCGGTCACCAAAGCCATCACTCTATTGGGGAAAAAATTTACTACGTAAAAATGCAATGTGATAACGAGTGCCCAGTTTACTTAACAGTATGCTGCGAGACTTTTTTATCTTCCGACTTTTTTACTATTTTTTATTTCTCTCCTGTTACGATTGCCCTTTCTTACATCCACTTCCTTCCCGCGGAATTATATTAGCCTTTATGGCCCTTTAGTGCGATAAAGCGCAGCGACACTTGATTCTATCGGGCCGATGAGTAAATGCGTTGAAATACGAGGGTTGCTTATTTCGATAAAATCCATCCTAGTGATTTAATTATGATTATTTACTAAAGTAATCGCGGTTTTATTATTATTACAGGTGAGCATGCAATTGATGACTTTTTTTCGTTCACCAGTAGCCACTGAATACAGGATCCATAACTTGAATTGTTTTAAACAAAAGTTAACTGCGAAAAGAGACGACGAAATAAAGAGAATATGGCCTCTCAACACTGATGCAACAAAAGTACTTGAGCTGAGAGTACGAGATAGTACAGAATAGACTCTCTGCACTTTATCTTGAGTGGTGAAAACGAGTCTCTTGCCCCTGTCTCGTCAGACCATTTTCAAGATACTTACCTGGAACAATAAAAATAAAAATACTCTTTTACTTTTTTCTACACATTACAGCTTCAATGTATTTTGTATTGAGACCTTAAATTATTTACTGCATTTTTATAGCCACGGTACCATCAAATTTTGGACATTAATGTGCATCTCTTATGCTTCCGTCATCATATTTTATATATTTCGGTAAAAATTGAGGAATTAAAAAATTGGTATATTATTTTTAATGATTTTTGAAGTTTTAAGTTTCTATTTTTGGTAAAAATTGATTTTACTCCTCGATAATTTCAAATTTTTTAGAAATAATTGAAACGTCACATTTTGTTGTAAAATAATGCAACAATATGATTAAAAAAAAAACAAAATTTTTTTATTGATAGCAAAAAAAAAAGCAATAATTCACACGTCACATGTACTTTAGATAAAAATATATATCCCGAGAAAAAAAATCAGAGGAGTGAGAAAATATTCGGGGGTTACTCATCGAAATCACGGACGACCCCTCGACATTGACATACCAGGGGTGGTAAAAAAGTAACAGCATATATATTACATACGTTAACACACTTGACATTTACAAGTGATATAATCCATTAAAAGACCGCAATAATTGTTAATATACTTTTATAATAATAATAATAAGAATAATAATAATAATAATAATAATAAAAGTTCATTAACATTTAATATGATAATAAAATATTTGAGTGAAAAGGACGAAAACACTTGCGATGGCATTACTGTGATTATAAAGTTAGCTATTCATAGCCCACTATCGTCTTCCCTAACAGCCGCGACAATACCGAGAATATTGTACTTATTCTGAAAACAGAGAGGACGTTTCACTGAATTTCCGGACAGTAGTCAGAACTTACCTAACCCTGGACGTACTTTGGTCTTTGGAGGATAAGATGAGAGTGTGTCGTCTATTTGTTTGTTCCGTCTGTGTGTCAAGTTTATATAAATCGCAAGTATAAGTATAAGTAGGAAAGCTCTTTCTCAAAGACACACAAATATGGGCCCTCTTATCGCAAATGACTGCTTCCTTGGTGCACAATGCCCTTCGGAGGATGTGGAAATGTCGTTAACGGGGATCTACAATGCACGTATCATCAACTTGGAAGTAAAATCTAACCCAAGTAGCCAACCAAGACGAAAATAATCCTAAAGGAGCATGTAAGAGTGTTGGGATGAGTATCATGAGATCAAAATTGCTAAAAGAGCAATTGTCTATCATATTTTCGACTGATATTTTATATTTATTATTTACAGTGCAGATTCATTCAAGTTTTTTATGGCCAAAAATGATTTTTATTTCAACATATATTTTAAATCCTTGTAACAAGAGTCCTCTTTGTTTTCAATATTAATTTTTTTGAATGTATCGATAACTGAAAATGGATAACTAGGTATCATATGAATGCATTGTTTGGAAATAAACTTCGAACTACTATAAAGCAGAATCATTGGGCTATCGAGCTACTGTTGCTGTAACTGTAACTGTTGCTTGCAGTAGTTATTTATGGGCCGTCAAATATATAAGTTTATGAACGAGTAGTACGTGTTTCCCTCACGGCAAGGCTATCAATTACAAAGCTGAAAGTTCCTAGTACTCCGGTCTTCTCCATCCTCAATTTTCATGGATACGTGGATACTCAACTTTCTTCGTCGTCGTACAAAGAGGACAGAAAAGACTGTATACTGGTTCAAATATGTCCTCTAACTCGAGTAACAAATGCAAAACTTTCCAGCACCGACCACTATAGGTCGTTGATATCATATTTAAGGGCTCACCAATGCTCATTAACGTTTCAATTGTTGTTATACACGCTTTTGCGTATTAAATAAAGAATAAAGAATAAAATCGTCGGAATGACAGTCCTATACTATGTACGCACTTTATGTAATTTACGTTGACCGTACATTATACCCAAACGAATGATCCCGCAAGGGGTGCCAGAACTCACACCCTCGTCTACTTCCAATATAGGTCTCAACTGTACGCTAATATCCACTACAGAGTGGATACTTTGCAGGAGTATTAGTGTGACAGTAAGTTCACAAAACTTACTAATGAACAACAGTCGACAGTCAACAACCGAGGAACCAATATCGACCTCGACCCCTTGTTTTCAATGTTTCGCTGACAAATACTGTAAGCCGACAGAAACGCGCCTCGATCACTCTATTTGTTTCAATTATTGTCCTGATAGCAGATGAGAGAGACCGAGCCAAGCGTGAGATGGCAAATTAGTCATTTGGAACTCGACACTTCCAATGCGTTGAATGGTGTACAAGTCACAGCATAAATTTCACCGTATACAAAGGTGATTAACGTTTGATTGCAATTACTCTGCTGATCAGTAAATTTTAAATATATATCATTATTATAGCTAAGTCTGCATATTATTTTTATACTTTTGATAAAATTATCCGGCAAGGTCGTTTAAAATTCTAATGTTGCTTCTATTATCTTTTATCACTACCCTTCTATCATCCTTTTTCTAAATTAATAATTTATCTTATAATGTCGATAAAATATTGATAATAATGTATAATAAAACGATTATAATATTAAAATAAATAATAAATAAACATCTCAGTAAATTTAACTCATTCACCCCTACATACCTCATATATTATAAATTATAAGCTCCTACGCTGCGTACAAGTACAAAGGATCATGCTAATGGAAAGAACGTTAATATTTAATTAACTGCTGGGCACACAGATCACTTATAAACCGCAAAAACTCGTCCATTAAACTTTTCTAATTTGTAATGGATTTTAGAGTTTAAAAATGATAATAATGCGGAAAAATTTGTAACATTTTACATATTAACATAACGAATTACACGGCTCGAGACATTTACAATACAACTGATAAAGACAGTTGATTAATTTACGATCCTTTCAAACTTTATAACTTAATCGTAAACTACGCAATAAAATTAACTGAAGATGCAGTAACGCTGAAAAAATAAATAGGTAAAAATAGTTATAGAGAAAAAAAATTCATTTATTTGCTTTCTTGGTTGCAGAGTCTCAACTCTCTGTACTGGGTTTTATAACTAACGTGTAAATCGATAAGCAAGATGGTTGTATGTCAAGACCGCTGTAAAACACCATTCGAGTGTTTAATACTAATGCATGCTCTTTGTTACATTAATAACTACATTTTGATTTTAGTAATGAGTTATTGTATTTTCACTCATGGGAAGATTTATTAAAATTAAAATAATGTCAATAATAATATTGAGTTATTATTTTAAAAATTTTTAATATTAATTAAGGAATTATTTAATATTAAAGCGTGTGATAAAATAATTACCAATAAATATAATGTAAAATTAAAAAATTGGAAAAGCTTTAAAATCATCAATAAATAATAACTACTTGGTGATATGAATTAATGGTACGTTTGTGGGAGTGATGAAACGAAGCGTAACAGTGATGTGCAAAATTAGTGGTTTAAGGGCTGAGGAAATAGAAAAAGAGGGATGATAGAGACATAGAAGATAGGGGCGTAATGTAAAGTATGTAGCATGTCGTACATAATATATAAGATGATAGCAGTGGTAGTAAACCCTTCCGTAAGCACTCCATGCAGTGTCATACTAATTGCGGCCGCGGATGCCAGTAACCGCTCTCTGGTCTCTGGTTTCTAGTATGCCCGTGGTTAGTCCCCAGTGGCGGCAACACACAAGCTATCGTATTACTTACAAAGGTCGTTGCGATGTTTGATGATGATACCACGGGTGCTTACGCCCCTGTGACATCAAAGGCCGTCGACTTGCTCGGGTCTGTGGGAGCACCAAGGACTCGGCAGGGTGCGCCGACTGACATTAACCCCCGGCCGTTACAAGACGTCCGCTAATTAGCTGAGATTAATGTTTGCCAATTGGAGGAAAACCCAAAGATATGGCCCATTTAAGCCATTACTACTTTATTACTTTTTTAAATCGTTTTGTCGGTCCTGGAAAATTTAAAGCTTTGTTTTATTAATAAGAATTATATTCTTTTATTCTCACACCGCGTTAGATTAGATTTATTTATTTTTTTTTTTTTTTTTAATGTTTTTGTAAAAACTTTTTAAGAAAAGAAACTATATATGTTACTCATCTATTAATTATCTATTAATAATTTGAAATATGCTAACCTGAATTTGTATCTTTTCACTTAATTTACTTAATTTTTATTCAAATATATGATAATATCTTAATCTTAAACTTTTTTCAGATCCTAAATGTCTTTCTATGTGTTATCCATGTCATCCACTCATCCAAAAAAGGTTTAAAAAAATTTTTTAAAATCATGGTTGTAAAAATTGATAAATTACGAACAAAGTTAATAATTATTGTTTTAAATTTAATTTTGCTATTTTTCTTAGTTAAAAATCAAAAATTTTTCCTCTGGCGTCTTGAATTTTTTCCAAATATAGCCCGGCGCCAAACGCCCCGACAAAAGCAGCCACACAGGATTTATGTGTGGTAAGGGGCTGCAAAAGGAAAGAAATAGAATAATAATAACAACAATAATAATGTAAGGGTGAGCATATTCCTAAAAGTAAAAGTAGAGAAAGTAAGACAGTTGAAAAAAAATGAGAAGAAAAAGTGAAAAAAATGTATCCACCCCACACGTGTCCGCGTATCGTTTACCCGTTATTTATTTCCTGAAATTTGAAAATTATGCCGCAGTTAATACGCCGGTCTCTTGGGCCCGTGTTTTATTCATGTAGCAATAAATAAGAGCAAAGGACTCTTTAAAGTGCAGGCGGATTGGTTGACGGTGGGATGAAGTCTTCTGGAATGAGTGCAGGCATCCAAAGGGTGAGGGTAATGCAAGAAAGATTGCTCGGGATTTTTTAAAAATGAAACATCATTCTTTTCATGCACACTACTTACCACTACCGTTTGCTCTTGCTCTTATCTATATATTATACATATTATATATTATAGACGATATATATATATAGACGTAATATTGCCTTGCAACAAATCGAGGAGTCTTTATCGACCACAACCAGCTTTTGACATTTTTTCATAAATGCTGACTTTGGATTTCTATTGATATTATTTTACTTTTTTACTCATCCAAGTTTTTTTTTATTTTCAACCCCACGATTAATGTATTCAAAGTTGTAGTAGTCGGTGCCCATATTGAAACAATTTAACTTTTTTTAACAAATTAAACTATAAATATTCCTTTAAAATAATAGTATGCTCGTCATAAAATTTTCCTCAATCTCTCCATTATTTAGATCATAAATGGCTATTGCTGACAAAACATCAATTTACAATGAAAATTTATTTGAATGAATAAATTTTTCAGAATTGAAGATTACGACTCTGTAACAAATTATTAGGGATATCGCAGATTTTATTACTAATAAAATCATGCAATCTATTCGTCATATTTTCAGATTAATCAATGATAGTAGTTATAATTATACGTTACCTAACTATAAAATCTTCTGATATGATCTACATAGCAATAATAATAATAACAACAGATTACACGGAAATGATTGCAAGATTGGTCAAAAATCATTATATTCCTTTTGTATATTTGCGCGATCAGGTCACATAAATATCACCGACGACAGTGAAACATCGGATTACTTGTTCAAGAGCATTTGCTGATTTGAACGCTGCATTACGAATTTCTATACTTCTTCAGATAAATTGTTTGATATTACGATTGATTTTTTCAAAAATATGTTGTTTTGGATACTGACTGTCTTTGCATCCCAGCTTTTGAGCGCACAGGTATTCAGTAATTTAATAATTCTTTATAATATGAAGCAAAGTAGAAAACTAATTGTTAAAAAAAAATTTTTATTTACTATACTTTGATGTAGACCGCAAGAGAGTGTCAAAAGTAAATTGTCTAGTTTAATTTTTTTAAACAGTGTTTGGAGTATTTACAGTCAGTTTGATGACCTCCTTCAGTGCATTTTAATTTTATTTTACAATTTGTTACAATTTAAGGACTAATAAATTTTTGCTATTATTTATTTTTAGGGAGCATATGATTTAAACATAGAAGATGTGGTTGTTGCTGCATATAGCAAGGAATATTTCACCGAACCTGATGCTTACGTTGACGATACTAACGCAATAGTTGTTAATGCTTCAATAATAAAACAACTTCCAATGGAAGCTCAAGTAATTATTTCTTTAATTATCAATAATGTCACTACTTCTATTACTCTTATTAAAACTTGATTCTAGACAGAAACAAAGCCTTCGTTAAGACTACCAATCGTCCAAAAAAAGACTTAAAACTATTTTTTTTATAGGGGCACTTTTCACTGATGGGAGCGTCGATGGGCGAATATGTGATCGATACCGGGATCGATGTAACACTGGATCTATGTGACATATTGAATGAACCAATTATGATGGGCCCACTTTTTGCAGCATTGGGATTTGATCCAAACAATTGCCCACCCGACGTCGTAAGATTTTAATTAATATAATTATTTTTTCATAATAATGGGATATTAAACAAATATAATATTTAAATTCTTTTAGGGTGTTTACGGAACTGATGGCTATAGGTTAAGAATGGACACATTGCCAGATAACTTTCCGCCTAATAAATACAGAGTGACTCTAGAAATCTTATATGAAGAACAACAATTACTAGCTCTACAAGTGTTTCCCACCGTTGTCAACTAATTATAAAAAACAATCTATTAATACTTGTTGAAAATAAAATTTGTTTGCTATAAATAATTATATAATTGTGAAAAAATTTGCGTCGTTATATTCCAGCATATTTGTAAATGTTTAATAATTATTTTTTCGCTTAAAAAAATTGGCTTTTTAATTTATCATTGCTTTGTACTCATGTTCATTAGGTATATGATAAAAATTTGAGATTTACGGATATATCAGAATTTGTATTATATGATCCATACAACTAATACCAATAGAAGATCATTGTCTGTAGTATTATGCTTGAAAATGATTGTAATATTAATAAACACCGGATATAATTTTTATTCATTGCACCCTTACATAATCATCTCTCATGAATATAATTAGTTGTTCAACACTATTTTTTCATTTGAGTTCTCGTTATTTAAATACTTTGTTGCAGTAAGTATTAATCAACCTATTACTTCAAGCTTTCAACTAATTTTTTTTTTAATATGACAACTGTTGTGAAAACCATATTATCCACCATGCTGTTGGTCTCTATACTCCAGTTTTTAAGAGCAGAGGTATTTTATAAATTAAAGTTATACTTCTGAACATGCAAAATTATTAATTAATAATTTTTTAGTACAAATAATTTTTTGTTATTAATTTTTCAGAGGTCATACGATTTAATCATAGAAGATGTGCTCGTTTCTACTTACAATAAAGAGTATTTTACAGAACCTGATCTTTATATAGATGATTCAAATGCACTAATTGTTAACATTTCAATAATAAAACAGTTTCCTATTGGTACTGAGGTAATTAATTTTTGTTTAATAATCAGTTTTTAACTTCTCGTTCTAAAAATCGGTAAATTTATATAAAGTGTACTATTCTCGCGGTCCATTTTCACACAAAAATTTTCTACAGTACATGATTTCTAGGATAGATTAAAAATAATGGCAGCATCGATGGGTGAATATGTCATAGATATCGGAATAGATGTAAAGATGGATTTTTGTGACTCTTTAGAAGAACCTATAGTTATGGGTCCATTATTTAAGGCATTAGGATTTGATGCAGATAATTGCCCACCTGGTGTTGTAAGATATTATAAGTTATGAAAATTATCAGTAAACTTTGATACCATGAATCGAATAAGTCAACAAAGAGTTACAGAAATTAAAATTCAAAAATTTTATCGATTTGTGATGGCAAAGTCTGCACGTTTTTTTGTTGATAAAATTTTATTTCTTATATTTAAATTTCTCTTCAGGGTGTTTACGGATCTGTAGGTTATCAAATACCAATGGAGCAACTACCTGATGGTTTTATGCCTAACAATTATAAGGTTATTCTTGATATATTTTATGAAGCTCAAAATTTAATAACTCTACATTTATTCAGCAAGGTTACGTAATTCTTAAGAACTGTTTGCAATTATTTTTTTCTGCATCAGACGTTCCTTGAATTTCTTTTATCTGTTTACAAAATATTTTGGCTCAAATAATAAAAGATCAAAAATTTTTAATGACCTAATTTTTGTCATCATTTCTATTCTTGTTTATAATTATAATTATAAAATTATTTTTTATTTTCATATATATATATATATTAAAAATATGATAGGATATGTTCTAAAGCAAAAATTGCGTCAAAAGGCCATAACAGATGAATTTCCCTAACGAAAATCGTTAAGTTTCATATTTTATGGGTTCGCGAAGGTGAAAACGAAGAGGGGCCTTGAATAAGACAATCGACCTCGGAAACAATAAAATATCCTCCACTTACCTTTTGCGAATCCTAATTCCAACGATGATTTGGCTTTAATTGGACTTGTACGCTTTGACTTCCGCTGCTTGGCTTTCTCGCTTCCTCCTGCTGACTGGGGATTGAAGGGTTGAATGTTCTTAACTTATGAATGACGAAACACTTCAGATTCAGGTTTTAGGTTTTTATTCAATTAAATGGCTATGGGCAAGCACACGTCTTAACACACTATTCGCAGTAACTAATAACAACATAAAACAAAGGTTGAAAGTTTATATGAGTTCGTAACCGGGTAACGACTCCGGCAAACAAAAGTTCGCCGATTATAAATTCACAGAAGAAGAAATAATTTGAGAGTGGGGACCAGGTCACTGGAACTGTAGGAATCTCGATTATCGTCAAAACGAATCGTGGCGAGAAGAATCCTATCTGGAGAACTCAGAAAGCTACCGTTAAGGAAATCAGAAATGAGATAAGTAGGGAAAAGATGACTTGTGGTAATTTAATAGTTGAGGTCTGCCTATGCCTGTCGCGAGGTCGCGGGACTCACCCGAGCACTTTAAGGCAAGAACATTGCTGACACTTGTAAAATAATCTGTCGAATTATGGTGTTCGCGTCTTTTATCACCTCGGTTGCGATTCATTAAGTGGGACTACTAATTAAACAGTGGTTTCTTTGATAAGGTGACAATGCGCGGTATGTGTATTCTTCGGCCACGAGTAAGTTGTCCGCGCAGTCAGGTTGTTGTTCCCTAAATATGCAAGCGCTGTACTTTTCGGCTGGAATGGGAGGCCCTGTATTATAGACGGCACGCTGGATATAACAATGATAAAGATTTGAGTTTACGGATACATCAGAATCCTACAAAAACAGTTTCACTGTAAGCCAGTCGCGCCAGTACACGTTCAACTATTGTACCACAAACTATAATGATTTGATTTTTACAAAAACTATTAAATCAAAAAAAAAAAAAAAAACCAGAGTATAAAAATTTTTTAGATTAAAAAAGCGCCAAAGACAGGTAAATATTAAGGAAAAAATTTATGTACTTGATGTGCATTATAATTCACACTACTAATATCAATTTGAAA